>NW_008360320.1:2253353-2286146 GCF_000622305.1 Nannospalax galili | reverse complement strand
TTTCTCTCCCTCCCTCCCTCCCTCACCCCTCCTTCCATCCCTCCTTCCTTTCTCTCTCTCTCCCTCCCTTCCTCCCTTCCTCCCTCTTTTCTTTTTTTCTTTTTCTTTCTTTTCTTTTCTTTCTTCTTTCAAGACAGGGTCTCACTGATAGACCTGGCTAGCTTGGAGCTCCCCATGTAAATCAGGCTGGCCTTGAAGTCACAGAGATCTGCTTGCCTCTTCCTTCTGAGTCCTGGCATTAAAGGCATGCACCACCTCTCCCAGTCTATATGAGGATAAAGTGAAGCATAGCCCACATTACTGAAAATGACAATTTTTTTTTTGGTTACAGTTATGTTTCCTTGGAATGCAGTTTTTATACATCAATTCCTTTTTAGTTCTAAGTTTTCTGACTTTGACCCTTAGACATCAGCATCTCCTGCCTAGAAGTATAACACTATTTCCAAAGACTCATAGAATGACTTTGCTCCTTCCAGTTCAGGCAAATAGAATCTACTGTGCAACATGGTCTCACTCAGTTAAAAAACACAGAGTGTAAATAAACAGCATCCGGCTTTATTCTCCAGTGTCTCTGCCTTGCATGGAACTAACCCAAATCAGGGGTTCTCTGCCTGTTTATTTAGTTTGGTGCCAGCTGAGATGGCCAGTGAAGCTGGGTCATGCTGTCAGTCTCTTGGTTTCTGTAAGGACCCCCAAATGGCATGTCTGTGTCATTTGAGAACTGCACATTCAGTAAAATAGAGACAAAGAAACATGTTGCTGCGAAATGAACTGGCTGTCAGAAAGAGGGAGATGAAATGTGAGAGAAGGTGCATTTAATGGGAAAACACGACTGGGGTGCCATTCTTCTTCAAAGCCATCTCAGGGGAGAGTGTGAGTGTAATGCAAGGTAATGAAGGTGCCCAATTTTGGAAAGTGGTTTTTAAAATGCTGCAGCAGAATGCTATCTAGAGTCTCTTAAGAAAAAGGAAATCTCATCAGGGAACTTTTCAACCATCATTTTCTCCCATTTTAAATGATCTCTCATGAACTTGCTATGAGTCAGTTTGGCATAGAATACAATAGTTACTCATTTCTTTTGTTGACCACTTGCAAAAGGAACAAAAGGCCTACTATTAGTCATTTGCCAGTTGTTGCAAGATTTAATATAGGTATTTATGGAGCCTTTTGGCTCCTGTTTATTTTGTTGTGTGAAGTTGGGTGACCTAAGGGATTTCATGACCCCCTGATGGTTAATTTAAAATCTACTCTCAAGTGATTAATATGGAAGCAACAGTTGATGCTGGAAACCAGGCTTTTGCTTATAGTGAAGTTTCATTGAAGTCTTTGACTCTTGTGGGAAAATACGGTTTGGGAATAAAGCTTTTTTCTTTGATTATTTGTGAATTTTCTTATTTCTTTCCTCCTATCACTTGAATATTCAGCCTTATGCTGCTTCATAATTCATATGTTTACTGAATGTATTTGAGGTTGTATCAAGATGTTTACCACAGTCAACAAAATTAACATATCACCTCAGTTCAGTCTTTGTTTCTTTTCTTTTGCGGTGAGAGCAATCAAATCTACTCCTGTAGCAAATTTCCAGGGCACAATGCAATATCGTCACCAAAGTCTCCACTCTATGCCTCAGATCTGTGTAGGGCTTAATTCTCCCACATAGCTACATCTTCATGTCATTTAGCTTATGTCTCCTATTTCCCCGCTCGATCTCCATCCCTGGGTATCATCTACTATTCTTTGTTCTCATGAGTTCAGTGTGTTTTGATTCAACATATGAGACTGAAGAATATTTTTTTACTTATCACTATGTCCTCTAGTGTCATACATGATGTTACAAATGGTAGTATCTATTTTTTTATATTTAATTTATGATTTTTATTTTATGTGTATGAGTGTATTGCCTGCATGTATGTAAGTCACCCATGTTGTACAATGCTTGCGGAGGTCAGAAGAGGGCATCAAATCTCCTGGAACTGGAGTTACAGATGGTTGTTAGCTACCATGTGGGTGCTGGGATTCCAACCCAGGACCTCTGCAAGAGCAGTCAGTGGTCTTAACCACTGAGTCATTTCTCTAGGCCTCTGCAAATGGTACTATCTATTTTTAAAGGCCAAACTGTATTTCATTGTGTGTGTGTGTGTGTGTGTGTGTGTGTGTGTCTATATATATATATTCTCCAAACTCCATTATTTGCATATTGGTGGACATTTAGATTGTTTTCAAATCATTGGTACTGGGAATAACGTCATGGTGAAGCAGAAGTGCAGCTATCTCTATGAGGTGCTGTTTCATTTCCTTTGGTTGTATTCTCAGGATGGAATTACTGGGTCATAGGGTAGTTCTAGTTTCAATTCTTTGGAGGAAAATCCAACTATTTTCTCAAATACCTTAGAGCGGTAACTTATGATGGCTTTGATTTGTATTTCTGTAATGATTATTGATGTTAATAACCTTTTCTTATGCTTATTGGACAATTTGTATCATCTTTTTAAAAAATTCTATACTGATCTTTTGTTCATTTTTAAGTTAGGCTATTTATTTGTTTTTGCTATTGAGTTGAAGTTCAGAAAAATGAGACATATACATTTAAAAGAATAAAAATGGATCCTTATCTTTGGACATACATAAAAAGAAATTTAACTGTATTAAAGATCTGTATTAGTTACTTTTCTGTTGCTGTGATAAAACATGATGATCAAGGTAACTTATAGAAAGAAGAGTTTATTTGGCTTACCCTTCCAGAGAGGTAAGAGTTCATTATGGCAGGGAGGCATGGTGGCAGAGGATGGCCAATGCAGAAAGCTGAGTGCTCAGATATTCAGGCAGGCACAGGAATCAGAGAGAGACTGGAAAGCTGTCAAGGCTTAAGAACTCTTAAAGCCTGTGCCAGTGATGTGCTTCCTCCAGCAAGGTCACAGCTCTAAAACCTCCCAAAACAGCACCACCAACTGGGGACAAAATGTCCAAATACTTATGGGGGACATTCTCATTCAAACCACCACATTCCACTCCTTGGTCTCCATAGGCTCATGACCATATAAAATGCAAAATGCATTTTAGTCCACCTTCAAAAGTCACCATGGTCTTTACTAGTCTCAACACTTTTCAGAAGTCCAGAGTCCACAATCTTCTGAGACTCAAGGCAATTACTTAACTGCATGCCCTTTTAAATTCAAAAGACAAATTCTATACTTCCAATATACAATGGAACTGAATACACATTTCCATTCCAAAAGGGAGGAATGGGGGCATACTAAGGAAGTACTGGACCAAAATAAGATCAAAACCCAGCAGAGCAAATGCCAAATCCAGTAGTTCCATGTCCGACTTCTGGAACTTCCGAAGGGCCCCTCCAGCTTTGCTGCATGCAACATCTCTCTCCTGGTCTGGTACCATGCCCTGTATACCAATCTCTGTGGCAGATGTCTCACAGCTATAGCACCTCCAACATCCTGGAGTCTCTACTTCCAACAAGGCTTTACCTTCACAGTTTCAGGCAATGGCCTATCAAGGCTTCTTGTCCTGTCAGTGCCATCTTTATGCAGGAACGCCTCTGCTGCATGGTGCCTGAGCTTGGTGGCTCTTTGAAATCATGAAGGAAAACCAATGACCCCTTATTCTTGAATCTTTCATGCCTCTAAAGCAGCTCTATGTGAATGACACTGTCCAATTTAGCTGCCAGCATGGGATGGACCCTGACTTGCTTCATCCACATTACCAACAATATCTGCATAATATTCACTATTAATAACCACAACAATGATTTAATGTTAGGTTGTCTTGAAATTTCCTCCACCAAAGAAATTAGTCCATTACTTCTCAACTTAGCCTCAGGCAGGCTTTTAGGCTATGAGAAGCCAGCAGCTAGATGCTTTGCCAAAACATCCCAATTGCTGTTTAAGTCTTTATTTCCCTCTGAAACTACATTGTTCTCAGCACTGATTTTTCTCAGACTCCTATTAGTGTAGTCTGGTAATCTCTGCTTACTGCATTCAACTGCTTTTCTAGTTCAAGCTTCCAAAGTCTTCCGCATTCCTCCCAAACCCCACATGGTAAGATTTTTTCACAGCAATAGCCTATTTTCTTGTACCAACTTCCATATTCTGTTACTTTTCTGTTGTGATAAAACACCATGAACATGGCACCTTATAGAAGGAAAATGTTATTTAGCTTACAGTTCCAGAGGGGTAATTGTCCATTATGGTGGGGAGGCATGGCAGCTGAGGGGGAACATCTGGGGACACAAATGACTCAATGGACCTTAACATATATGACAGAATGCATGAAATCTGGTGGGTGGGTGGGGGAGGGTATATAGAGATATGGGAGGGTGCAGATAGGAGAGGGGGGGGTCTAAATATGACTAAGATTTATTACATGCAATGCATAAAATAAAAATTCAACAAAAAAGAAAAGAATGGAATAAAGGAAGGAAGTCAAGCACAGTCCAGAGGAGCAAGTCCTCCATGCTCTCTGCTTTAGCTTCTGCCTCCAGGCTCCTGCCCTGAGTTTCTGCCCTGGCTTCCCTCAGTAATGAACTGTGATTGGGATGCATAAGTCAAATAAACCCTTTCCTCTCCAAGTTGCTTTTGGTTGGTGTTTTATCACAGTAACAGAAAGTAATTAAGACAAATCATTTGGTTGTTAACCTCACCAATGGATCAAGGGATTAATCCATGGACGAGTTGGTAGCTGAAGGGTTGTTAGGAAGTGATGCCTGGTTGGAGACAGCTGCTCACTGGGGTCTTGCCTTTGAGGTACATATCACTTCTTCATCTCCTTCCCCTACTCATTTGCTTCCCTGCTTCCATGAAATGAGCAACTTTGTTCCATCACGTGTTCCCACCATGATGCTTGGCTTTCCCTCCACACAAAGCAATTAGAGCCAGATCGCCATGGACTGAAACCTTTGAAATCATGTGGCAAATTAAAATTTTCTTCCTTTTCAGTTGTTTTCTCAGGTATTTCGTCAAGCAATGATCTGCTAACACAGTACTGTTAAAAAATAGAATTAAAAGAGCATGTTTGCTCCTTTTCCCAGCTGACCTTGCTTCAACTTCCCAGCTTTCAGAACCATGAGCAATAAATTTCCATTGCTTAGAAGTTATCCAGCCCAAGGCATTTTGTTAAAGTAGCCAATACTGACTAAGCAAGGCTTATAGATACCATAAAGAATATGAATGAAGACACAAACAATATAAAGACCCCTATGTTAGGAATGGGTTACCTCCCTTACAGTTGTTGGCAGGAGGATCCTGTAGACTTCCAAGCATTACAGGGTATTGCCACTGCTCTTGGTTACCCTCCAGATCTTGACAATAAGACCCTATTGCTGAAGACAATGTATACTTGAGTCATAGAACATGGAGAAATCAAGTGGGTATTGACCTAGAAGTTTTATCCCTACAGGTTATCTTTCATAAAGCTGTAACGTGCTATGCATACCACCAGAGAAGAAAAGTAATCAACAGTCTTACCTGCCTGTGAACTCTGTGAGCTACAACTACTGGCCTGGCAAGATATGCCCACTAGTGCAATAGTGATCCAAATATTATCGGACTAGCTGAATGCTCTGATTGGATAGAACAAGATGGAACCCATATCTAGCACTGTTGGGACCAAGAATCTATGGATAGATAGGTCATGGGCTCGAGAGGAGAACCTGATACTAATTTTCTACTAAATGGACATAGTATTAAAATACTATGGAGCTGGAGAGATAGCTCAACAGTTAAGAACACTGGCTACTCTTGCGGAGGACCCAGGTTCAGTTCCTAGCACCCACATGGCAGTTAAAAAATCCTCTAAAACTTCCAGTCCCAGGGGTTCTGACACCCTCTTCTGGCCTCCCTGGGCATTGCATGTACATGATACACTTAGGCAAAACACCCATACACAAAAAATAAAAATAAATTTAAAAGATAAAATTACTTCTAAAGACTTATTGCTCTATACATAGCTTAGTGTATATCTCTCAGCATTCATCAGAGAAGTGTTTTCTTGCAGTAGAATGCAGTTAACACAAAAACTTACAACTGGTCAATGTGCAGAGAGTAAGAGACTGTAGCGTGCTCAGCTCTAAATGGAACAGCTATATCATACTCCTCTCCCAAAGGGATCTTCTTGGAAGAGAGGACAGAAAGATTGTGAGAGCCAGAAGTGGTGGGTCATTGTAAAGAAACAGTGTTTTCCAGACAGCAGGGCAGTTGTACATACGAGCTCACAGAAATTGTGACAGCATGCACAGACTTTCTCAAGCTCAAGCCAGACAAAACTCCAGTATGGAAGGGAGGGGAAGGTGGGCATGGATTTCCACCTCTAACCCAGGATCTATTAGCATTTTATAGCTGCTGGGAGAGGAAAGCTTAGTTTTCCTTTAAGGGTGTGACCCCTGGTAGGTGAACCATAATGCAGGGCAGATTTTTGGGCCACACATATTGGACTGTATGGGGTAAAAAGAAAGAACACGAAGTAGGGTGGGTAAGGGGCTGGGATGGATTTGGGAGGGGTTGGGGGAAGGGAGGAATATGATCGAAATACATTGTGTGAAATTCTCAAAGAATTAATAAAAAGAAAGAAACAAAGAGAAGTGGGATAAATTTCCAGAGGTTTTAATATCAAAAGCAGTCTCTAGTAATAAGGCACATTGTGGTGGCTCATAATGGGGTGTGTGGATGTGAAGAACAGCTTGATAGTGTCATGCTGACCTGATTGATTCTTATGATGCTGATGTAATGATTCTGTTCCTGATGAACCCTCATAGTCAGGCCACTTTTGTATCTCCTGGTAACACACTAGTTATGATTATTTTTCATCAGTTTTTCATGTATAAGGACCCTTTTGAGGCACTGACTTATGATTGTGCCTATACATGTTTATAGACCATTTATCAGGAAAAGACATATCGACAGACTACATCCAGAATATTTTGGATGTGAATGAATTCTTTCTTTCTTTTCTTTTGTCTTTTTGAGACAGGGTCTTTCTGTAGCCCCAGCTGTCCTGGGGCTCACTATGTAGACCAGGCTGGCCTCGAACTCACAGAGATCCGCCTGCCTCTGCCTCCCAAGTGCTGGGATTAAAGGCGTGCACCACCATGCCCAGTTCAAATCTTCCTTTTAAATCATGCTATTTTTGGAATTAAGTTTCCTATATTCACAAGAGTTATTTCAGCACAGATTCAGGATAAATAGTATTCTGCTATAATATATAGCAGGCTAAGTTGAAAGGGAAAACACAGAAGGCAAACCCGAAAGTGATCCTGCTTGGCTGGATTTGCAGGAAAATATAAGGGTACATTGGTCTAAAGATGGGATCAATTTTATAATGAAAATTAAGTACATTAACTACTTCATGAAGGGAAGGCTCTACAAGACAGGAAATAGCACATGCTCCCTCCACAGTATTTTCCTGTGGATCTGAATGCTTCAAGACTAGCTTATAGAGTGGAATGAGTTTCATAGAGAATCCTCACAGCTCAGCTTCCCTGGAATATAGTTTGAATTTAATTGACTCCCCCCCTTTCTGTTTTCTATGTGCTGGGTAGTGACAGAGTGGAAAGGGTCCCTTTGTTGCAGTATAGAATGGAACAGTCCTTTGTGCATCTTTCATGCCAACCCGCACCTGTCTCTTCCCAGCCCTCTGGCCTTAGGAAAGTTGATTAAATGATCTACAACTTGAATTCCTAGTCTAAAATGTGGAGATAAATTGCTTGTGCCAGGGTTATTATGGTGATAAAATGTGACAATGTATGTCGAGTATGTAGCTGGATGCTTGGTACGTACTACAGAAGTCAACTACTTCCCTTTAAAAATACTTTGATTTGTGTTTCTTATGTATTTCTTCCAGCAATCCTGGGAATATTATTATAATTCTCAGTTTCCAGTTATAGATCTTGAAATCCAAGGGAATAACATAGTTTTCACAGGGCTAAATGGACCCAAGGCCTTGTCTTAGACCTTGCCTTTCTAAGCCTCCCAAATACAAGGTCAGTGAGTTTGAGTGTACCCCTTTCTCTTCTCTTCTCTCTGGCCTCCTTGCTTTTTGGATTCTTCCCTCTCTTTGGAAAGTCTCTGTTTCAGAGTCGGTAATGATGACACACCACATCAGATACGATGAAACAGTATTTTAATACCAACAAATTAAAATACGCTTTGTCATGCCTTTCAAATATCAATAATATCCTTGAAAATAGTTCCCATTCTTTATTCTTTGAAAATACATACTCAAGCAATGCATATTAATTCTAGAAACATTGGGAAATAGAAATAAGCATATACCAGGTGAATGTTCACTACTCAAAGACAAAAACAGGTAGCATAGGTAGTATTTTAACATTCATCTTTCAGCTCACACCTATTCATGCACAAGTCTCCCTCTTGTAACAAAATTATGCTATAATTTGATTATATGCTTTTATCAACTCACAGTCATTCTAAACACCTTTCTAAATTATTAATATGCATCTACATAATTTTTTATCAGCTATATGCTATCCCATGGCATAAAAATTCTTGATTATAGTAACTCAGTATTGAACATTTACACAGTGATTTTAGATATTTTTCTTTTAAAGCTATTGGCTCTTGCACATGCATCATTACGTCCTTTTCCAGTTATCTCAGTACATTCTCTGGAAATACAACTGTGAGTGCATTGTTTACACACTGCTCCACTATTACTGTGCACTGTGAAATTCCTTCCCTCAAAGGGAGAACCAAGTACCCTCGCCCTAGTGATGCATGGAAATACCGTTTCCTCACACCCCATAATGATGTAATGATGCTCATCCCTTTAGATCCTTGAGGACTCTATTGGACAAAAATCAGGAAATTGGGGAAGGGGGAGATTTGTTGTTTTTTTTGCATGCATATGTCTACCTGTTCTATAAAATAATTGCATTTCTAAAACAATTATCTAAATAGGCAGAATGTAAACTTCCTTAGGTCAAAGACAAAGACTCCAAATACATAAATATGTCTATCCACCATCCTCCGTAATAGAATAACCCCTAAGGAGGTGTTTGAGATAGTTCTTGGCAGAACACCATGGACTAATAGTAGCACATAACTTTGGTAAGAATATCCTCCAGGTTTACTTCTCCAGCTCTGTTCTCAGAACTCATTTGCAAAGGTGACACTGGCCCAAAGAGTGACAAACATTCCCAGAAGCTGAATCTCAAGACTGAGGCCACGAGATGGTCTGGCTGCCAGGCCTGACACTATACAACTCTGGGGTCTATCTGGGACTTGGGGAGCCAGGCTGTGCTAAGAACATATCCACGGGGTTTGCTGATTCCTCAGATAGTTTTCTTTCAATCTGCAGACTGAGCAATCCAAAACATGTTTGAGTCCATATTTTTTCACTTAATTTAACCCTTCCTATTATCTGAACCAACTTAAATCTGAATCTCATAAAACCAAATTCATGCTTATTATCAGAGGCTCACAGCGTTTAAAGAGACTTTTAAAGATGGAAGTTTCACTAAATGTGAGGTAACAAAGGTAGTCAACTCACATCTGCGATTAGAGAGAGGCTGGGATCTCACATCATCTAAGAGTGTTCCTTGGCTAAACAAGACACATTTTAATGATTGGCTAATCAGGTTCAGGAGAAAGAGACCGCTCTGTTATCAAAAGGAGACTTTAATGACTGAGTTGCCATTGGAAACAACACAGACTCCATAATAAAGTTCTCTTTATGCACTGATCACAAGGTATCTGATCTTAGCATACAGCAGTGTCTCACACAATTCAGAAAATGAAAGGGAGGTGAAAGGCATCCAACAACCTTGTGACCATGCTTTGAGATGGGTAGGTTTGCTCCCTGTAACCCTCCCACCAACAGTCAGGCTGTGAGTGAGATGGCAGGTGCTGGCGGTTTGCTTTTGTTTTTAATATATAAAATGTCAGCTCTTATAATTGCTCCCTGTGTGAATGTTGAAAACAAACCAGAGGAACTCTACATTCTCTATGTTGTAAGAAAGTCAAGAACTATAAGCCACTTAGGAGAAACAAAACATCACAATTCAGAATGAAAATGTGGGAAAGGAATGAAGGGGAGAGTGGCAGCTGATGGGAACAGTGCTTGCTGCCTGTAAACCACCGTTTCAACTACCTCCTGACAGCCTAATAACGTATTTGATTTTACTGAAGAGAATGTTAAGCACAGAGAGGTTAAGCAACTTGCCAAAGGTCACACAGCTATAAGTGGTACAGCTATAATTCAAATTTTGATTCTCTGCAGGAAGTAACATGGGCACTGCTGGGCAGGACGCAAGGGCCTGTGCAATTTCCCTGAAGGTTTCACTGCTGGATTCTGATGACATGGTGACTTTTCCATTATCATTTGAGAATTAAAGGTATTCCTAAGAACTACTATGACAGCTTGGTATTTGGGGAAGAAACTGCACAGGTTTCAGACAACTGTTCTCTAACGTCTGTGTCTAACATTAAGTACTTGACGGATCAGCATCAAACTTGGTCATTTCCTGGAGCTCAGCTCCCTCTTTTGCAAAAAAGAGATGGATGGCATGCTGGGAAAGAGGTCCTCCAATTCTCTTATGGGAGAGACGACTTTTGAGGTCTGGTGGACAAGTCTTTCTGTTGAGATCAGGCTACACTCCACTCTGAGCTACTGCACACTGCATGAAACTGGTTTTCCAGACTGTGCCTTGCTCAAGGAGACTCCATTTTATAAGTAGCTTTTGACTCCACGTTGAAGGAGAAAGATGATTGCAGCCCTGGGTGGACCAGAAACTGTACCATCTGTCAGCACCGCCATCCAACACAGACTGAAAAATGACTTGTTCCTGGGAGTAGAAAGGGAGCCATCCTTTAAGTTTGCTGGGAGAACCGGAGCTGTCGGTGCACGTGGCTGTATGAAAACTACATCGGGGAAACCAGGCCCAAGCACTTAAGGGACACACGAGATGGAGGAAAGGGTGCAACTCTCTTGCCTAAACCCCATAAAGTGATGGACCCCTAGACACAGTTCCACACCGACCTGTCATCTGATACCTGGTGTGTGTGTGTGTGTGTGTGTGTGTGTGTGTGTGTCAAGGACAGAAGTGTACTGCCTGCCTGCCTGCCATGTGGACCTGATCTGCTGTTTCCTGCTCCTGACCTGTTTCTTGATAGAGGCCCAGTTGGGCCTCCTCAGCTCATAGTGGAATTCTACAGCTTTGCTCCAGTAGCAGACTCCAGCATCTCCTCCAGCACAGCTCTGCCCCTAGCACTGCTCTGGCTCCTTATCTCATCTATACAGACTCTTCCTCAGTCCACTTCTGAACCCTCTTGAACCGTGCTGCAGCCTCCACTATGTATTCATCCTGTAAGCCACAGATTTGTACAGAGACACCGTGTGATATTGAAGTTAGTATTAGTCAGTGTGATCGGAATAAGGAGCTTGTATTTTTTTCAGCCACGCTACCAAAGTAGGCTGATTTTATGACCAATTGCTTCACTGAAACCAAAAACTTTGTGAATTTATTGTTATTCAATAGATTCTGACATTGTGGAAAGATACAAGTGTGTTCCTCTATGTTCCTGTCATAGCGGCCTCTCACTTTCTATCCATGAAGATCTCACAGAGAGATAAGTGTGTGGTCTGCCATTAAATAGATTCAAGGAAGAAACGCTTGGTCATAGTGAGACACTGACCACATAGCACTAGGGAGGCTGAGGCAGGAGGATTGCAAATTTGAGGCTGGCCTGGGCTACAGAGAGTGACCCCATCTCACAGAACAGATCAAAGCAAAACAGAACAAAGCTGGCAGTGTAGCTTCCAGATAACTGGCCTCAATCTTCTGGTTTCTCTTGGAGATAAGTTTTAATGAGGTTGGGGATGGTTTCAGTCCAGG
Source organism: Nannospalax galili (assembly GCF_000622305.1). Classification (NCBI taxonomy): domain Eukaryota; kingdom Metazoa; phylum Chordata; class Mammalia; order Rodentia; family Spalacidae; genus Nannospalax; species Nannospalax galili. The sequence continues at coordinate 2,274,286 of NW_008360320.1, read as the reverse complement.
GAGTAGACCAACATGTTTGGAATTAAAATTCCACACATACCCAGGTGGGGGTAGGGGAGACTCTGTAGACAGAGCCCAGCACTTAATTCCAGTCAGGCTTTCCCAGACTGGTGCTCTGATCTAGAATTGGCAGTCCATTGCTGATGAAGACAAGGCATACCTCCTTCCTGGCCCGTGTTGCCGGCTGCTCTGACACTCACCAAAGCACAGGGACAGGAGTTGCTCTTCACCATACATAAAACAGAGCAGCCTCACAAATCACACTTGACTGTTACACTTTGGAAACACCCAGGTTAACAGTTATCTGTGCCTTAGCCATATTGATTACTAGGTGGAAGAAAGGTCAGGCACATCTTTATTTTGCTTGAAAGATTCTAGTTCTACATGGCAGATACGTCGAAATGGTTCCTGTATAAAAAGACCAGAAAAAAAAAAAAAAGGAGCCCTTAAAGCAAAGCAAATAGGGGAGATTTTGTTGAACTATCACTTAGATAAAGGTCAGGAAAAGAGCTCTCATGTGAAGAAAACTGGGAAACACTGTCCAACAGTCACTAGAACGCTTGTGCCAAAGCGGAGATGGACAGGTACAAATTTTTAGATTCTATCTGTAGTAGATTTTGTTGGAAACATATTCAGCGAGACAATCATGTAAGTGCCATGTGACAATTGACTTTGGATAACAGCCCCACTCCCCAGAAAACCAGAAACAGAGCTGTATATTCCTGTTCCCAGGAAGGCGGGAGTCTGACATAAGAATAGAGGCTGACCTCAAGTCCTGACCCGATTGGAGAAAAACACAGCCTCTCAGAGAATGGCATGGGTGTTCCAGGGCACGATGGGAAGGTGGAAGCACCTCTCCCCTTGCCAAACCTCATTTCTTTTGATTTAAGAGAGCTAATAATGAAGCTTGACAGCTGAAGTGTAGAATCCTGAGACAATAGACACAGATAGAAAAGGGCTAAAATGCTCAATCAATGGGTAGAGAAAAAAAAATTCCAGGCATTGAGAGGACAGAACGCAGAAGCTGAGCGGTGCTACAGGACGGGAAGTACAGATTTGGAAAGGAAAGTTGGAAGTGTTTATCTCCTTATATCGATGCCAAAAGGTCTGTAGGAGCTGTCTGAACTGGGACGGCTCGGCTTTGAGGCTCACATCTTCAGGGCCTTACTTCTTTCTATGAAAGTGTACCTTGGGTTCCTGCAATCACCGGGACTGTTGGGAGATGCTTCGCGGTCTTTGTCATTTGGAACACGTGACCCTATCACACCTGTGCAGAGATGCCTGGTGAACTGAATCAGACGTTTTGAAGACAGATCTGGAAGTGGATCTGCATCTTGAGTGTGGTCATGAGTCTTTGACTAACTGCAAGGGAGTCTGGAAGACATGCCGTAAAAGGTAACTTGTATAGGCCAACCTTAAAACACTAAGGACTTGGGTTTTCTTTAAAAAAAAAAAAAAAAAAAAAATCCCACCTGCATTGTTCATTCTCAGAGTGAGTTACCAGGGAAAGTTGGAGAATTTGTTTACTTTTTCTCTATGACTCTTAGGAGATTTGGACTCTATATACTTTTACACTTTTGTAAGTGTATAGGTTATTTATTTGTATATAAACATAGGTAAGCTAGTTGCCTGGAATTATTATTTTTTTATCAAGCAGTTTATTATTATTTTTTTATTTTTATATGGAGGAAGCAAAAAAAATTAAATAAAAATAAGTTTCTAAAAAGAAAAAGAGCTGGGCATGGTGGCACACACCTTTAATCCCAGCCCTCAGGAGGCAGAGGCAGGTGAATCTCTGAGTTCAAGGCCAGCCTGGTCTACATAGTGAGTTCCAGGCCAGCTGGGGCTACAGGGAGACCCTGTCTCAAAAACACCAAAAAAAAAAAAAAAAAAAAAAAAGAAAAGAAAAAGAATGGCATTGGAAATGAGATGTATTTTATTCACAGATATATACATGTGTGGCCTAAATTCAATATTGTTAATAATAAACACCTAGACATTAATCATAATTCTGTGGTAATTCATATGTAAAGTATGTGCTTTAACCTTAGCAGCACTGTCATTGAGTTTCTGATGGGTTATATGAGACACATCTTACATTCTTGTGTTGTTTCAATGTATGTTAATAGATGATAACTATATGCTTTTCATTTGGATAGTCTTTATCCAAAAATGATTTAATATTCACATATCTAATAGGTTGCCCATGGCTATTGATCATTTGGATCAGAGTTCAAATTGAATTGCTGCTGGTTAGATTAGAAATTGTAATCATGGTAAAAGATAAATTGCAATGTCTCTGCAGAGTAATTCTGTGTTCAGACATTGAGAAGTTAGAGAAGACTTGTGATGTGTCACTGTGGGACTGTCTGAAGAATGCTTTCAGACATCCTCGGGAACCCCTCTGACACTGTATAAGTAAGGCAAAATTTATAGGAAAGGATGTTTATTACAATGGAGACTGTGACAGACATCCATGAATTATTAGTGAATAATAATTCTAAGGACTAGAGGCAAAAAAGGAGACATAATTTGTAAATATAAATTTTGCTATAATAAAATGTTGTGCTATTAAAATGATATGATTTTTAATATATGGCTATTTGGCTTGATTTGGTTTAGAGGGCATCTAAAGGAAGGAGACACACCTCTGGGTGTATCTGTGAGGATGTTTCCGGAGAGATTTAACTGTATTGGGAAGATGTGGGTTGGGGGTCCTAGGTTGAATATAAAGAAAAAAGAAGGGGTGGGGGGAAGCCAGCTGAGTATCAGCATTTATCAGTCTCTGCTTCCTGACAGTGGCATAATGTGACCAGCCCCCTCAAGTTCCTGCCTTCACAGCCCCTGGCACCACAGTTACAGCCACTTTTGCTGCCACTCTCCACAATGGGGATTGTGTCCTCCAGCTGTGCGCCGAAAGAAATTCTTCCTGAAATTGCTTTTGTCACAGAAACATGGAAAGTAACTAATGCACTTATATTTTAACTCATCTTTAGATTACTTATAACGCCCTATGCTGTGTAAATAAGTAGCTGCTGTAATGTCTTATGCAGAGAAAAATGACACAAAAACATCTATACGTGCTCATTTCTGACACAGATTTTTCTTGCACGTTTTCAGTCCATTGTTGGTTGAATGGATATAGAATTTATGGAGAGTTAAAGAAAACCGCATAGCAAATCTATCAGCAAGATTTTTAAGTTTGCTTTTTGCTAGGTTTGTTTCCAATTTTCTTACAAATAAATATACACATACAGGTTCTGTATTTCTCTTTCCCTTTCCCCCCACAATTAACTGTTATCACAGAAGTTTCATTTGACGATTTTTCTTTTGTCCATAAGTAACATGATGCTATTTTCATATCTTAAAAGCATATAAAGACTTCATCATTGTTCATCGTTGTTATTATAAGGAAATTATTTATTAAACACTTTGCATATTATAAGCATTGTTCTAAAGTATATTTGTACAAATTGAACCTCAAAAAGTAGGTTATTATCTTCATTATATACAGAAGGAAACTGAGTCATGGAGCATCACTTTGTCCATTGTCATACCTCTTAATCTTTTCTGACTCCACTTTTCAGGCAAAACCATATTTTGGCATTTACCTATATTGATTCACGTGAATCTTAGCTCATTCAATGTAACTGTTTTACAGTATTCCATGCATGAATGCTGTTATTTATCTTTTCTTTTACTGGTGCTACAGCTTCATTCACATGTCCTTTGTGCATCTTTGCATATTTGTGGGGGTTTCTATAAGGAAATTGCACAAAAGTTGAATTACTTCTATGTAAAAATTTTTCTACTTATTTGTTAATTTTCCTATGCTGTCAATTTTCTGTGATACCTTAGTGACAATTTAGTAACAGTTTTTCCTTGTGTTGTGTCTTTGCATATTTAATCAAATTTTCTTCTCTTGCTGTACTGGCAGAACAGTGTGGAAAGGGGCAGCGACAGGGAGAAGGTGGTGATGGGTCCACTTTCTGAAGGTAGAAAGAATTCTTTTGGGGGGAGAGGGGTTGAGACAGGGTCTTCCTGGAACCTCACCTGGACTGGAACTCACTATGTAGACCAGGCTGGCCTCACTCTTACAGAGATCTGCCTGTGTCTGCCTTCTGAGTGCTGGGATTAAAGGCATGCACCCTTACACCCTGCTGAGGGTGAGTATAAGGATTATCAGATGTATCTGTGGCAGTTATGCACTGATTACTCTTTATTGGTTTAGAAAAAAATTCCCTATTCCAAGTGTTTGTGAAGAGCTTTGTTAAACATTATTGAATACTTTTCTGTGTATTTGAGAGGATCATTACAGTTTTTCTTGTATAAGCTATTTATATGAAATGTCACATTAGTAGAATTTCTAAGGTTTAATAATGTGTATATTCCTGCAATAACAAATATTTAGTCATAATACATACATTACCTTTAATAACTGTTTATATTACTTTCTAATACGCCATTCAGAAGTTTTCTATCTAAAATTTTTCCTTCTTGAATTATGTAGTGCACTCACTATCAAGACTATTAACTTTTAGGAATGAATTAGGAACTTTCTTTTTCTAATTAATCTAGGCACTTTAAATAATATTAAAATTATTTGTTCTTTAGTTTTGGTAACATGCATTGAAACTATCGGGACAAAGTTTTTGGGTAAGGATAGTAGTGGAGATTACTGATTTTATCTGTTAAATGGTTATAAGGTTATTGAATTTTATTTTTGAATCAGTGCTAGTCATAGCTTCCTATTTAATTTCTAATTTATTGAATTTTCAAATTTGTTATTAGGTTTTGTTAATAGTACTAATTTTGTGGTTTTTAAGAATCATCATAGCCTCTATCTACAATTATCTCCCATTATTTGTTTCTAACATCTCTTTCCTTCCTAATCATCTTGCCGAAGAATTGTCCATTTTATTATTCTTAGACATGGCAATACATTAAGAAGTGTTTGCATGATTAAAAAATCCTCACTTATGGTGAGTTGAGGATTGACTTTTATCTCCCAAAGAACTGTAGCTTTTTTGCCCACTCACATTCCTTAGGAAGTTCATACATTCCTAGTTCCTAGAATAAAGTAGTGCCTTTGTACTAGGAGCAGCGCGCCTCCTGTGGCAGACTGTACTCCCTAGAAACAGCTACAGCAATAGCTTTGGAACCACATTTCCTTCTTCATGGCGATCTTCCTCTTCAAGAACCACTCCTTCATCAGGAATTGGAGTGTGTTACTTGGACTGCTTGAATCTGAGTAGGCTCTCTGGCTGCTTTGATAAACATAAAGTGGAGAGGGGTCCCCAGGTCAGTGCTAGGTGTAAGCTGGTCTGCTTTGTCTTTGTTTTTGTTTTTGGTCTGTTTTCTTGCCTCTTGGAAGTCAGCCACTGTGTAAGAAATGAAGTTACTCTGAGGTCCCATTTTATGAAAGAACCCTTCCAGCAACACGCAGGGAGGAAGTCCAGAAAGCAGAGGAATGCCAGGCTTGAGTGAAAAAGTCATGCTGGAATCCAGCCCAGTTCAGCTTCCTCATTGTCATACATAAGACTCTATGAAAGAGCCACCAACTGGAGTCCATTCAGTCTACACGAGTATGATAAATACTAATTTTTACATTTTTTAAACATCCAAATTTTAGGAGAATTTGTTATGTGCCATAGATACTCAGGAAAGTGCGTAGTATGAAGTTCTTTCCCCACTCCCACTGCTAGTCTGTCCTAAAGAAAAGTCTTATCTTTAACAGGATAAATATTCCTAAGACAGAGATATCTAGAGGTTATTGTAGTCCAGCTTGGAGGGAACACTATTCCCCTGAATGACCTGGAATGTCACTGTGTACCCTGACAAATACAGGTCTGTGTGACACTGGCTGCTAAATATAGACTCTTGACCCAAGACTGCTGGACCGTAGGCTGTGGAGTCTGACATTACACCATCGTTAGCTCCTGAATTCTTTAAATCTTATGTGTGAAGTAACAGATGTAAATGTATTATATAATGCTATAAAATATATAAGCATATAAAGAAGGTAGTAAAGGGGGTGAACGTCAGCAAAGTGCATTCATTTATATGTATGAAAATTTCACAATGAAAGTCCTCAATATGTACAATTAACATACACTAATAAAAACAACTATGCAGAGAAACAATAGAGTAAGGACAAAGTAAAAGGAGAATGGTTGCAGGGAAATAGAATAACATTTTCTTTATTATTTGTAAAAAGCATTAAACACTGATGAAAAATAGATTAATCTAGTATATGTCATTGGATTAAAAACAAAAGCTAGTATTTATAGTGTGATATTCAGATATTGCCCATTTCATCTTCATAACGACTCTTTATGCAGATATTATCATCTCAATTTATAAAGAAGAAAATCGAGTTATAAAACAGTTAAATAGAATAGCCAAAGTCACACAGTTAGGATCTAATAGTACTTATGGTGGCATTACAAGGCAAAGCAAGGTAACAGCCCTCTCAGACCAGGTTCTTAGTTTGTAGACGGTTCTGTGCTGGGATGTTCGTTGGGAGACATTTTCCCCTGGGACCCTAAGGTTGCATATTCTTCAGTTTTGCTTTTTTCCATGAATGTTTGGAGCCAACATCCCAGACATATGCACTAAGGATGTCCATTTCTAAGAAGAATGCTTCTCTTGTGCAGTTTTAGGCTATGCCAGGTTTCGAGATAAAGAATTATTCCTAAGCAAGTATGGGACAGTACATTGGTGATGTCAAGGGACACAGAGTTTGCAACCACACCTTTGTCATTTCAGTGACCAAAGTGAAGAGAGCCTCCCCTTCCTCAGAGTTTTAAGAAGTTTTATAGTTACAGCAAAGTGAGCTTTTTGTTTTCCACCCTTGATGTTAAAAACAGTAAAGAAAAAATGCTCTAGGTCTCATCCTTTGGTTGGTCGTTTAAATGTTTCTCTAGTTGAAGTAAAGAGGATATTAACCTCGGGGAAAATGTCACGGACTACAAAACATTCCTGGCTTTGCAGCTCACAGGATGAGTTGGTAGCACCAATTACAGCTTCTTCTTCTTCTTCTTTTTTTTTTTTTTTTTGCTAGTAAAGTAGAATGTAATAGAAGCCAAAGAAATCTACCAACTCAACCTACTTTTTCAACACATTAACTCAGTCAGTAGTTAATTTCATTCAGGCTCATTTCTCCACAGATCATTTACAGTGTTAATTTGGTTTGGATGGTGACTGCTTTTCTCTTTCTTTTTGGCATCATAGTTATAGTCACAAAGTCAGTGAACTTATTTGTCAGCTAATTATCGCTATACATTTTTCTTCCTTTCTTTCCTTTTTTTATTTTTATTTTTTGCCCGTGCTTCCTGGCCGGATCAGGAAGATGTTTAAAAAAGACCTCTGTACACACAGCAGCTTTGGCAAGTCAGAAATCAAACTGACAGCCCATTGGAAAGGCATACCTCATCACAAGTCTAAAGAGACACAGAGTGACAGTTCACAGGCTCAAGTGCAAGGACTGCCTCTCAATCTTCAGCTGGCTCAGATCTTGGCTGATACAGGCAGTGATGCCAGACAGCAAAGAGCCTGGAGGAACGAAAACAGGCCCAGCGAGGTAATTAAGATTGACAGAATGTTTGCCTGTCCCACAGATTTCTTTGCAACAGGCAGCCACATTTAATTCATTCTGTGAGCGTCTGAGCATACACACTCTTAGCTCTCTCCCCATTGAGATTCTAAGCTTTCATCATCCCTGCTATTCTTTTATTTTTGTCATAGGTTTCTCAAGTCACTCTTTCTCTAGATTAGTGACTAGAGGGGTGGCACAGCCGCCCTCTTCTTTTCTTGGCTCTTATGTATAGCTCATCGTGAGCCATCCACACAGAAGATGCACAGAAACCTAGACTTAGGGCTGAAGAGGGGAAGTACTGTGTGTATCTTTGAGACACTTTCATAGTCTGACCTCAGTAGCTCTGATTGTAGGACCTGATGCTACACAAAGGGAAGGATTCAAACTTTGCTTCAAGATCTTCAATCTTTGCAGTTATCTGAGGGGAGATCTCAAAAATATAAAGGAAAGACAGGGGGAAGGCTAGTCTGGATAAAGAACAATACTACCAGTTGTGGGAGGCAGGTTATATAAGATTGAGCTTCCTCTAAAATCTAATCTTTGAAGATAGTTTAAGATTGAAGATATTTTCAGAAGTATGCTTTTCCTGAAGCATCAGCATGTCTTTTTAATAACTGTCTTTTAGAAAACTTTCACCTACCAAAGTATATGATGGGTCATAATCCAGAGTTGAAATTTATATGGCTGGGACTATGGAATGGTGCAAGGCTGGAATCTGGTATTTTTGAAAGGAGAAGGGCCTATAGTAGTTGAAGCCATGATTTCCTAGTTCTACTGATGACAAAATTTGGCCAGTAAAAGAGCATTCTGCTGAAAACATGGCAGCTAAGCTTCAGAATGTTAAGAGAAGGTTTTGGAGATCCACATGACCACAAGTAGAGTCTGTGGAGAAAGCTGCTCATGTAGACTTGTTCTTGCTTTCATCCCAAGCTTCCTAGTACTTTGATCAACAGTCACTTCCCTTACCTCTTGCTTTCACAGTGAATTCATTCATCTTAGCAGCAGGTTGGTAGTGGCCGTGCGGAGAAGCTGACCCCTTCACTGTCTGGGGAGTGAATCTTTGTAACTCTATTGCTGTCATTACAAACCCTGAACCCTAACCATGTCTGATTATGGGATGGAGCATATGGTAGAGTTCTGACTAATTGGGATAAGTCTGCTAAAGGGATTTGGGAGAATCCCTGTTAAAGACTTTGATCTTCACCCTTGACTCAGGAAAAAGTTCAGTTGTTTATCTTTCTTTGGTTCAGCTGGGTGAAATGATGCTAAGACTTCTGGATGTATCCTTAATTATGAGAGGAAGTAGATAAGGCCCTGAGACAGAATGGTGAAGGCAATGTTGACACCTCCAGGATGTGAGTGAAGAGGCAAAACAAGAGCCCCACAACCACCTACCAGCCAGCTCTAGTTAGATGGGTAATACATTTTTTGATTTTTTTTTTTTTTTGAGACAGGTTCTTACTATGTAGCCCTGGCTGGCCTGAGACTATGTAGAACAGGCTGGCTTCAAAGTCATAGAGATCCACCTACCTCAGCCTCTCCAAAACTGAGATTAAAGACATGTGCCACCACATCTGGAAAATGTTCTAATTTTTAAACTGACTTTTTAGTTGGGTTTTTTCATCTTTTAGACAAATATAATCAATACACTGAAGAAATATCCTACTTTTAGAACCAAATCAGAAACCTGTAAATTTAATCACCTCTCTTTTTTCTTAGAACTAGCCAACCTATTTGACACTAGTTAAAGATATTTATTCAATTGCAGACTCATTTCAATAAATAATTATTGAACCTTTACTACAGTCAAGGACCCTGGGAGGATCCCTGGACAGAATCAATACTGCTCCTACTCTGATGGAATTTATATGTGAGAAAGAAGTCGAGTAGCTAACTAAGTGTAGTTAGAGAAGACCTTGTAGATTTGATGTCTTTATGGGGTTTACACTTGACCAAAGTGCTTGTAGCCATAGCTGGCAATCAGGGAGACCCGATTTCCTGGAATCCAGGCCCAGTGGTTGATGTTCCTCACATGGTCAATGTTTCTCACCTGTGCAGCAGAAGCTCAGGGATACACATGGTCTCCTGATACCATAGTAATTTATAACCCTTCATATTATATTCTATTTTCTTGCCCTTTGGATTGGTTCATTGGTAATTAAAAATTGGAATGTGTAAGTTCAATTACCAAGAGACACTGTCAAACATGGGAATATTTGCCTCTAATTAGTCCCAATTAATATTTAGGGAAGGCCATGAACCAGATTTTAAACTGCTAGTGTCTTCATCAGTCCTATTTCTCGATCTGAAACTTTCTCTCTTAGCCATTTTTATTCTACTTTGCAACTACTTACTATCTCTTTTCTGTGCCTTGCACATGCAGTAAGCCAGGAAGCACATATAGGAATCTCTATTTCATCCTCAAAGGCCTTTATTATAATCTAAAAGTATAGGCTTTGAATATTGGCTCTTCTACTTATTTATAAGTCAAGATTGGTTTAACTTCAGAATCCTTGCATGCCGAATTATCAACAATTATAGTACCCATTATGTTGGTGTTTACAGTGATGAAATAAGATAATGCAGATAAAAGAATTTAATGGGCACATAAAACAGCTTTCAGTAAATGGTAACTGGACTCAGAAACTAAACAAATCCTCTAACTAGAGCAGAGACTGCAAACAGGAAGCTCCACAAGAGCTTGAGTACCAATGATGCATGAATTTAGAGGAAGGACCCGCTGGGAAAGGGGTGGAAGTCACAACCTGCTTTGCCTTGCCAGCTGATAGTTACTCTAGGCAGTAACTGCCTGAAAGCTAGTCCTTAGCCACTGGGCAGAGATGGAATGCATACAGCATGGAGGCACATGCCATTAGCAGAAAAGAATCACTTGTTTTTCCTCATGGATTGCTCCACTGACAGAGCCCAATCAAACTTCTGTGATCTCATGGCTATGTGAAATTGAATGGATGTTTTTTGTTTAGAGAAAGACAGGTGGCCCAAATAATCTACAAAGTATTTTAGCAAGGACTAATGGGATACAGGATTCAGTATAGACATAAGGGGCTCTTAGAAAGAATAATCGCTATATTTATAATTGTAGGCCCTGCAATTCTTGCTGTATACCCTGTTGTTGGTGCTGTAACACTCACTACAAGATTTGTTATCTCTTGTTTTTGTGGATCAGAAATATAATGTGAGTCTCATCATGTAAAAATCATGGTGTTGATAGAGCTTCTGTGTTCTTTTATGGGAATTCTAGAGGAGGACCTGCTTGCCACTCATTAAGATATCTGCTAGTCTGTCTTCTATCACTATAGTGAAATGCTTTAGACTGGGTACTTAATAAATGAAAGAGACTGTTGAGCACAAAGTTTTGGAAATTCAGTGGCATATGCCAGCACTGCCATAGCCCCCATGAGAATTTCTCCATGGATGGCATCACAGTGGTGGAAGTCTGGAGAGAGAGAGAGAGAGAGAGAGAGAGCAGGATGGCGGAAGTCTGGGGAGAGAGAGAGAGAGAGAGAGAGAGAGAGAGAGAGAGAGAGAGAGAGAGAGAGAGAGAAAACCAGATTTGCTCTCTGAAACAACTCGCTCTTGTGGAACTGACTCAGGGTCCCACAAGAACTATTTCAACCCTGTTTTTAGTGCAGTATGTCCACCCCGGTGGCCTCTCCTGGGGCCACTTCTTAAAGATTCTTTCAATCTTGCCACATTGGGAAACAAACTCCTCATACTTAAACAGGGGAAAACACTCAAGTCGCAGCCAGGTGGTTAGCAGAATTCAGGTTCTTGTGACTGAAGGAAGGAATACACCTTTCCTTGCGGGTTGTCCAGTGAGGGCTGTTCTCAGCTTCTAGGAATCACTTATGTTCCTTGGCTCCGGGATCCCTACTGTGGTGTCTAACAGCTTTAACTGAGCATTGAAAAACTCCCTGCTTTTGAGGACTGATCCTATTAGACTGGATTCATTCAGAGTGCTCATGATGATGACGTTATCTTTAGGGCGTTATACCCTTAATCATATCATGCATAAATACTTTGTTTCATTTTTGTCCTTTCCAAACAACTTATTTTTCATTCTTACTCTGTCTACTGCTGCAGAGGCCATTCCAGGATCTGCTACATTGATTCTGTTCCTACTTTTGCCTCAGTTGCTTCGGTTGCCCTCAGATTCTCTGTGTTCTCATCGGTGCACGGCTTCAGTATAGTTTTTTTTATAATAAGAGAGCATTATTTTCATGCTGTCTAGAAATATTCATCTTGAAAAAGGGAAGAAATGTGGTAATTTGAGACATTTTATGCTTTTTACCAATATATTTTATTCTCTCAAAAGTTTTCATTGCAGTTTTTATTAGGCTTTTAATTATAAAGTCAACACCTACTCATTGCAGTAATTAATATATAGTAAATGCATAATCATGTAGATAATTACTGCCCTCAACCCCTGCTAGCTCCACAGCTAGTTAATGAGCTAAGTTTATGTATGCTGTGCATCCTTCCATGTCTTCCTCTGTGTATACAGCTGTATAAGAATATACAAAAATGGTACTGGAGAGATGGCTCAAAGCACTGACTGCTCTTGCAGAGGACCTGAATCAGTTCCCAGCACCCATACGGTGGCTAACAACTGTTGGTAACTTCAGTTCCAGGGGATCTGATGTCCTCTTCTGGTTTCCAGGGGTATTGCATGCTTGCAACTGGTGCAATTACATACATGAAGGCAAAACACTCATACACATAACAAATAATTTAAAAAAATATATAAAGCTGTTTAGCATTTGCTTTAATAGTTGAATTGTATTTCTTCAAAATTTGTATGTTGGCATCCTAACTCTTGGTAGTTTAGAATGTCATCTTATGTGAACACAGAGTTGTTGTTAATATAAGATATAATCAGTTAAGATGAGGTCATTGGAATGAGCCCCAAACCATTGCTCTATTGTCTTTATAAAAGGGAATATTTGGATACAGACATATGCTCATGTGTGAATACTATGTAAGGATGAAAGTAAAGACTGGGGTGCTGCTACTGTAGACAAGAGAATGTCAAAGGATGTCAGCAATTCACAGCTAGGTAAGAGGATCAGAATAGATTCTCACAGCCCTTGGAAGGAATCAACCCTCCCAACATCTTGATCTTGGGCATTTAGTGTCCAGAGCTATGAGATAAATTTCTACTGTTTAAGCCATTCAGTTTGTGGGACCTTTGTTGGGGCAACCCTAGCAAATGAATACATCTGCTTTATAATAAATATGGGATCATATACGAATTATCGTGGGACATGTTATGTTCATTTAAAATTCAATGAATGTCACTTTGGATGTATGTGGGGGTGGTGTTGCCCGGTGAGCAGGAATGTGGAATGAGCAGTTGTGGCTGCTTGAGGCCCCTTGCCTCAGGTCTGGAAGGGATGTGAGAAGCTGCAGGGCTCCTGGCATAGGCTTGGCTATGGACCAACAAGGGTGCAGACAGCAGGTGGGGACTTGAAGCAGCCCTGCCTGGCTTCAGTCTTGATGTCCCCTCATGCACTGGCATGAATGGAGTTGACTCATGGAGGAAATATTTCTCCTTCATTCATATGTAACTGCTCACACATAACCACGTGTAACACAAATCCTCGCTGATTAGACAGGTCCTTGCTAAGGTCTCAGGAAATTCAAAGTTGAGCACATAATCAAACAGGTTTGACACTCAGAATTCTTCTGAATTTGTGCTGCTTCATATAAACCTAGTCCACCATGGTAAGGATATGGCAGTCTCTGGATTCTTGATCTGCAGAAACTAAAATGTGATATAGTGGCCAAGGAATTAATCACCATGAATGTTTCAACACCGGGTGTGGGGTGCAGGAAATTGTTTACACTCATGGGGGAGACAACCCTATGAATGTCGCTTCTACTGGTCACAACTTTCATGGTGTCAAATAATGAATTCTAGGCAACTGTAGATACATCACTGCTTTCAAGGCATTTTATGTACCTTCTAGGTTGAGCCTTCCAAATGTTTAAAGTGTTTATATGGCAATGTACATGCCAGAAATTCTCTACATATTTATGCCATTCTTGGAGTGATTTATCCATGAAATGAAGTGGCAAAAACAGGCAGATACCGCTTCCTTTTAAGGTCATTAGTGCAGCACCAAGTTCAGTGCGTATGGAGATTGAAATAGGAAAGTTTATTTAGGGAGAAAACATTATGATGTTTTTCTAGACTATCAGGTGACCTTTTATTTTTGCCCCAAATTGGTAGGAATTTGGTCCTATTGAATACCTAAGATGTTCTGATGTTGAATTATTGTTCTTAGGATGATATTAATTATTTTGACATATGCCAACTCTTAAATTTATTTTTCAGATCCTTAATTTTATCGTTCATATTTTTCCAGAACCCAAGTACAATTTTAGATGACCATGTTAATTTCATTAGCAAAATAGGCTCATTATTGCCAGCTTCAAGACTTAAGGATGTCTTCTATGTAGCGGCATAAAACTCTTATAACACTATACATTTGGCAACATGGTCAGAATATAAAAGACTATGAAATTATACTTATTACAATTATGTTCCAAAATTAAAATAGCTTTCTCTTCTTTTTCATTTCTGTGGGATTTATTTAAGACACAGGGATTCCAAACTGATTCTGGTGACTTCCGAATCATACTTTTGGTTTTCCATGGGGGAAAGGGACAAGAGTGATTCTTTTCGAAGAGAGCCAGATGAGGGGTCAGAGGAATAATGAATAGATCAATGCCTGAGCCAAATTAAAGCTTCTGTTGTCCAGTGGTTTGAAAAATGTGGGATATAGTTGATTTTCTTTCTTACATCATCAACCTATAATGATAAAAATGATAGGTAGCAATTTATGTGCTGTTAGTGGAATGCTCACCTTGTCCCAGAAGCTTTATAATAAATATGGGATCATATACGAATTATCGTGGGACATGTTATGTTCATTTAAAATTCAATGAATGTCACTTTGGGTGTATGTGGGGGTGGTAAATCTATAATTTTTATTTCTTCATTCATTTAGTCCATGCAGATGCTATGTCATATTCATCTCTAAGGAAATGGAATACATATGCATAATTTCAAGGAACCAGTTTAACCATTTTGCTTAGTCTTAGAACTTGGTAGTGGTGGCTGAGCCATGAATTCTACTTTGAGGTGATTAAATATTTGATATTTTGGGACAGACTCTGAAAGAAGGGGAAATTCTTTCTACAGCTAAATATAGACATGAAGGGAGGTGTATGAGTTGAATAACATGAAAGGAGCTTCCAGGCAAAGGAGTCCTACTTCTCATGAGAGATAGTGAGAGCACCTAATGGTATTAAGTCTGTTTCTGACATGTATGATTGTAATTTCTTAATTATTGAATTAATATGGCATTTCTTTGTGCTCCAGGTGCAGTCATTTTCAGGGCATGTAGCATAAGGTTGTCATTCACCACAGACTAACTCTGGAAATATGGGACTGTATTCAGAATTAAAATAATTTTATCCTTGTATACCCTTTCATAAGTTGTCTTAAGTGAAAACCCTTTAATTCTGTTACTTTCCATAACTTGGGGGTCCTTTCCCACAAAACTGCCTGGCAAAGTGAACAACTTGACTGCTGGCCAGCCCGTTAGAGCTGTGGACGGAATGGAGCTGGAATCTAAGAGCAGTCAGCCTCTTATCCCAGGACAGACTCTGAGAAAGCTCTCATGACAGAATCTTCCTAAGTACAAGCAGTCCACAAACTGCTGTGGGTGAGGTCAGCACAATGCCTGGCAAGAGAAGGAAGGCAAAGATTTTTACACAGCCTGTGAACCTACTATGTCACTGCTCAGTAGAACAGGAGAAGCTCTATTCGGCTACTGGAACACACAAGTTTGGTAATGTGCTAATGGTATAAGTATCTGATGCCTTTTATTTTGGAGGCATATAGTTACAAGAAGGCATCCTTATATAGCTATGTAATAAGAAAAGGATTGATTCTTCTCAGACCTTTTTTGAATGTCCATCTCTCCAGGGCAGAGGAGCTTGGAATACAGGGGGAGGCAGCTGTAACACTGAGTTCAAAACTAATGGACTCTCTTGAGGTCATAGTGTCCTGGGGTAAAATTGGAATCTATGGAGATTGCTGTGGAATCTTCTCCCAAGGATCAAATAAGGAACTACATTTACAATAATCCTTGAAGATGAAAGATAACCCCTGGGGTTTTTGATCTCTCACTATGTACAACTGGAACAACCATGAAAGGAAAAAAACCTTAAATATTGAAAATTTAGTGACCCCAAACTTTGATAATACTCATGGCTGACACGGAGTTTAAGCAAAATAAGTAAAACTTAGAAAAAGGCAGGCTTCTTCACGCTGACCTCAGGATGGTGCTTACCCCTCCTCTAGAAAAGGAGCCAAAAATGTTGGGAAAGATAATTTTCGTAGTGGAATTCATTATGAGTTTTGGCCCTTTGACATACAGGAAATACCATTTCTTAAGAGACACCTGTTTGTTAGGAATACCATTAAAACATTTTTAGTCATATCTCCAGAGAAATCATTTTATAGCTTCTAGAATTGCAGCTCATTTTTATTACACCCCTCCTCTGTTTTTTTTCTCTCTCTGATAGAAATGAAAAAACCAGTACTTCCACTGTTTCGAACGATGTTTTCATGAAGAACTGAAATTTCTTAGGCATTTCTTAGATGTTTGGTGTGGGGGGAAATCAACCACATGATAAATTGTTTCATACTGGAATAACATGATGGTTGGCAACTTGCAACTACTTCTGTCAGAAATTAAATGATAAAACTTTTCCACTGGAATTTTTTGTTATTGCCACGGGGCCTTTTCATTTTCTCTTCATGAAGAGCAATTCTTTCTGAAATCTAAAGCAAAATTCAAAATAAAAGCCTTCTGAGACTGAGGAGAATAAATTTTATTCAGAATATAGTTCCTATTGTTATTCAAACATAGAATATTAAAACCATATTTGCCATTCTATCCAGGTCCCTCAAGCTGAGACTTTTACTCAGACTGTAGATTAGCATCACCTATCAACATCGCTACTAGTTGGGAATCAAGAGGAAAAGCCAAGCAGGCAAATAAGCATGTCTTTGTTTTCTCAAACTTCTCTTGAGCATAATTGACTACTGTTTGGTACATTGAATAGTTTTTCATTTTGGGGAGAGGTGGCTACTCTTTACCTAATTTTAACCTTGTTTACGAAACGTTATTACTTAAATGATTTTGATAATTATTTACAATTGTTCTTCTAAGATATGTTGTTTATGGTTATGCAGCTCTTTGATAGAAAAATAATTCTAGCATGTTCTGTTTATGCTTGTATTTATTATAATTTGCACATTTGATTTACATGGACTTAAACCAAGAGTTGAAATTTTAATTTTTATTTGTTGATGTCTAAGTGGTTGCCAAGGGGACCCATATCTTTCAAACTATGAACTTTTGTATATAAGTTAAAGACATTATCAAAGACTACGGAGATTTTTCCTCAAGCTTCACAGTGTTTAAGCTTTCTGCTTGCTGGTGAGTCACCTGAAAAATCTAATCAGGTCTGGCAGATTCCTGGGTTTGACTAAGGAACCTCTGTCAGGAACTTTGCTAGATGGCTTGAACATGGAAACGACTTTCCAGATAGCACTCTGCTGGCTTCAGTTTTAGGTAGGATTCCTTCTTCCCTCCCTCCCTTCCTCCCTTCCTCCCTCCCTTCCCCTTCCCCTTCCTTCCATTCTCTCCCTCCTTCTTTCTCCTATCCTCTCCCCCCATCCTCTATCCCCCCATTCTCTTATCTCTTGCTTTCTTAGACAAGATCTCATCTATCCAAGACTGGCTTTGAATCTGCCATATAGCTGAGGATGATCTTGAACTTCCGATTCTCCTGCGCCCCAACCACCTCCCAAGTGATGGAATTATAATGGGATAACAGATGTGTACCACTACAGTTTTTTTTTCTTGGTGTGTGTGTGTGTGTGTGTGTGTGTGTGTGTGTGTGTGTTTAATTTTTAGAATTGCCCATTTCATGAGGCTCTTAAAGGGGAAAGTGGATGGAGCCTGACTTCAGAGTTGAAGGAATGACATTGACAATTCCATTGTTTATACATATTAGAAAATTTGGTTTTTCTGTCAATGTCTCTTAATTTTTTCATTGGCTATAAACAATGATAATCTATTGCACAGAATTGTATTAAAAATATGCAAAACAACGCAAGATAGTAAAAGTATTTTATTATAAATTTCTCACAGGATGCTATTTTTGTTTTGAAATCTAAAACCATCCTTTCAGTTTTCCCTGTTCTTTGGTTCTTATTTATTCACTCAGCAGGGACAGCCTGGATGTCTTCTACATGTCAGGCATGGGCAAACAGCAGATTATATCTGGAGCTAATGGTCCAGTGGCAGATCTGACTTTGTAGGAACACATTAGCAACACTTTATCACACCTAGTGGTAGAAGCTGAGGAGGGAGATACTTGTTTCTAGGAGAGGGTAGAATGGAAACTAATCTGGATTGTGGGTCATGGATGGCCTGTTTAAGGAATGGATATCCCATTTGAAGCTGGATCATAAGGAGAAGTTGGGCAGGAGAAGAGAGAAGAGCTGACCAAATGTTTCCCCAGTGGGAAACAGCAAATGCTAGTACTGCTACGCAGAAAGTGAGTTCAGAGCACTGAGTAATAGTGAGGCCAGCGTGGCAGAGGGGTTGTGAGTTGTCAGGGCCAGGGGAGAAAAGGCAGAGGATAAAGGAGGTAGTCACATCCATATTAAAAATTGTGAGGCTTTCCCAAATTCAACTGGAAGCCATTCAAATGTCTGGAACACGTGAACTGCATAAGCCAATTTATGTTTTAAAGACTCAACCCCAAATCCAAGCCATAGCATTAGTTGTGTGTCTATTAGTGATGGTTTAGTAGCTTAGTGACTGTACTAAGAATGTAGATATTTATCATAAATATTCTCACAACCCCCAAAGTTCACAGAAGAAAGAAAATTCATTGTGAATTCTAAAATTCAAAAAACCACTCAACATTGATGAGAAAATTTTATACAGTGTGCCCAGGTGCTTACCATTCTATGTTCACGTGATCAAACTGTATTGTGTCCTCTTCTGAAAAACTCAACATTTGGGGTCATCTTTCCTTGACAGAAGGGAACGATATCTACATCCTTGATGGATGCCTAGCTCTTAATTATGATATAACTGGTGGTGTTGATTCCTTGTTGATGACTTTGAGCCGCTCACAATTTTTTGATAATATCCTGAAGTGGTGGAGCCTCCTTGTGCATCTTTAGTGCAAAGGGATATTTCATGTATATGTTATTTGTTAATGCCAATGTCTAAAAGGGAAAATGCTGAATTAAAGCATCTGTAGGCCAATCCCCAGCTCCTATGCCAGCTGGGCTACTTACCAGCTATAAAGCAATGTGAAGTTGGTTATTGAAGTGGCTTTAATTTACTGTTAAATGCTTCAGTGGAGATGGTATGATCTGAAGAAATATATGAGATATATATCAGTGAATATAAATTAATTTTAATCCATGCCTAGTTAACATAAGAAATGTTCTAATCCAGAGCACACACCAAAAGGGTGCTTAGTTAGCACTTGAAAGAACCTAATCAGGACTTCTCTTTTGAGGGTCTTGGCTAGAAGTGTTTATCTCCTGTTAGCTCATTGCAAACAAGGTTTTCAAATGACATAATGACTAATGAAAATTATATTTCATTAGTGAAGTGCATACTCTACCAGATATATGGATTAGTTAGAAATCTTGTGCAGGACCCTAGCATCTCTACCCTTGATGCTGAGTTAGGAGCAGCCTGGCTTTGTTGACTCTTTTCTGTGACTCCTGCTGTTCAAAGTTCATATCTATAGCAACACTGAAAAACAAAAAACAAAACAAAACAAAACAAAACAACAACAACAAAAAAACAAATCTGGGACTGGAGAAATTGCTCAGTGATTAAGGACACTGATTAGTCTTGCAGAGGACCTGAGTTTGACTCCAAGATTCCCAGAATCCACATATGGCTAACAATGGTCCAGAACTCCAGTTCCAGGGGACCCAACAACCCCTACTGTTCTCCAAAGACATAGCACAACATGGGTGCACTTGCATACATGCAGGCAGAAACACTCATACACATAAAATAAATAAAGTAAAATGTTTTGAAAGCCCCCAAATCAAAGCAAGTTAGTAAGTAATCCTTATCAAAATCTGATCCATAGGTTTCAGAAGCACAGCTGAATCCCGCTTCCATGTACTGTCTCTTTTGCTCTGAATTTCCTGCAGAGTCCTCTTTGGAGTCTGAGGGGCATGGGGCTAAACTTCTAAAAATAGGCTTAAATAATGATTTCTCTATCCACTTGGTTATGTATGCATGCGTGTGTGTGTGTATGTGTGTGTCCACACACACACATACACACACACACAACATTTGGATCTTAGATGTCCCAAAGGCTCACAGGTTAAATGCCTGTTTAACAGGCAGACATTTAGCCTATGACACTGTTGGGAGGAAGTGGGGCCCAGTGGAAGGAAGTGAGGACATTAGGGGCATGTGTCAAAGGGGCCTTTGAAATCTTTGTTTTTTTCCTATGCTTCCTAGAGTCTCTAAGGTGAATAGTATTCTCCTTTTATGCATTCATCACAATGATGCTCTATCAACCATGGACTGAAACCTATGAAAGTTTGAGCCAAAATAAACTTTTCCTTCTTATAAGTTTTTATAGATTATTTTTTCATGGTGATGGAAACTTCACAGATGATCCTTGACTGCCCATGATGGTGTGTCCATGCTTGGATGTGGGGAAAGGGGGAAAGTCATTGGAGGCCAGAAGGTTGAACACCTTGTGAGGAGTCGTAGAGAGATAAGGCCTACTTTTTTCATGTTCAGTGAAGGCAGGGAGCACAGGCAGGCACAAGCACACATGTAGGGTGCACACAGACCACATGGAAGCAAGCACACAGACCTACATGGAGACACACATAGACAGGCAGATGAAGGCGCCTACAAATGCTCCTGACTTCAAGGTCTCATTTATATTCAACCACACAAAAGTGGCACTCTGTCAAAAACAAGGATAGATTAAAGTTTAGGATTCCTTGGACATCCTTTGTCAGCCATTTTGTGCTGATTCGTGCCAGATAGCAGTGTCAGCACCATGTTGTCTAAGCATAGACTGGCCTGTACAGCCTTTTGTTTTCAACACATGGTTCCTCTTAGCATTTTTTGACTTTATGATGGTGCTAAAGTATAATAAAAAGAAATAATGATTTCTCTATCCACTTGGCTATTCATGCATGTATGTGTGTGTGTGTGTATAT
>NW_008360320.1:2248452-2252545 GCF_000622305.1 Nannospalax galili | reverse complement strand
ATAAAATAAAGCTAATAAAAATTTCACTTTAAATCTTCAGTTTTGAGCTTTCAGGTGGGGCAATACTCTTGCAATGCTGGTCAGTGATGGCGAGCTGCTGCCTCCAGCAGGTACATAATGATGAGGTTAAACGGCCAGTACTCTGCTGTGCTGTGTTGCTACTGTGAAAGAAAGTTCCCACAAAGAACTCCTGCATCCTGAGCTGACTTTTCTCCAAGACTGACCAACTGAAAAAGACTTCAACGACTATGGAGAATTTGGAATGTTGTAGATCTACAGCCTATTCACAAATTACCTGGGGACATCTTTAACCCCATAAATAGTCACACCTAGCCTACCTCTGTTTAACTCAGCAGACCACCAGGTCCCACACCAATAAAAAAGCTCAGAATGTCATCAGATAGCATCTGAGACCTATAGTAGAAACCCCTCTGCTTTGCTATGACCTGTCTACTGAATGTATCCACAAATGTACTTGAAAAGTGTCTTGTTTGGATTTTCTTTGCTCTGTTACTATAAAATGTAATGTTACTGTTACCACACTGGAACATAGAATTCTGGGTAAACTGAATCTGTGTTCCCGGGCCACGGACACTCATATTTGGCTCCAGAATAAACTTATCTCTTATTCCCTTTGAGGTGAGAGTTGTGCTTTTGTGTTGACACTATGCAATAATATTTGGTAGGGTAGGTGTGTTAAGTGCGTTTTTGATTCTCAGTAATTTCAGATTATGGTGGCTTTATTGGAGTATAACAACAGCGTAAGTTGAGTGGAATTTATATTGCTGGATTTGGTACAGGACTTGGTTTCTTCATACCTGTGACCATATCCACCAGAAAGTACCTGCTAGCAGTGCACACTAGTTTACAACGCTAGGGTTGTCTAGGAAGTTATTTTCACCTTCTGTTTATGAAAATATGCAGCTGGGGGACTTTCAGGGCCTCTTTGTAGCCTTGGGCAGATTCTGGGCTCAGCTGAAGTTGGTGACAAAACTTGTGCCCTATTCCTGCTTTGCTCAAAATACAAAGATAGTAGCAAGTTGCAAATGTGATTCCAGTTTTCATGGGAAATGAGGAGACTGTCAAAATTTAACAAACCTCTTCAAACTCTGCCTACTGAGTATATCTACCAATGTATTTGAAAAGTGTCTTGATTTACGACTATTCTTTGTTCTGTTACTATAAACAGAGCAGGCAGCAATGAATTTTTGCTTACCAGTCTTGCCTCTCTCCCCCTTGCCTTCCTTTCCCCCAAATCCCCTCTTCCTTCTCTCTCTGTCTCTGTCTCTGTCGGTCTCTGTCTTTCTGTCTCTGTCTTTCTCTCTGTCTCTCTGCCTCTCTGTCTGTCTCTCTCTCTGTCTCTCTCTCTGTCTCTCTCTCTCTCTCTGTCTCTCTCTCTCTCTCTCTCTCTCTCCTTTTCTGGGTTTCCATTAACAGTCTCTTTTCTTTCCATTTTGCTACTTTTGTAATGTTTCCTTAAGTGCCATTTATTTGTTAACCACATTCTTTCAGCAAAACAAAATTGATCCTTGGTGCTCCAGAGCATCCTTGTTATAAAGGAGCAGGATTAGAGCTTTTCCATTTGTCAATTCTTTCAGGGCAGAGCATTCCACACAGAGCACATTTTGCCCCCAGAATCCTTCATTGCTGCTCTGCCCACTCTCATGCTGTCCCCTGAACCTCTTGCTCTCCATCTTAGGACAACTAAAGCCTTTTAGCAGTGTTGAAAACAGGGTAAGAAAAATATATAGCTCAGTGTATGTTCTAGGGAGACATGTTTCCCAGAGCATATTTAAGTCTGCATTCCATTTCCTTCATAGTGTCAGCAAACAATGTGAATATAGAAAGGACATTTTGGATTGTGTTTACAGGACCCTTGGATGCACTTATCTTTTAGTGGTATGTGCTACACTATCATTGAGTTCTGTGCCACTTTAGGCTTGCCCTGATGGAGTGCTACAAACAATTGAAGGAGGCATGAATGTATCCTCCTCAACTCCTGAGGTATGATTTAACATTGTATCTCCCTTTCTTCTCCCCTCACTGTTTCAAAAAGCTGCTTAGGCCTTCTTAAAGAGAATTAAGATTTACAATTTAATTATAATAGCTCCCTTTCTTGAATGCTTAGGCTATTTTAGATATTCTTACCTTGCAAGATAAATGGCATGTAACATGGACAGGCACCATGGTTGAGTGGTAGAAGTCTTTTTTAAAAAGATATTTTATTTAGGGGCTGGAGAGATGGCTCAGCTGTTAAGAACACTAGTTGTTCTTGCAGAAGACCCAGGTTGGAATCCCAGCACCCACATGGCAGCTAACAACTGTCTTTAACTCCAGTTCCAGGGAATTCGGTAGCCTCTTCTGTCCTCCGGGGGCATTGCACGACACAAGTGCACTTACCTACATGCAGGAAATACATGCATACACATAAAATAAATATAATAAATAAAATATCTTTAAAATTTTATTTTTCATATTTTATTATATTTATTTTGTGTGTATGCATGTATTGCCTGCATGTAGATAAATGCATCCATGTCATGCAATGCCAGAGGAGGCCAGAATAGGGTGTCGGATCCCCTGGAATTGGAGTTACTGTTAGCTGCCATGTGGGTGCTGGGATTCAAACCCAGGTCTTCTGCAAGAACAGTCAGTGTTCTTAACCTGTGAGCCATCTCTCCAGTCCCGAGTGGCAGAAGTCTTAAGGAAAGAATTTTAAGTTTTCTGCTCACCAACTCTGTATTTTAAATTTCTTTCAATTACATTTATTTATTGTGTGTGTGAGTGCACATTTGTGAATGTGTACATTGCCCATGTGGAGGTCAAGGACAGCTTGTAGGAGTTAGTTCTCTCCTTCTACCATGTGAATCCTGGGGAAAGAACTTATGTTTTCAGGCATGGCACCAAGTGCTTTTACCCACTGATCCATCTCACTAGTCCATGTACTTTTTAATAATTATAATTCATCCTGGTTTTAGTTGA
The DNA here is from genome assembly GCF_000622305.1 of Nannospalax galili. Lineage (NCBI taxonomy): Eukaryota > Metazoa > Chordata > Mammalia > Rodentia > Spalacidae > Nannospalax > Nannospalax galili. The sequence goes on along the minus strand of NW_008360320.1, from coordinate 2,249,563 downwards.
GAATTTATAGATGGGAATAAAAATGGTATTTACATTTTATAATGGTTATTAATACAAATAGAGAAAACATCTGGTCAAACACTTCAATAAATATCAGTTATCTTTCTTATCATTTAAGATTATAATTTGGAAGTGTGGTTGCTGGGAATCAAACCTGGCTCCAACTCCCAGGTTTATGCACGATTCCATTTTATGATGAAGCCAAGAGCTAACTAGAGTTAACATTTTATACTGAGTTCTAAAAATAGTTGTTGGGTACTATTCTAAGTACTTATGTAGATTAGCCTCTTTTATATCACTGACAACCTTAGAAAATTGGTATCCACATTTGGAGATGGAGAAACGGAGGCAAGGGGCAGTCAACTTGCTCAAGAGTCTTTCAGGTAAGTGATTGTGATGATGGTCAGTCTCCAGCTACACAGTGAACACCTGTGAGTATCCCAGGCTTGACTTCACATTCTTTGTTAATATGGCTTTTCTAACTTAGTTATGGCTTCCTTCTAGTGCCAAGTAGGTAAGAAACAAAGCTGTCTGGGAGGATACCCCAAGGTTGCCTTAGCAAACAGAAGGAATTGATTGCTCTGTTGAAAGAAAGTAAAATGGATACTTTGTGGAAGATGAGTTAGGTCCAAAGTTAGTAGCCATTAGGGGACGGGAAATGTTGAGTTACAGTCACTGGGTTAAATAACCAGATTTTGCCCTGATTTAGCTTCATGGCTAATGTCCAAATGAGAAGTGGGACTGTAAAAAACAGTGGAATTAATTACTCATATTTATTAGGTCTCTACAGATTATCTCAATTTTCATGCTAGTCATTTGAGCCGCACATTATGCTTCTGTTTGTCAAAATAGAAATCTGAGGCACAGTTAAAAATTGTCCCCAACCTTAACTGAGGAACTATTGGCAGTTGATCACTGCTGGGAGAGGGAGAATCTATCTTTAAGGGAGTGATGTTAGACAGGCTGTGCAGTCTCCAGTGGATGAACTCTCATGGAGAGACAACTGGTTACACAAACTTGACTCAATTGGCTTTAATATATAAGACAGAATAATAAAACTTGTGGGTAGGTTATGGGAGGGTGCATATAGGGGAGGTCAGAATAGGATTAA
>NW_008360320.1:2240952-2243452 GCF_000622305.1 Nannospalax galili | reverse complement strand
CTCATTAAACTCAAAAGCGTCTGTACAGCAAAAGAAACAATAAAAAAAAAAGTGAAGAGAAAACCCACAGATGGGAAAAAATCTTCACCAGTGACACATCTGGCAGAGGTTCAACATCCAGAATATATACAGAACTCAAAAAACAAAGAATCGAGAAACCAAATGACCCAATGAAAAGATGGGCTAAAGATCTAAACAGAGTTTTCAAAGCAAGAAATAAAGATGGCTAAGAAACATCTCAAAAAAGTGCTCAAATCATTTGTAATCAGGGAAATGCAAATTAAAACCACCCTAAGGTATGCTACCCCAATCAGACTGGCTAGGATCAAGAGAACAAATGATACCAAATGCTGGTGAGCATGTAGAGAAAGGGGAATGCTCATTCACTGCTGGTGGGATTGCAAACTCTTGCAACCTCTATGGAAAACAGCGTGGAGAACTCTTTAAAAAACTAAAAACGAACCTACCATAAGATCTGGTTTACCCATGTTTGTTGCTGCTCTTTTCACAACAGCTAAGAGATGGAAGCAACCTAAGTTCCCCTCAACTGAGGAGTGGTTAACAATAATGTGATATATTTACACAATGGAGTTTTATTCAGTAGTAAAGAAAGATGAAATAAAGAAGTTTGCAAGTTAATGGGTGGATCTAGACACTGTTATACTAAGTGAAGTAACACAGACTCAGAAAAATAAATGACGTATGTTCTCCCTCATATGTGGTTCCTAGCACCAAATCCTTTTTAAATTCAAGATCCTTTTAATAAGATGATGATATACAGCAGTCCCCTCTACATGAAATAACTACCATCATCACGATTTCTGCTGAGCCTGATCACTAAACATAGTCACAATTGGGCTTGTTGATGGTTGTGCTCATTCATTAAAGGAGTGCCAAGCAGTGTCACTGGACCCTCACCTGAGTATCCAGCCACTCTTCCCAGCTAACTAGTCTAGGCTTGGAAGACAAAAGAAAAATGAGGAAGAACCCAATAGAGGGATGATTTTCGAAGCCCCTGTCAAGAAACTCCAATGGACTCTCATATGAACATTTGAAAAGTGCCCTGTTCCAAGTTATGCAATTTGGGAGTCTTTTAGATAGACCCACTGAAGGAGTACTCCGATTGCCTCACCCTGCGTCCCTGTTCAGCATGGAAGAATCCAGAGTGGTTGGCATCCCTATTCCTTATTGGCAGTTTGGGTAACCCCTTCAGAGGATGTCATGATAAGAATAGGAGGTAGGAATTGGCTAGGCAGTTAGGGTAAAAAGACCCCAAAGAAATATAGCCAGTTTCTTGGCTAAAAGTCAAAATGTCCTTGGGCCTGTTAACAACATACTCTGTTCCAAGCCCCAAAATGTCAAAAGTATTTAGGAGCTTGTATCTAATCCTTAAAAGATTTTAGGGTTACTTCTTCAGAGGGGGGGATGTTGGAGGGGAGGGGGTGGGCATGGATTTGATCGAAACACCTTATATGCACGTATTAAATTCTTAATAAAGTTTTTGTAAAATTTTTTTAAGAAGTGAGGAAAGAAAAACTGCAAGTATGTCTGAAGATGCCACCCAGTGTTCGCTAAAGTTAGTATTTATTATGATGCTTTGACCCTCCCAGATTCAAAATGAAAGCAATGTGATGACTCCGATTCATGAACTCCAGGGCTACGTGCTGACACATGACACACAAATATTCCCACTGCTGTCAGGATTTATTTCCATGTGTTACGTTTTATGGACATAATAAATATACATATAGTCCATTTCCCCCTTTATAGTTTAATTACTATAAATAGTCTTGAATTCTTTTATATCTATGATGTATTATTGAGCCATCATGTTTTAAGGGATTGTTTATTCCAGTTTTCTGAGGAAACACATAAGAGTAAAACAATTCTGAAATGAGAGTCCAGAATGTATAAAATCAATACTGTGTAGATACTATGTGTGTAACATTAGCAGCATATAAAACACATGTATCTTGGCCTCTAGCTACATAGGAAAAAATGTCTAGCAGTTGATGTTCGTTCCTGGATAAAAGCATATTTGCATGTTAAAGACAAAATTGAAACCATTTAAATTAGTTCTATTTCTTGTAGTCAGATGAAACTAGGAAAAATACTCTTTGGAAATATTACTTTTATATTTGTTTGCAGCATAAAGCTTGAAGACTTTAGTTCTCAGAGATAAGTGACTGAACAATAGTAACAACAAAAATAAAACAAGAAAAAAATTAAGAAAGCTAAACAAGAAGACATCGTTTGAGAGTTGGATTATTTAGTAAACTAATTTTTTAGAACATAGAAAAATAAAACTACTATTAGTTGGTTGAAAGTCTGACTGAAATTTGTGTCCAACACATGTTAGATGTTAGATGTATGGAACAACTCAGAGATGAAAGGTCCTGGGTGGAGAGAGAGAGAAAGAGAGAGAGAGAGAGAGAGAGAGAGAGAGAGAGAGAGAGGCAGACTAGGCATCTAATACATATACTTCTCTTCCTAACCCAGT
>NW_008360320.1:2218840-2240793 GCF_000622305.1 Nannospalax galili | reverse complement strand
GCCCAGGGCTCTGTCCATCCTTGCTTCTAGCATCCATTTCTCCTAACCCACAGCTCAGCCCATCCTTGCTTCTAGCATCCATTTCTCCTAACCCAGGGCTCTGTCCATCCTTGCTTCTAGCATCCATTTCTCCTAACCCAGGGCTCAGTCCATCCTTGTCTGAGCCCACAGCTCAGCCCATCCTTGCTTCTAGCATCCATTTCTCTGAGCCCACAGCTCAGCCCATCCTTGCTTCTAGCATCCATTTCTCCTAGCCCAGGGCTCTGTCCATCCTTGCTTCTAGCATCCATTTCTCCTAACCCACGGCTCAGTCCATCCTTGCTTCTAGCATCCATTTCTCCTAACCCAGTGCTCTGTCCATCCTTGCTTCTAGCATCCATTTCTCCTAACCCAGGGCTCAGCCCATCCTTGTCTTTGTCATGCATTTTAACCTTTCAGGAGACCTGAAATCATTTTTGGCATGATAACTTTTACCCCCCAAAATGTTATTTTTCTCACTTAATAAAATTTGCCTATCTCTAAGCATTCAAACCATTCTATTAACACATTATAGTCTGTTTTCATCCTCTTTCACTATAGTCTGTTTTCATCCTCTTTTACTGTAGTCTGTTTTCATCCTCTTTTACAAAGCTACCATCCAGATATTTCCATTGAAAATAGTGGCACAATGGAGCTGTCACCAAGTCCCAAATATATGTCTTTGTAACTAGTGAAGGAAAAATAGAGCAAGTGGGATGGCAGAGGGTGAGCAAGGAAAATTGAGCTGTGTTGAGGGGATGGTGGCACTGGGTATGCTTCCCATTGGGGAACTTGCAGCTTTGTTAGTATGGAGGCATGGGAAATGGAATGCAGGTCATGTACTCAGCCACGCTTCCGGCTTCCACCACATCTGCTTCCCATACCTCTGGGTCCTTAAGTTAGCTGTCATATTTGTGTCTGTATTTCACTGTGCCCTGTGAATCCCTTAGTCCAAAGTTATACATATAAACAAACCTTCAGAACGACAGTGTTGGATGCAGCAGAGGAAGAAGCAAACTTTGCCTCTATATCAGAGGCGACTTTGTTATTTTCCTGTCTGTTCCACACCCCTGGCTGAAATGCCCACAGCCATCTGTATGATCCGCACACTTTGCAGCATCTTAGCCATCTTCTTTCGGAACGTGCTTTTTAGTCAATGTTCCGCAAGATGGTTTATCCCCACACATGGTCTATGAGGCTTTGAGAGCTAGTCAAAATCCAAACAAACTCCTTTGTGAATTTTCATGATTTATTGTCTAGTAGCTTTATTTAAAAAGAAGAAAAATTGATTGGTTCATCCATCCATTCACTTGTGTTTTTGAAGCCTGTGGTGAACCCCTAGCCTTCTCCTGGGTCTAGTGTCTAGTGTCTCCACAATCAACATTAAGTCCATAGGCTAGAAGCTGAGGATTTTCCTTAATCTAGTTCTTTTTCTGTTTGTTGCCAGCCAATTAGATGCCAGGTCAACAAGATGCCTCCCGCATGTCTGTTGTTCCACTGCTGTAGTATCCGTCTTTATCATTTCTTAATTTGGCACTGCAACAATCTACTGGCTTTTCCTCTACCTCACCATCCAAGTTTGATGATTTCTCTTTCCCTGTGAAAACCCTTCAGGTGTTCCCACTGTAGTTAGGATCCAGTCCAAGCACCTTTGCATATCCTGTCAGGATGTCATGCAGCCTCCCGGCCAGTTCCACCGTTTCTGCCTTTTCACCTTCAGAGCCCCAGTGTAGGCTGCCTTTCTTCCACAGCCTAGTCCTCTGTCTTTACTCAACACCACTCCGTTTCTGTTGCTGTGGGGGCTAAGTGACACAACATAGGTAGAATTCGTAGCACGAAGTCTGACATGGGTGCAGGCTGTTTGTTGACTCTGAGCATGTTGGAGCATGACATACATGATATATACATATCATATATATGCTATATATATCATATGAAGATGAAATGAGACAATGCAAAGGCTTAGCACATGCTGGCGGATAATCCTCAATTAGTATTAGTTACTGTTGTAGTTCTATTGTATAGTTATCACATTATCCTTCTTGATTTAAAACACTTATCATCACCTGTGCTTCCATACTGTCCTTCCCAGCTGAGTTGTTATTTGGTGCCCACCTTCAGTGCTCTGTAGCACTCACTTCATTCCTTCATTGAATATATTTGTAAAGTACTAAGGGAGGCCATGCCTTCTGAAAGAAATGGAAACAAACAAGAATACCTTCAAGGAAATCTCAGACTAGGGGAGAAGACAAACACATTCATACAGTATAAGCGATATGAAAATTGCAGTGACAGAAAGCATGTCTAGGGATAGAAATGTCAAGACCACATGGTTACAAACAGCCCTTGCATCCAACAGGCACTAACACGCAGGGTTCCCATTACTGTAATGTTTTGTTTTGCTTGTTTTCCAGTTTGATGACTATAAGTAGCCAAAGGTCTTTATTTCCTGTTTGTACTTTGCCTTTGATTTTTACCAGTGTTTTTCATCTCTCCTTTCCCTTCAAGCTCATGCCATGTACCGAGGGGACACAGCTCAAGTATGGCTCAATGAGGAGGGCTCAATAAGGTGCCAGACTGGAGGGAAGCAGGAACAGTGGAGGCTTGAACAGCACTGAGTTCAATGTCTGTGCACAGAGACAGGGTGATCTATCTCAAGTCAGCTATGACCACAAAGGAAGGGAAGGGAGATACATCATTCAGTATTTCAAAATAACCTCAAAATTGTAATTTTTGTGTAAAAGCCTTAGTTTTTAAATATGAAATTAATTAAAACCAAAATTAATATATGACTTAAAAAAAAAACCTAGTGTGTAAGCCAAGCTGTTTTCAGGCACTTGAATTGGCAGTTTCAGGTGAATATTTTTCTCTTAACACTTATTTTGAAAAATACTGAAGGACTTGCACCAGGGACACTTGCCTGTTACCTAGATTCACCAGCAGCTTCCGCGCTTCATTTTCTTCTTCTCTTCCTGGAGTTTTCCTGCGCTTATTTTTTTTTAAATTTAATTTAAAGGTTTTATTGTTTGAGAATTTCCTAGGAGTATAACGCATTTTGATGAATTCCACCTCTCTCCCTGCCCTCCAACTCCCCCGCGGTACCCCCCAATATTCCTTCCCAACGTTATAAGCTCTTTTTTAGGCCCACTGAGTGCACTTAGTGTGGTGGGTATCAGACAGTCTCCTGGAGTGTGGGTAACCTCTCAGGTGCAGCATCCCTGAAGAAAACTGACTTTGACTCTTCTTTTCCCAGCAGCCATCAACTGCCAACAGCTCCTCAGCCAGTGGTGGGATTTCATGAACCCCTCTCCCAACCATGCTGGGATTTTGGTTGGTTTGATCTTGCCTGCAATTTTTTTTTTTTTTTTTTTGAGACAAGGTCTCCCTGTAGCCGCAGCTGGCCTGGATTCGCTGATGGAGACCAAGCTGGCCTCAAACTCACAGAGATCTGCCTGCCTCCTGAGTGCGGGGATTAAAGGTGTGTGCCACCATGCCCAGTTGCCTGCATTTATTTTTTAGCAAACCATTTGTAGTAAGTTGCAGACACTAAGTTCACAGCCAAGTAGTCCAGAATGCATCTCTAAAAAACCAGCATTAACATTCATTTAATTTGGGATTTGGCATCCAGTTCATTTGGTGAATGCTCAACACAAACACAATGACCTTTCATCTCCTCAGCTACTATGTTCCTTTGACCAGGGTGTAGTTTTCTAATGCCATTGAGGTGGAAACTCTGTTTCTCTGACACTATGGAGAAATTATATCCACTTGATTCCTGCTATTGTGATCTATATCCATTAAAAAATGCCAAATTAATAGCAGCTCAGTGGTTCAGTTCCCCTTCACATCACCATGCTTGCTTCCTCCTCCCTGCATTCTACTGCAGACTTCTAGGCACTGGGTGGTGTGTGCATTATTCTAAATCCTTGTTTCTGCTGTCTCCTCTAGGGAATCACCAGTTTCTCGAGCATCAGCTTCTTTTTTGGTCACAAACCTTTTTTCTTCTACAGAAAGGCTTGTTTTAGTCATTTTTAACGTTCTTTTCTTTTTAGCTTCTTTGTAAAGCTTTTTTGAAAGGTCTATTAACTGCTTATGTTTTACTTATTTACATAATCACTTTTTTATTACCTCATGTCACTATCTTTTCTTTTTTGGTCTTTTTGAGACAGGGTCTCCCTGTAGACCCAAGCTGTCCTGGAACTCACTATGCAGACCAGGCTGGCCTTGAACTCACAGAGATCTGCCTACCTCTGCCTCCTGAGTGCTGGGATTAAAGGCATGCGCCATCATGCCTGGCTTGTCACTATCTTTTAAAAAATATTTTAGTATTTTTATTTTTTATGTGTATGAGTGTGTTGCCTGAATGTATGTAAGTGCACCTGTGGTGTGCAATGCCTGCAGAGGTCAGAAGAGGGCATTAGATACCCTGGAACTGGAGTTCTGGATAGTTGTTAGCCATCCTGTGGGTGCTGGGAACCAAACCCAGGTCCTCTGCAAGAGCAGCCAGTGCTCTTAACCGCTGACTCATCTCTCCAGCCTGTCCTTTCAATATCTTAAAGAAAGAATTTGGATAAATATTTCAAAGGATCCTTTTGAAGAGAAAACTAAGCAAATTTCACTTTGTCAATATTAATTCAAGTGAGAATGCTTAAGAAGGCCCAAATCTCTGTAAAAACGTTCAAAATGCAACTGGAAATGTGCTGTAGGTAATGGAAATTTCCAGAGAGCCAGCTTGCCTCATGGCTTGCTGCAGCTCGAGCTGTGTTGGACCAAGTGGCTGAATAATGCTTTCTCAAGTGCTGTGTAGCTGTGTGTCTGCTGGGGCTTGAAAAGTAGACTCTGGTTAGATTACAGAATACCAGTGCTGTCAGAAAAGACACTGCCTATAGGTGGTCTTGGTTGCATGTTGAGAGAGTTAAAAAAAAAAAAAAAGAATGAGAAACTCATCTGAATTAGATGATGTGTTTGCTCTACATAATACAACATGAGTATTCCCTAAGTAGTTTCAAATCCAAATAGAAATCTCCATGAATTGATCTCTCAGTGCAGCAGTGATTAATATTCATAATGAAGTGAAGGATTGTCTTGATTCTTGTGAATCACCAAAAATTTTAATTGCATTTTATTATTATGTATGCCATGTGATCATTTTTGAAAAATAGAAATACTTTATTTAGGGGATTTTCTTTCTTTTCTAAAAAAATATTTACTTATTTTGATGTGTGAGTTTATTACCTGGCCTGCATATATGTGTCACATGTGTACAATGCCCATGGGAACCAGAAGAAGGTGTTAGATCCTCTGGAACTGGAATTACAGATGGTTGTTAGCCATCATGTGGATGCTGGGAACTGAACCTGGGTCCTCTGTATAAGCAGCCAGTACTCTTAACCACTGAGCCATCTCTCCAGTCACATGTTCAGTGGGTTTTCTAATTGTTTTGCCTTCAATGCTTGAATCAAGAAAACATGCTTTCCCTAATCCTGTGTGATCAAAAACATCATCACCATCATCGCCATCATCATCATCATCATCTTCATCTTCATCATCATCTTCAGCAGCAGCAACTCCATCTCCATCATGATAGCTTTTATACTGTGGTATTATACAGTTTTCATAAATTATCTTATATAAATATCTGACATGATTCTCATCTTTTTGAGGTAAACAAGAGGGGCAAATTCTTTAATACTTTCTGGAAAAGCATGGATATTCAAATTCATATGGTGATTAGGGTCACCTGAATGTGGTAGCTGCCTAATGTTTTATGATCAGTTTTTTCCCTCCCTCCCTCCCCACCTTCATTTTTTTCCATCGACAGGATCTCACTGTGTAGTCTAGTCTGACTTTGAGCTCATGATCTTCCTACCTCTGTCTCCTCAGTAGAAGGGTTGCAACATGACTACAGACCAGTTGCTGAAAACAACAGAAATTATTCTCCCACTGTTTGGGACGTCAGAAGGTCTGAAACAAGTGTACTAGCAGGATTGTGCTTCCTCCAGAGCCCAGAGAAGATGACACTATTTGCTTCTAATTTCTGACGTCTGTCAATGTTTCTTGGCTGGAGGCTGTAGCACCCCAATCTCTTCCTCTGTGGTCTCTGTGGCTTCTTTTTATTTTTATTCAGTTTTTAATTATCATATAAAAGAACATATTTCATTGGGACATTTTCATACATGTCTGTTATATACTTTTGTGGTGGTTTGAATGAGAATGTTCCCCACAGGCTCCAAGTATCTGGACATTTTATCCCCAGTTAGTGATGCTGTTTGAGGAGATCTTAGAAGGTGTGGCCATCCTGAAGGAAGCACAACACCGGGGGCAGACTTAGAGATTCTTAAGCCTTGCAGGATCTCAAGTCATGCTCTGCTTCCTGTGCCTGCGTGAAGATGTGAGAGCTTAGCTTCTGCTCCTACTCTAGCCACTTCTGCTGCCACACCTCTGTGCCATGATAGACTTGCTTCTTGGAACTGTAAGCTAAATAAACTCTTTCTTTTATAAGTTCCCTTGGTCTTGTGCTTCTATCACAGCAACAGAAAAGAAACTAATACGATTTGGCTCATGTTTGTGCCTTCACATTACCCTCTCTTATCTCTGTCTCTCACTGGCCCCATTTCTCCCTCAAATAGTTTCCTTTCTGCTCTCATGTTATATGTATGTATTTACCTGTAATATACATATTTAGTCCCTTTATCCTCTCTTTTCAACATATTTGCCCCTATCATTCCTCCATCTTCCTTATAGGCCCTTTCTGACCCCCACATAGCTCTAATTCTACTTTTGTTTCCAACACACTTACATACATACATGCACATATAATTAACTCTACATACCACATATGAGGGAAAGCATGAAATATTCGCACTTGAGTCTGGATTACTTTAACGTGATGATTTGCATTTCCATTCATTTCTTGCAATTTCATTCTTCTTTGTAACTGAATAAAATTCTATTGTATACATATATCACATTTTCTTCATCTGTTGATGGGTATCTAGGCTGGTTCCATATTTGGTTATTGTGAGTGGAGCAATAAACATGAATGCAAAAATATTTCTGTGATGCTAGCATAGGTTTCATTGAGTACATACCCAGGAGTTGTATAGTTGGATCATGAAATTTCTATTTTTATTCTTTTGCTAGAAACCTCCATACTGATTTTCATAGTGAGTGGGCATGATTTCCATCCCCACCAGCAGTGTGTAAGGGTTCCCTTTTCCCACATCCTTGCCAACATTTGTTGTTTGTTTTCTTGAAGGTAGTCATTCTGACTAGGGTGAGATGGAATCTCAATGAAGTTCTAATTGCATTTCCTTCATGGTTAAGAATATTCAACATATGTATTTACCATTTGTATTTCTTCTTCAAAGAATTGTCTGCTCAGTTCATTTGCCTATATATGATGAGGTGAAATTTTCTAATCTTAAATTGCTTGGGTCTTTTTAATATATAGTCTAGATATTAATCCCCTGTCAGATGTATTTGGTTAGAAAAGGTTTTCTCTCATCATATATTATCTCTGCTGAATGTTTGGTCTTCAAAAGATTCTTTGTTTCATGAAATTCATTTGTCAGTTCTTGGTATTTTTTCCTGAGGTATTGAATTTCTTTTCCAAAAGCTCTTCCTTTTGCCAATATCTTTCAATGTTTTCACTATCTTTTCTCCAGCAATGTATAGATTTAAGGTCCTTGAGCCATTTTTAATTGATTTTAGTGCAGAATGAGAAATGGATTAAGTTTCATTCCTTTATATGTGGAAATTCAATTTTTCTAGCATTGTTCATAGAAGAAACTGTCTTTTGACCAATATTTTTTGAAACTCTTGTCAAAACTCAGGTGACTGTAACTATGTGTTTATTTCTGGGTTTTCTGTTCTATTCCAGTGATCTACACGTCTGTTTTTGTGCCAGTACCATACTGCTTTTATTACTATGTCTTTGTAGTATAATTTAAAACCAGCTATTGCAATGCCTCCAATTATTGTGTGTGTGTATGTGTGTGTGTGTGTGTGTGTGTGTGTGTGTGTGTGTGTTTGCATATGTGTGGAGACCAGAGGACAAGTTGTGGGAGTCGGTTCTCTCCTTTTACCATGTGGGTCTCTGGGATTGAACTCAAGTCTTCTGGCTTGGTGACAAGCACATTTATCCACTGAGCCATCTTGTCAGCCCCAGCCCTGCTTTTCCTGCTTAGGATTGCTTTGGCTATTCAATCATTCATGCTTCCACATGGATTTTAAGACTGTTTTTCCTAGTTCTGTGAAGAACATCTTTGGAGTTTTGATGAGGATTGTGACAAATCTGCAGATTGCTTTAGGTAATATAGCCATTTCAATATAAAAAATATGATGACTCACAGACTTGAGAGGTTTTGTCATCTTTCAGTGTTGTCTTCAAGGCTTGTCTTCAGTATTCTGGGGTTTTCACTGCAGAGGTCTTATACCTCCTGTTTATTTTGAAGTATTTTATAACCTATTGTGAGTAGAATTTTTCTAGTTTCTTTCTCAGCAAGTTCTATTTTGGTACATATTGATATGTTGACTTTGTATCCTGTTACTTTGCTGAAAGTGTTTATTAGTTCCAATAATTTTCTGTTGCATTTTAGGGCCTCTTAAATATAGGACTATGTCATCTGCAAGTAGGGATAATTGGACTGCTTCCTTTCTTGTTAGAAGCTCCTCTATTTCTTTCTCTTGCTTTATTGTTCTGGCTAAGACTTCAATCTCTATATTGGATAAGAGAATGTGCATCCTTGACTTATTCTTGATTTTAAATGAAATGCTTTCAGAATTTTACATTTAATACATAATTTAATATAACAGTGACTGCAGGTTTATCCTATACAGTTCTTACTACATTGAGATATGTTCCTTCTATCTAGTTCTCATTTCATCAAGTCTTTTATCAAGAAGGGCATTGCTCTTTATCCAAGGCCTTTTTGCATATATTGAGATGTTCATGTGATTTCTGTTCCTGAGCCTATTTATTATATTACATTTATTGATTTGCATATATCTATTTTTGCACTCCTAAAATTAAATCACCTTTCTCATTGTATATGAATTCAACTTGTATTTTATTGAGAATATTTATGCTGATCAGGAAAATTGGTAGGGTTTTTGTTGTTGTTGTTGTTGGTGGTGGTGGTGGTATGTGTGTATCCTTATCTGGTCTTGATATTAGGGTAATACTGGTTCACAGAATGCGTTTGGTAGTTTCCATTTATGGAACAGTCTGAGGAGCATTGATGTCCTTCAAGGTCTGGTAGAATCTGGCAGTAAATCCATCTGGTCTTGGGCCTCTGATTTTTCGGAGACTGCTTCAATTCATTGCATACTATAAATTTAAGGCATTTATAGACTCGATTTAATTTGGAAAGTTATACATGCCTAGGAATTTATCCAATTTTTCTTGATTATCCATCTTTTTAGAATACAGATTTTCTAAGTATTCCCTGGTTATCTACTGACTTTTATTGGAATCTGATGCAAGGTCTTCGTTTTCATGTCTAATCTGATAAGATATAAGAAAAAAATGAGTGTGTGTATGTAGGTACACATATGTGTGTGGATGTAAAGCACATCTGTGTATATGGAGGCCAAAGGTCAACCTTAGGTGTTCCTCTAGAACTGTTTGACTTTTTTAAGGGCAGGGTTTTTCACTGGGACCTAGGGCTCATCAATTTGGCTGGGCTGGTCAGTCACTGAGTCCCAGGGAACCACCTGTCTCCACCTCTCCAGCTCTGAGTTTATATGTGTGCACCATTATGTCCAACCTTTTATGTGATGCTAAGGATCAAACTCAGGTTCTCATGCTTAAATGTCAGGTACTTTACTGACTGAGCTATTCCCCCAAAAGAAAAAAACTTTAAATATTTTTGTATTTGTTAATACATGCTTTATGGTTCAATATGTGTTATATTGTAGAGAAATTTCTATTGACTTCTGAGATTAAGTATACTCCACAAATGTTAGATGTATTATTCTCTAGATGTCTGTTAAGTCCATTTAATCTATGGTACAACTTAACTTTAAAGCTATTTTGTTGATTGTTTTTTCTGAATGACGTCTTTATTAATTAAAGTGAGGTATTGAAGTTGCAAGTGGTATATTGAAGATATGCCTACTGTATCTGGTCTGTCAATTTATGCTTAGGAGTGTTTAGTTTATGATTCAATGTCCCAACATTCAATGCATATATCCTTCTAATTGTTATGTCATCTTTAAAAAATGTGTATGAGTGTTTTGCTTGCATGTATGTTAAGTGTACCTGTGTCACACAATGCCCATAGAGGCCAGAAGAGGACACTGGATCCACTGGGAACTGGACTTACAGATGCTGCCATGTGGGTGCTGAGAACTGGATACATGTCCTCTGGAAGAGCAGTCAGTGTTCTTAACCCCTGAGCCATTGCTCAACATCTCCCTATGTTATCTCTTCTTTATCATGCTGTAATTTTCTTCATGCCTACTTTATCATATATAACGTGGGCTTCCATTTTTTTGGCACTTTGACTTCTATCCTCCCACACTGTGTTGGTTTTTGCCAGTGAGATATGTTTCTTACAGACAACAAATAATTGGATCTTGTCTTTTATTATTATTTTTTGCCTATGTGTATGTGTGTTGTGTGTGGATGTGTGTATGTAGGTTTGCATGTGTGTGCGTACGTGTTGTGTGCAGGCGCGCATGTGTGTGATTGTGGAGGCCAGAGATTGATGCCAGATGTCTTCCTCAGTTTCTTTCCACCCTAAATGTTGAGGCAGAGTCTCTCACTGAACCCGGAGCTGGCTGGTTCAGCTAGTTCCATTAGCCAGCTTGCATAGGGATCACTTGATAGGCCTCCCAACTCCTGGGATTGCAGGTGGGCTACCATGCCCACTCCACATTTCCCTAAGTGCCTGGGGTCTGAACTTCTTGTCTTCTGTCTCTGACAGTTTGCCTTGTGCTTGATCTAGTCTATTGATATTTTCTACCATGATTTCTATTTGACTTATCATTTCTCTTATTTCTGAGGTTTTCTTTTTGTATTCCAATTTCCTTGCTGAATTTCTCAACAACATTGCTCATTTTCTCTTCCATGCTGCTGACTCTGTTATCTACAGCCTGAATTTACTTCCTTCTTCATTTATCTGCTTATTTGTTTCCCCTGAAGTCATTATTTTTGGAAGTCATTATTTTTGGAAGTATTCTTTTGAATTATTTGTCCAACACTTCAACCATTTAACTATCTTTAGATTCAATAATTAAAGAATTTTCATCTCTTTAAGGCATTGTATAACTTTATTTAAAAATGTTTATTGGAGCTGGAGAGATGGCTCCATGTTTAAGAGCACTGGCTGTTCTTGCAGAGGACCTGGGTTCAATCCCAGCACTCACATGGCAGCTGACGATTGCCCATAACTCCAGTTCCAGGGGATCTAACACCTGCTTCTGACCTCTCTGGGCATTTCAAAACACAGGTGCACCTAACCGCATGTAGGCAATGCACTCATACAGTAAAATAAAAATAATAAATAAAATAAAATAAATGTATCTTGTATTTATGTCTTGTTCTTTGTGTACCTGTTGGTTTGAATTTTTCCTGATTTTATTTGGGAATCTTCTTACTGAGAAACCTATTCTTGAGTGTTACCCCCCCAGTAACACTCAGAGGGGGGAAAATAAACCATTGTAACAACAACGACAACAAACCAAACAAAATAATGGAAGTATGCTTAAAGTTGACTAAAGCCAGCTGATATATCACCAGTGACTATAGAACAGAAAATGGCAAAAATAATGTAAAGCATAGTATAAAATTAAAAATGATTTAGAATAGAATTAAAACTAGCAAATGTACAAGATAAAGAAAAGGGCTGGGGAAAGGGGAACAGATGCAAGATGGAATAAAAGACATTTGAAAGAGAAGGGAGAGGCTGGGGAGACGGCTCAGTCAGTAAGAGCTTGCCTTGCAAGCATGGGGATTTCAGCTTGATCTCCAGAACCCTTTTTGAAAAAGCTAGACGTGGTGATGTGTGATTGAAATCTCAGCATTGGGGAGGCAGAGCCATGTGGATGCCTGGGACTTGCTGGTCAGCCAACCTAGCTTATCTGGCCAGTTCCTGGCCAGCAAGAGACACTATCACCAAAAAAAAATGTGGGTGTAACCAGAGGAATGGCGTGAGGTTGGCCCTTGGCCTTCACATAGATGAGTACACACATTGCATGAGTGCACACACACTGGCATACACACATAAAGAAGACTGACAAGCATGTTATGAAGATGGAGAGAAAAGATCAAGAGGTTTAAAAAAATCCTGATTTTCCAAAAAGGAAAAACTACTTTTAAAAATTAGATAAATGCAAGAAGAATAAAAATTAAGACATAAAGTCTCTAAAAAATAAAGTGAACATATCACTAAAAGCATAGTAAAGGGGAGTGGGCATAATGGGCAGAAAAAGGAAAAATACATTAAAAAGTGAAAATGTATTGGCGTGCCTAAAGTTGTTGGGTTCTTTAAGACTGGTACCTGCCAGGTAGAAGGGGGGATGCCAGTAGAAGTTGCAGACTCGTGCTTTCTGCTGTTTAGGATTTTGCTGAATGCACCTGGCCAAGTGACAGACGTCCCCACAGCTCCCTTCCTTTTCTTGCTTTTCTTCTTTGTTATACAGGAAGCTCTGCTGCTAAAACTTAATTTTGTAATCTGTGGGCCACGTAGGTCATCCCATGCTCCCAAAACTCCCCCATTCATACTGGCTGGGGTGGCTGATGTTCTAGCCGGAGGGTGTCTCCCAAATGTTTGGGGAGCATGGGAAGCAAGCATAGCACTGAGATTTGTTCAAAAGTCTCGGACTTCAGGCTTTCAGAATTGCTCATCATTAAGCACCCTGCTGGAGGGATGAAGGTGACTTCACAGTTATCCTCCAGCGATGGGCTCAATTCCTAGTCATCAAGATTGGGGTTACCACCTATTGTACGCTGAACTGCCTGACCTGAGACCCTGCTGCACGATCAGTTTGGAATGTGGCGTCTGGCCCTTCTCCTCATCAAGCCTGAGGCTCATTTCTGTCTCCTACCCTGGTTTCATGTCACTCAAGTTCTCTGATTGTTTCCCCAGGGAAGCTCACCCTTTAATAGGCTCCCTTCTAAAATGGAACCAAGTGATAGTCCTCCAAGAAATGGAGTTAAAAAATGGACCTGCTCTCCACTGCTGACCTATCATATAAGAAGAGTTACTGCTTTGCCAGAGCCCTCAGTTGGATTCAAGTTCTTACCAGGGCTGTGGGATTGCCCTGTGGGTGGGACTGCTGGTCTTTTTTGAACAGGCCCCTGACTTAAATTTGCAGGAAGATTCTGCTTCTGCCACTTTTCCCTGTACCACCCTCTTCTCTGCGCTTCTCAGCTCTTTTATCACCCATTTTGTGATTTCCAAAGCTCTTCTGCTCTTCCTCTCTTTGGAAGTAAAGTATTATTCCGACTCTTCATGTTCACTGTGTCACATATAGGAAGCTACCTGAGGATCTGTTATAAGGACACTTGCCTTTGGACTTAGAGCCCACCTGAATAGTTAAGAATTATTTTATAATCTTGAGATCCTTCATTGTATCTTCAAAGATGTAATGGGACCTTTTTCCCAAATAAGGTCCCATTCTCAAGTTCCAATAATAAGGACCCAGACATATATTGGGGGGCCAACTTTTCACCCTGTCACATACAGCTTAAATGATCTATGTGGAATTATATGCTATAACAGATCTCTGAGGCATAGTCTATATTTAGTAGATTTTGAGTTCTCTTGACCACTCCCTCTACTTGACAATTATGCACCCAATTTTCCTGACTTTATACTTGTTTAAGTTCCTTGGTGTATACAAATAATTTCCCTAGATCACAAGACTGTGAAATCAGATCTTTGGTATTTTAATTTTTCGGTCCAATGCTCTTTCCAATAGCCATATTATTAAAACAATTTACTTTAAGAATAAAATAGGACATTTGGAAGATTTGCATGTATACACTGAAAAGAATATTTGTCATCAGAATCATATGTGTGGTTCTCTAGGTTTGCCTATGAAAATTGCACAGCTGGATGAGTGAGTGCAAGGTACTTGGCTCTGAGCCTAGATCAGACTCTGAGACCCAGCTGCTAGGGCTCAAGTACCAGTTTTTCCATTAACTGGGCTCTTATAGTGGACCATGCCCTTTGCTTGTATATGTCCTGATATCCTCATCTTTAAAAGGGGCTTAATGATAACAGCAATAAACACAGACTTTGGATCATTAAATCTATTATATGCAAAAGTGGTTTGAAGAATGTTGGGCTTGGGGGAGAGTCTTAGCTTGTATCATCATCATCATTACCATTAGTATCGTTATTACTGTGTGAGTGTGCATTCATTATTTTTATTTTATGTGTGTAAGTGTATTGCTTTCATGTATGTAAGTGCACCTATGTTGTGCAATGCCCACGGAAGTCAGAAGAGGGCACCAGATCCCCTGGAACTGGAGTTACAAACAGTTGTTAGACTCCATGTGGGTGCTGGGAGCCGAACTCTAGTCCTCTGTAAGAGCAAACAGTGCTCTTAATTGCTGAGCCATTTCTCCAACCCCATAAATTGGTTTTTGAAAGTCAAGCTTTCTATGGTTTGGTGAGGAATACACACTAGGATTTTAGGGGCTGATCATTCAGTATAGAATTCAAGAACAAAGCTAATAGGTAGCAAAAAAAAAAAAAAAGACCCCTAGGGCTAAAAATGACACTCACCCTTTCCTTGAAAAGCCCGGTAAGCTGAGTTTTCATTACTAAGCAATGAGATAACCCTAACTTTTTCATTACTAAGTAACAAACTGCCAAATTTTGCATCTGATTGCCTGCCCTGATCAAGGATTTTAAAAAGTGGGGAAAGACACACAGAGAGAGAGAGAGACAGAGAGACACACACACACAGAGAACTGAGGTGATCTTTCTTTTGATTCACTGTAGAAATCAAACCAAAATGCTGACAGAGCAGCAGAGAACGTCAGGCACCTAAATGATGCTCAAATGGAAGAAGAGTGAGACCGCAGAAGTCAAAGCTTCTGAAGCACCCAGCCAACTGAGAAGGCCTCACTGTGAGAGCCAGTTTCTGGACTCCTTGAAGAAAGATCTTGTATAACAGGAATCATTCAGCCTGCTTCCTACTCATCTGTAACCCATTAATAGTGCAGTCTGGAAAGCCCAGCAGGCAGGCAGGCTACTACAGCATGAGAGGGACTCATATACCTCTTTGCTGTTCTGGGGGCTGATTTGTGACTCCACGCCTGTGACAGGATTGCATACCTTGTCTGAGTGCCTGTACATAGTAGGGGCCCATGCTTGATGCATGTTTGATCCTCTCTTGACAATCTGAACCATTAAAGTGTAGAAGCTGACCTGAGTTGAAACAAAATCACGTATCATCTTTACCTAGAATGTGTGATGATTTTGTGGGGTTGCTACAGCCAAGTACCAAGGACCGAGAGGCTGAAACAGTGGAGCTTTATTTTGTCCACATGAGGCCTCTCTCCTTGGCTTGTGGATAGTCACCTTCTCCCTGGTTTTTCTTTTTTTGCTTATTTTATTTTTCTGAGACAGGGTCTCACTATGTAGCTCTGTCCAACCTGGAATGCACAGAGAGCCACCTGTCTGGGATTCCCTGGTGCTGGGATTAAAGGTGTGTGTCACTCTGCCTGTCCCATCCCTGTAGTTTCATATGGTTTTCTCTTCTGCTTATCTGTGTCCTAAACTTATTTTCTAATAAGGATGCTGTTCCTACTGACTACCCTAGTGCTTTCACTTTCACTTAATTATCTTTGGAAGACCTGTCTCCAAATATTGGAATATTCTGAGGTCCTGGGGATGAAGGATTCAGCACATGAACTTTGAGGAGTCTTTATTCAAACATATTGTCTTTGGTCTCATGGTGCTTATACTTGGAGTGTGATACTTTCTATGCTTAAACACTCTAGTATCTTTTTAATGTGCCCCCAGTTCTGAACTTCAAAACATATCATCCCACAGTGGTTTCAAAAAGTTTCATGGTCCTTCAGCATACAGAGCTGAGGCTCTAAGGCAAGGCCTCTATTCCTACCTACAGGGCCATATTCTAAAGTAAAGGTTTAAAGTGGATAGCCCCCATGGTCTTTCCAGCTGTTTTCATTCTCTAGGACAACGAACAGATGACTTCCAGAACACAGCCAAACATAGTACCACTTGACAGCCAGGCAATGCTTCACTTTAAGGGCTGCCTAAGGAAGACTGAACTTAGGAAATGACACTGGGCGAGAAATAGGTTACACGGGCGAAAAAAGCTTGTGGAGCTGAACAGTCATTTTTCCCGTTTTGTTCTTGCTTCTAGAGAACTCTTTGCCCTGCACAACTAGTCTTCAGGTGACACGAGAGTCCCAAAAATTCACCACTGTTTCCAAGTTGACAGAGAATCAAAAATAAAACATAAAAGGCTGTTAAGACTTATTTTAGAAAACTTTGAAGAACTGACTACTGCCATGTGAGAACTAAAGTTTTTAAGTTTTTGAAGGGGGAAGAAGCTTTGCCTTTTAAAATAGATATTGCTCTTCTGGAGCCTGAGCTTCTGAAAATATCTTTTGGTACCAATAATATATTAAAAATAAGGTATGAGAAGGGATTACCAAAGCAGATGATAACAATGTTTACTTGGCTTTTAGCCAAATGGTAACTACATTATGCCAGACATCTCTGAAGACTCCCAAAACACATGATCAGACAGCTACTAGCACAGTCTCAAGTGAAGAACCTTGGGCCTTAGACTAAGATTTGGTGCTGTCTACACAGATATTTTGAGTTGCCCTGGTCAGTGAGCAGTAGTGGGTGACTGGAAACACAAGCATCATATTTACAGGCTCAAGGCCGAAGACTCCAGAGTGCCAGTGCCAGGGAGCAGTGCTGGGCTCCAGGATGGCATGTTGTTTGAGCTGGGTGGGAAACAGAAGTGTAATTTCAGAGGCTATGGATGATGACTGGGACCAGTCAAACTGACTTTTGTTCTTATTCACAATGGAACCAGCAAACAAACAGTACACAGGGTGCATGTGTGAATAAGGGCACAATGATCAAGAATCTCCTTAGTCATGAAAACATGCTCAGGATTAAGGGTCAGTGCAGAGGAGTCCATTGTGAAATGAAAGCCCAGAACTCAAGGTTTGTTGTGGTTCGTTGTCACATCAACAGTACATACTCTACTATAGAAATTTGTTGGCCATTTTTCTTCATTCTATTTCCCAGGGAGTTATATTGGCCAGTCTGTGATCTGGTTACTACATCTCTGGGAATCAAGGGCAGGAATCTGTTGTGTGGGCAGGTGGTCCTCTGTGCTTCTTTCTGTCATGGCAACACCATGGTGGTGAAGCTGAGACCAAGCAAACGTTTGACCAGTGTGAGTCTTGCTCAAAGACATCTCAGCATGTCCTCAGCCTCTATTTTTGATGTCACAGAAGCCTTTACCAAA
Organism: Nannospalax galili; assembly: GCF_000622305.1. Classification (NCBI taxonomy): domain Eukaryota; kingdom Metazoa; phylum Chordata; class Mammalia; order Rodentia; family Spalacidae; genus Nannospalax; species Nannospalax galili. The sequence continues at coordinate 2,223,294 of NW_008360320.1, read as the reverse complement.
CACTTGCCCTGAAAAGTCCTGTCACCTTCAGAGCTGACTGTGATTGGTCTGTATAGAGCAATCAAATTCAAACACGTATAGAAAAACAGGGACTCGGGGAGCTTCCTTCTGCCCTTCCTTTTTTCCTTTATACACCACAATGGCCATGAGGTTGGCTTGATCCATCCACTTACCAAGGAGGACACTTACTACCCTGAGGACTTCTATATAAATAAATATGTTCTTTACTCCAAAGGAGATTTAGTACTCTACCCTCTGACCATAGGTAGTCCTCAGCATCTATAGGAATAAGCCAAAGTCTATGCCGGGGAAGGAAAACAGTGCAATTATGCATTCAGGATCTATTTATAAAAGTCATATTATTGGGCTGGAGAGATGGCTCAGTGGTTAAGAACACTGTTGTTCTTATAGAAGACCCAGGTTCGAATCCCAGCACCCATATGGCAGCTAACAACTATCTGTAACTCCAGTTCCAGGGAATCTGAGGGCCTCTTCTGCCCTCTGTGGGCATTGCATGACATGGGTGCACTTACCTACATTCAGGCAATACACTCATACACATAAAATAAATAAAATATTGTAAAAAATGTATTTTTTTAAAAAAGTGGTATTATCTATTGGAATAGAAAACAATAAGTAACATGGAAATTTAGAGGGAAAAGGCAGCCGGCTGAAAGTCGGAGTCATCCTGGGAAACAGTTTGGAAAGGCTGAGATCTGCACTGAGCACTGGGAGTGGGTAGGCGGGAAAATGAATGAGGAAAGGAGCCCCCTTTTGATGGACAGAACAGCATGAGTCAAGGTGGGGGGTTGGACCAGTGATTGGCCAGACTGTGGAAATCTTTTTCATTAGTGCTCTGTAATGTACTCAGTCCCCTTCAGGCACAGTGAGAGGCTATTGGTTTGCCTTTTGAAGTATTTTCAAGCAATTTTCTTTCCCCCCAATTCTTATAATCAGAAAACTGCCATCAGCAGGTTCTGGGCCATATCTACCTCCTCTAGCCATAGGACCAGTCATCACACATGCCTGCAGAGCAGGAGAATGAACCCCACTGACTCCTGTATTGAGTGCCCAACTTCGGCTGCAACCTCTGATCCATGTCATGCCCTGAAGACTGCCTTTAGAAGACAGATGTCCTCTTGCCCCCAAAGAGAGTCTGCCAAGAGCCAGCTCCATATGTAGGAGAGAGAGGGAGGGGGAAAGGGAGAGGGACAGAATGAGAGATGGAGAGAAAATGCTAGACAAATTTCATCTTCCATATGGCATTTTCCACATGCAATAATTTTCTATGAAATAGGTTATTTGCCCTAAAAAGCACACTTCTTGGGTTATCTATGTAGCACCTGGATTTATTTGAAGGCTTTGCAGTTTACACTGATAAGTGCAGTGTTGTGTTATGTGGTTCCCGATGTCTAATTGAATGGGAGCAGTCAGGTCTGCATGTGAAGAATGGCTCTATGGTTTCCCCGGGGAAGAGATGCATCCCTAAATGGGTTAATGCAGCTCAGCTGCATTATCTTTTCAATATTGCAGTAAACAACTTTGACTTCAGTGTCCTGGAAAGCCTCTTTCAAGCGCACCATGCATCTAAATATTCTCTTGCATTTGTTGTTTGTTCAGCTGAAAAATAACCCCAAACTAATGAAACAAGTCATTTCTTTATCGGCAGAAGATTTATCTAATTGAATGCATATCATGACCCTTATATCTGGAGAGATATTTCTATATTGTAGAAAATGTGGTGGGTCCCATCACAAAGGGACACAGGGAGCTTGCTGAGCGGAACATCCTTTTCGCATGCACATCTCCATGTTTCACAGCCTCCCACGGAGCTTTGGCTCTGGACGGGGGGCGAGGGGCCACGCAGCGTTTGTGCCTGAGCTGGGAGGAGAGGCAAGCATCAGCCTGTAGTGAAGAAGCTCGCAGGCTATGCAGGTATTTCCTTGTGAGCTGTCAGGAGTAACCTGGAGGGTTCCCTGGGACGCCTCACCACCCTCAGAGACAAGGAAAATGTTTCTCTACCTGGAGCTTGTATTCCTAGGAAGGATGGCCTCATGTACCCTTATTTCTCCCCTTTCCCTTATTGAGAAACTTTCTGACCACCTGGTTCTGTGCTTCGGGCCTCACTTCTTTCTCCAAAGGAACATCTGAGCTAAGAATTTTCCCAACACCCTCGCTACCCCTTTTGGTTCCCTATCAATCTATTGTGCTTCTGTTATTCCCACAAACATAAAGGACATCGGGAAGCAGAAGTACAAGGCAGCTAGTAGCTCCACCTTCCCATGTTGGCCTTCATCCTCTTATTCACAGGTTCCTTAGAGTGCGCAGACTGGGTCCGGAGGCAAAGTCCGCAGCTTTCAAAGAAAACCTGGCAGACACATTGTCTGCAACCCAGCCTTCCAGGCTGCTAGCAGAGTTCCTGCCCTTCATCTTTTGAGTTCCTGCTCACCTTCTGCTGAGTCCTGACACTAAACCATATCCTGTCTGTGAATTTGGTGGACCTGGCTACCATGCTCTGAGGTCATGTTGTTGCCGGTGAGTGAGAGCGTTTCTTATCCAGGATTTCTCAGTGTTTTCACTCATTTTGGGCTCCAGTAGAACCCCAGAAAAAGGGGCATACCTCTATTTACTCACTGGCTTTCCCGTTTCTTCTTACTTTCCCTAGATCTTTCCCTGTGAGGTATTTATTCCCTTTAACTTTTGCTTTAATATATTCTCCAGAGCTACTGGACTCCTACCACTACTTGTTAAACATGCTCAAGTTCCCATTAATTAAAAACAAAGTCAGGCAGGTGAGATGGCCTAGGGGGTGAAGGTGATTGCTGCCCGTAAAGTCTGATGATCTGAATTTAATGTCTGGGACCCATATAGTGGAGAGAACTGATCCCCTCAAGCTGTCCTCTGACCTTTACCTGTGTACTGTGTCGTGAATGTGAGTGTGTGCACACACAAATAAATACATTGTGAGTGTGTGTACACACAAATAAATACATTGTGAGTGTGTACACACAAATAAATACATTGTGAGTGTGTGTACACACAAATAAATACATTGAAAGCAAACTGGCTAGCTGTGGTGGCACATGCCTTTAATCCCAGCACTTTAGAGGCATAGGGAGGTTGACATCTGTGAATTGGAGGCAAGCTTGGTCTACAGAGTACCAGGCCAGTCAAGGTTGCATAGTGAAATTCTGTCTCAAAACAAAGAAACAAGTGTTTATGGATTCTCTGCTTCTGATGCCTCCTCTTCCTTCTCTCCACCCACAGACACCCTCATCACCTCCTTAGCACTAATATTCCCCTAGGAATATCTGGCTTTCAAACTGACAATTCTTTCTTTTTCCTTTTTCCTTTTTGTTTTTCTTAGAGAGAGAGAGAGAGAGAGAGAGAGAGAGAGAGAGAGAGAGAGAGAGAGAATGGAGCAGGGCTGGCCTTAAATTCATACTGATCCTCCTGCTTCTGATTCTTAGATGCTTAGATTACAGGGGATGGGTGGGGTACTTGTTTTATTTAGCATTGCACACCATGTCCAATGCAGTGCCTAGTGAAAGAAAGTCTCTCATCAGACACTGATGAGTGAAATAGTGAAGGCATTCCACATCCTAGTGATGTGTTTAGTGCACATAAAATTCTCTAAATCTGGTTTGAGGCAATAGAAAAGTATTATCATATATGCCTTGTTTCCATGCAGTGGCACAAAAGTTGCTACTATTCCTGCTTTATATTTTTATTAATGCAGTTTCTTAAAACATACAGCTAAACTTAAAATGTTTGCAATGGAACAAAAGCTTAATATAATGATTATATGGAAAATGTTGCAATCATATTCCAAAATGATTTCAACATAATGAGACAAGGGTCCATAAGCCGGTATGTAAGATAAAAATGAACAGAGAGCTCTCTGCTTCCCCGGACCTGCACCACCCGCTAACTCTCCTGGCCTTCTACCCTATCCTCAGGCCTCTCGGGGTGGGTCCAGCGCGGAACCCTCCGCGCATTGACTCGCCCCGGCCTCATTCGCCCTTCCATCTCCGCCGCTGTTCTCTGCTCCTGGTTTGGGCCCTACGCCATTCCTGGTCTTGGGTCCCCAGACACCTGGGGAACTGGTGCTGCTTCCTGATCCTTTTTGCCCAGGCCAGCTTGGTGCCTTCCTGGGGCTCCAGGAGCACTGCCTCTGGACCTGGCCCCGCCCTCACCTCTCTGCTTCTCTGGACCTGCACCACCGGCTAACTCTCCCAACCTGCTCTCCTATCCTCAGGCCTCTTGGGCTAGGTCTATCGAGCGGCCCTCTGCACCTTGACTCCCCCAGTCTCATTCACCCTTCCATCTCCCCCGCTGTTCTCTACTCCTAGTTTGGGCCCTGTGACATTCCTAGTCTTGGGTCCCAAGACACCTGGGGAACCAAAACTGCTTCCTGATCCTTTTCACCCAGACCAACTTAGTGCCTTCCTTGG
>NW_008360320.1:2203794-2215586 GCF_000622305.1 Nannospalax galili | reverse complement strand
GGCTGACTAGATTTACCAGAAGGGCAGATGGGGGGAATGGATGGGGGTGCTGACAGCACAGTGGACAGTGGCAGGGACAGCAGAGAATGGAGGCTCTAGTGGGAGAGGAAGGCTGTCTACCTGATGAGTTTGTGTACATGCTCAGATGCCAAGGAGCTCAGAAGGTGGGTGACTGTGACCAGTGATAGTCATGTATATAGAGATTAGAAATGCATGTGAAAACGTCTCAATGTCAATTGCCTTGGAATGAATTTTTCTGTATGAAACTGTGTGTTTTGACAACGAAGTGGAGATCTTTTTTAAACGTTGGAACCTCATTTAATTTTATGTCTTATAGAGTTTATAATGAGTAAAAGATTATATAAGCGTAATAATTCATCTGTAAACCTAGAAATGTACAGCCAATTTTGAAAGAGATGTACCCTAGCTCAGAAAAATGTTATTGAATAGGTTAATGCTGTTGTAATGAAATGCTTCTTTTAATTATAAAAAAAAAATGAACAGAGAAACCTTGGCTGAATAAATATAGAATGGAGGAGACCAAACTGAAAACCCTTATTTTTTTATTTGTGTGTGTGTGTGTGTGTGTGTGTGTGTGTGTGTGTGTGTATGGGGTATGCATGTGTATGCTTAAACTTCCACCCATGCAGGGCTGAGAGACCATTGTGGAAGAGTGGGTGGAAAGATTGTAAGAGCCAGGGAGGAGGTGCATGACCATATGGAAATAGAGTCTTACAGATTCCTGGGACCCTGCTCATAAACCTACAGCAATGGTGTCTGCGTGCACAAGACCTGTGAAATCTCAAACAGACAAAAACCCCAGCATAGAGCTGTGGAAATGTATAGCAGGCCCAATCTTAGCCAGAGAACTATTGAGAAATGATTATTGCTGGATGAGGAAGAGCTGATCTTCTCAAAGGAAGGGATTCTAGATAGGCTCACTAGACCTCAGTGGATGAACTTGCACTGAGGTACATCTAGAGACACTAACTTGACTCGATAGGCCTTAACACAATGACAGAATGCATGAAATCCATGGGAGGTACCAATGGGGAAGGGGGTATAAAGATGAAGATGTTTTGTATGAAATACACAAAAATTCAATAAAAGATTTACCAAAAAAAAAAAAAAAAATGGTGGAGAGTGACATTTACCTCTAGCCTCCACCACTCATGCAGACATGGGATGTTTTTCTTGATCACTTTCTTGTAGCTCCTGGGGCCCAGTCCTTGCTCTCAACCTCCGCTCTCTCTCTCTAGGATAAGACACCTTGGTTGCTGTCCCTCCACACTTCAGGCAAACTTTGGAAGCCATGTGACCCTTGTTGCCCTCTGACTCTTCTGTCTACCCTCAAAACTTGCCCTTTTATCTCTCTTCTTCTTTCTGACCTTTGCAGTAGTTTCTCTCAAAGTGATCATATCTATTCACACAAATCAACATATCACTTCTCTAAAAATGTCTCCTCATTCTGTGTCTTAGCAATATCTCCTTGTAGATTTGAATTTTCAGTTGTTTACTATGTACATCTTCACCTGCGAGATGAACTGTTGACTCACATTCAACCTAACATGATCAAAGCTAAACTATTCCCACTCCCCTTGTATTAGTTACTTTTCTTGTTGCTGTGATAAATCATCTTAAGCAAGAAAGGTTTATTCTGGCTCACAGTTTGAGAGCACGGTTCACCACAGTGGAGCCATGGCAGCAGGAGTGTGAGGAGGTGCTGGTCACATTGCATCTGCAGTCAGGAAGCAGAGAGAGATGAATGCTTCTGTTCCTTTGCTTACTCTTTTTCCAGTTCAGGACCCCAGTCCATGGAATGGCATGCCTACATTTAGGGTGGGCCTTCCTCCTCCCTTAACCTAATCTTAATACTCTTTCACAGACATTCTTAGGGGTTTGTCCTCTAGGTGATTTTAGGTTGTGTCAAGTTGACAATAGTAAACGCATTCTCCTTGTTACTACAGTACTTCAGGCCTTCTAGTGTTTATCAAGAATATAGGGATGGTAAGATGTCTCAGACAGGTAAAGCTAAATGGTTAGAAAGTGGTTACTGTGCATACTGCCGGCCTTCAAGACAAAATGGTTATAATTTTTCATGCAAGCTTGGTTTGCCATTCCCCGATGTTCTTTCTGTCTATGGTAAACAGCTGAAAGCCTAGACAAATGGAAATTAAGCTGCTCCCAAATATATCCAGAGATTACACAGCACTTTCTGAAGCTTCTCCCATTTTATCTTCCAGCTTAATTTTCATCTGGAAAGCAATATCCACCCCATGTACAGCTCTAGCAAGTTGCAGATGCCAGCTGGGGGAGTTTTGCTTGCCATTTATAGTCTGAGCCATTAAGCTTTTGCACAAAATTTCCAGGTTTTTTGAGGCTGGTGATAAACTGCAAGGATAATGCATGTCCTCGGTGCCAAAAGATGTGAATTAATAAGGTAAAGGAAATGTTTATCTCTTGCAAATGACCAGAGAAGCTTTGCCAAATCCCTTCAAGTCATCTCTTTTCTCTTGGCATTTTCTTGGAAAGAGTACATCCTGGTAATGAGAATTGCATGTGATTAAAGAGAACTTGATATGTTGATGTAGCCTTACGAGGCCACAGTTATTGGTCTGAGGTAGTCTTTAAGACACACAGAGAATATATATTAACATGTGATACATAAAAAAGTGACCAAACTGGGTGCAGTGGCATGTGCCTATAATCCTAATACTCAGTACTCAAGAGCCTGAGGCAGGAGGGTTGGGTGTTCAAGGCTATCCTGGACTACATAATGAATTCTGCCTAATAAAAAATTTAGTTAGGAATAGTGGCACATACTTGTAATCCCAGCGCTAGGGAGACAGAAACAGGAAGATCACCTGCAAAGTTTGAGTTCAAGGCTATTCTGGTCTACATACTGAATTCCAGGCAACCCTGGGCTACACAGTAAGACCTTTCTTCTAAAACCGAAATGGTAAAAAAGTTTAACCTGTAAGTTATATCTGTACTTCCAATGCAGAGCTGTGAAAGCTGCATGACTACATTAGCTGCTTGGAAGTTATAAGCCTTAATTCCACCATCCTCAGCTTCTCATTAAGTAGGCCCCTGGGTGGTGTGTATTGGGGAGGGATTGTAGCTGGGCACATGGTCATCTATGTTTGTCTTTGAAATGTCCCAATTAAGATGACAAATGAAAATAAGAAAATGGTCCAGAGAAAAGCTTATCCTGGTGAAAACTGACAAGTGAATTCCTGGGAGACTGAAGATGCGGGCATTTCTCTGAGTATTTCTCACATTTGGAGGCAATGGTAGAATTTCTGGGTGTATGCTCTCTCCCTTCAATGGTTCCTGTATATCTAACTAGATGATAGATTCTGGATTCACAGAAAAATTTCCTTATGATCCTTCTCCTTTCACCCTTTAACACATCCACAACCACATAAACACTTCCCATTCTTACTTCCTGGACTGACATAGTCCTCCTTAGGAATCCCCAGGGATTGTTTCCAGGACTCTCCATTGATGCCAAACTCCATGGATGCTCAAGTCCCCTTTAAAAACTGGTGTGGCACTTGCATATAACCTCTGAACATCATCTTTTATCTTTCAAATCCTTTCTAAATGTCTATTATAGACATCTCTACGCTAAATCATTTCTAGGCCTCTACAGTATCTAATGCATTGCAAATGCTGTAAAGACAGCTGCTGTACCACATCACTTAGGGCATTAATGACAAGAAAAAAATGCACATGCTTAGAACAAGTGCAACTACTTTTCTAAATATTTTGATCAACGGTTGGTTGAATTATAGATATTCAGCCAGCAGAAATGGACTGACTTTTACCCAGATGAATGAATTGTTCTGTGATATAAAAGACACAGGACAGGTGGAATGCACTGGTGCTCTGTTCTGCCTTGTTGGGTCCCATCACGCCCAGGTACTTTTCTTTTCTCTTCAGGCCTGCATTTTTCTTTCACTTGCTCTGTTGCTGTGTTGGACTCTTACCCTGCCTTTTACCTTTTCTTTTCTTCCCCTTTCCTTTGTCTTGGAGTGTTTCATTCCAGATGCCTAGAAGTTACTGTGGCTCATTAAATATTCCACACACAGAGCCTGAAGCTCTTTAGTGGAAAGTGCTTTATATGTCATGTAAATAATGATAAGGAGTCAAATTCCACTCTGCTTTTGCCACTCTCTGGTAATAAGTTATGTGATAGTGTACTAAGTGATCAATTGGCAGCGTAGTGGGGCCCATGCACTACTCTAAGTGCCATCTGAATGCACTGGGAATGGCTTAGGTACTGTGAGGAATAAAACTCAATAATACATGTCAGCTCTGATCCACTTGAGAATTCACATCCTGAGAAATTTTGATGCAGAAATCTAATTTTACACCCACAATGGCATTCAATTTGTATTCAGAGAGCAATACTCTTGTGATCTGGCTGCTCAGGGATGGAATACAGGCTCAGGAAACCTTTTAAGTCCTTAATTTTTGTCCATTACCACTGACACTATGTTCAAAGCGTTGCTTGTAGAGTAAGAATGGTTTGGGTGGTGACTCTGAGACATTTATAGTTCACCATCACCAAAAATGTCCCTTACCTGGAGCTCAGCTAAGGAGTCCCTCAAACCTGTATGGGCCACAAAGAAAAATCAGCTGAGTGCCAGGCATCAGTAATCTCAAATCCTAATACAAGGTACAATGTCTGCTCCCAAATGGTTTATAATTCATTTGAAGAAACACACACACACACACACACACACACACACACACACACACATTTTAAAGCACTTGACAAAGTCATAGTCTATGACAAAGTTTAGGGAAGGAATACACAAGAAGAAGATGAATAAAAGATGTTTATGGGCTGTAGTTATCAGAGGGGAGCCTCAAAAGGATGGAGGACTTGAGCTTATGTCTTGAAATTATGGACAGTGTAGTGAAAAAGTAGGGATATGGGGAAGAATTTGATGTTTGAATTTTGTTTAGCTGCTTACAGGCTGTACTACCTTGACCTCTCTGCACCTCAGTTTCCCCTGAGGCAGCTGTGCTGAGATGCTTAACAGATGCTGTGGAAATCAGATTTAATGGGATGGAAGCCTTTGGAGCCAAGGCAATTGAAGGAGTGGAGCAAAGGTTCAGAACTAAGAACAGAGTCTGTGTGTCGGAAATGATGACAGCCTACTTTGCTGCAAAGGGGATCTGGAGAGACCTGCCAAATGAGGTGAGATATGGGAGAGAATAGAAAGTGTGTGGGTCAGATCCTCTTGGGTCATAACCAGAATATCTAGTTTACCAGAGCATTCAATTTTCTGGTGTGAGGAATATATGGAAATTGGCACCCTCTTGGTTTTGCTCCGTTGTGAGGTCGCTTTCTAGGGAAGTTTCTCTGATCTTCCTAGTCTGGTTTGCACTTGTGGTCCTAGCACGTGGGTGGAGTTGCTTTCCCTAGGGTGCTCTCCTGCTCTTGAGCGTGGTGGATACTGAGGGGGCTTTTGCATTGCTACATCCTCAGCACTTAGCAGAACTTGTCCCAGTGTGCCTGCCTCACAACCATTGATGTATGAGGAGAAGAGTGAGGAAAGGAAGAGACAGCCAGTAAATTAGAAATGAGGAGATTCTGGTTCAATGAAGACAAAGGCTTTGAGAGCAGGTTAGGGAACAGGGACTTTTCCTCACAGTGATGAATCCCTCATTTCTCAGAGGGTGCCCTGGGACAGTGACTGGATATGCATCTTGTCAAGAGGGGACAGTGCCTCAAAGGACAGGTGAGGCAAGGTGCTGGCTGGCACAGGGCTATAGCCCTGAGGCCTTTCCAGATTCTTGAGCCCAGCAGTTAAAGGACCAGCCTGGGCACCATAATAGAGCTTGTCTCAGAAAATGAACACAAAGATAATTTAACAATTTAGAGTGAAGAGCTACTATTTTTTTTTTTTTTTTTTTTTTTGAAAGCTGACCTTTCAGAGTACCTGGTTTGGGGTTTTGTTTAGAGCAAATGAAGAATTTAACTTTCAGATACTGATTGACAGAATCACACTGCAGCTCCTAGACAGAAGTGTGTTTTTCTTGAAACATCTGCTCCTCTCTCTTTTCTACAGCTGTTCTCAATGGCTTAAGTGCAACTACCAAAAAAAAAAAAAAAAAAAAAAAAAAGTAGACAATTCTTGTGAAGAAGAAGGAACTAGGGAAGATCACTTTCAAAAAATCTCTCCTCTGCTAAGCCCCTACTGCTCAGTTTTACGATTTACCACTAATTCTAAGGTGTACATTTTCTGTGATATGTCACATCTCTGCCGCTGGGATCCATCTTATAATCAATGGCATATTATAATTATAAACGACTGTGGTTTTCCTATCCTGCTAGCGAATAAAATAGGTGTGCACATTTAAAATCAATTCTCTCTTGTAGCAGATAAAGAAATAAAGGCCTTAGGGAACTTACCTCCATCTTCTCAAACAGGAGGAACAGCTCTGTTCCTATGTGCTACTTTTTCTTTCTTAAAAATCCTATACATTAAGCTGGGCGTGGTGGCGCACGCCTTTAATCCCAACACTCGGGAGGCAGAGGCAGGCAGATCTCTGTGAGTTCAAGGCCACCCTGGAGTTCCAGGACAGCTGGGGCTACAGAGAGACCCTGTCTCAAAAAGACCAAAAAAAAAAAAAATCCTCTACATTAAAATTAAATATCCTTCATGGTAGATAATACTACCTGCTTCTCTCAGATGTAGTAAGCAGTTCTGTTCTGGGACTGGGGAAAGATGATTGGGAAACACAAAGACTTAGTTTATATGCTTAGTGTGGGATGGGGAAACATCCAGTTCTTCACCTAAGTCTATGAGAAGAGGGCAGAACATATTTGCCACCACACTGGTTGAAAGAGATGCAATTTCACTTGATAAAGCTAGGGGATGCAGCCAGAATACCATGGCAGCATCCATTTCCATCACTGTTCTCAGCCTTTTCTCAGCCCAGGGGCCTGTATAATGAGACCTTGACTTGTGGGGACCAGATTGAACCGTTACACATTGCATTGTTCAAAGACAGTTTGGATTTTAGTGTCATTGTACCCTGGATGACCTCACTGGACAATCTAGAAGCCCAAGGGAAGTAAGCCTCTTTATATTATGCTTGATGCTTCGTCCCACAGTCAGTTAGCCCCTGCTCCAAATAATGAATGGGAAGATAGATGTTTCTGCAGGAAAGGAAGGTTTAGAGCCCCGAGGTTTAGGCCAGGCTGTTCAGTGTGTGTCTTACACAGGATGCTCTTGCAGTTTCACTTAGCTGTTTTCTACCTATATGTTTTGTGCTGGTCTTACAAAGTATAGTTTTTCTCATTCTCAAAGTTTCCATTTGACCCTTATGTACCTTTTATTGTATATGCCTTATTGTGGAATGTGTGCTAATATACATGAGATAAGGTTGAATCAAATTTCCTCAAATTTACCAGGAACTTATGATTAGGTTGTTGGGATATTTCATAGAAAAACACATCACTCAGGAGGACTGAAAAGTATCACAATGCCTGTCCCTGTATGGTGTACTATCTAGTAGTCTGTAATTCCTGCTCTAAGGCTGTTGTCTTCTCTGGACAGAACTATGCAGTTTTCAAAGGATTAGACTTTATCTTTATGGCTCTACCAGATAATTAAATTATCAATCAATCAATCAATCAATCAATTATCAATCAGTTTCAACAAGAAACAACCAAACACACACAAAAGCAAATTGGATTAGAGACAGGATTTAGAAGCCTCTTTCTTCATAGAAAATGCTGATATAAATTCAAGATAAAACACTTTTGTTCATTCATTTAGACTTCCATCACCTGCATGCATTTGCTAGAACTATTTATCATAAATAATACTAATAACTGATAGTTGAGCATGTCTGTTCCAGAGATAAAGCTATTGCGATTTGAACCTCTGACTCAGAATTTGAAGAACTGAGTAACTGAGGGTGTGGGCATAGATACTATGTTAGATTCCCTTGGACTTCTGTTTGTTTCTGTTTAGGTCTGATTCCATTCCCCTTCCCCCACCCCCAGAAAATTTCTCTCATTCACTTTTCTCCTCACTAAAATGAAAATAACCAAGGTTTCACCTGACCCTGTTTCTCTGGTCACAGACTAGGGGTTATTGAAAGACTAAGGCGGTGTCTACCAGTGTCAGAATCAGCATCAAGAAATTTAGTCTGTTTTGGGGTGACTGTGCCTTCAATATGGAACCTATTGGTTCATATGGTTCATGAAAGAAGGAACGATATCTAGAGAACTAGAGATGGAAAGGTGTAAAAGAGAGATGTATTAGAGAGCCCCTGTCCTACAGGCTTTTAGTAATTTCCAATTCGTTCTTTCACCATTCATATTTAATCATGAATGGATTTGTTATGAGAAATCAAAATTTCAAAGTAATACAAGGATACATGTTTAATATGTTTTAATATCATAGAGACCATATAACAAAATAACCTGTCTAAACTTAGTTTTGAATTCTGAGCTAATTGATCTAGAAAAACTTTGTGGAATAGATATTCTTGCTTAGCTAAATGAAGAAGAACATACTTCCTGGGTATTTTGTTTTAGGTTTTGCATTCTCCATTCAATAACTTTTATTGAGCATCTGCTATCTCCAAAGCAGTCCAAAGAACAATGAAAAAAAAAGTAAACATGCATACACTATCTGTTCTTAAGGCTCTGGTAATCTCATTGAGAGGAAAATACACAGCGGTCCCATCCATGTCTTAGCAATGGTTTCACTTTCTGCAGTTTCACTTATCCTCAGTCAACTGCACTTTGAAAATATAAATTGAAAATTCCGGAAACACATGACATTGACTTACAAGTTTCACAGTGTGCACCATTCAAAGTGAGATGAAATCTTGCAGCATGTTCCCCAGTGAGCCCACGCCATATCCACTGCCCCTTTAGTGAATGGACTGTCTTCTAAGATGGACTGTCTTATACAGTGCTTGTGCTCAGTCGTCTTAACTTCATAATGACCCCAAAGCACAGTAGGAAGGAAGCTGGCAATTTAAACATGGCAAAGAAAAGTCATAAAAGATTTCTTCTAAATGAAAGGCCACAGTTCTCCACAAGGAAAGAAAAATTCAGATGTTGAAATTGCTAAGATTTACTGTGCAATAAAATATTTTGAGAGAGATCACTTCCATATAACTTATATTATAGTATATTGTTATAGTTGTTCTATTTTATTATTTACTGCTAATTTATAAACTTTTTCATAGGTATGTAAGTGTAGAAAAAACAAGAATGTATTTTAATTTCACTTCTATCATACATAACTCAGGGAAGGAAGGTTTGGAACGCTGAGGTTGAGGCCAGGCTGTTCAGTGAGTGTCTTCCTGCAGGGTACTCATTCATTTTCACTTAGTTGTGAAAGCCAGGAGTCCTGGAATGCACCTCCTCATAGATAATAGAGTGACTCATATTTCACAGAGATGCTAAAAATACATACTGGAGGAGACAGATTCTTCACAAAATAGTGCCTCAAAAATTGGAAGTCCACATGCAGAAGGATGAAATTAGACCCATATTTGTCACCTTGCGCAAAATCAACTCCAAATGGGTCAAAGACATCAATATGAAATTTGAAATGCTGAACTGCTAGAAGAAAATTAGGTAATACCCCACAAGTCAGAGGTATAGAAAATGACTTTCTGAATAAGATTTCACTGGCAAAGAAATTAAGACCAAAAATTGGCAAATGGGACCTCATAAAACTATAAAGCTTCTATCTAACAAAGGAAACAATTAATGGAATAAAGAGGAAGCCCTCAGAGTGTGGGGGAGTCTTTGCTAGTTATGTATCCAATAGAGAATTAATATCTAGAATATACAAAGAATGCTATGAACAAAGAATCAGTAAAACAAATGAACAAAATAGAAAATGGACTATAGATCTGAGCAGAGAGTTATCTAAAGAAAAAGAATCAGCACCTTTATCGATCAGAGAACTACAATTTTAAACTACTTTGAGGTTTCATCTTACCGCAGTCAGAGTGGTTGAAATCAAGAAAACAACTGACAACCAATGCTGGCACAGATGCAGGGAGAGGGGAACCCTTATTCACTGCTGATGGGATTGCAAACTGATGCAGCCACTATGGAAATCTGTGCAAAAAGTTCTCAAAAAGGTAAGAGTAGATCTACCATATTACCCTGCCATACCACTCTTTAGCATATACCCAATGAACTCAGTATTCTACTACAGAGATACTTGCTCAGCCGTGTTCATTTCTACTCTATTCACAATCACTAGGAAATGGAAACAACCTAGATGTCCTTCAACTGATGCATGTACTACATATATTCAATAGAGTTCTAGTCAGCCATAAAGAAAAATGAAATCATGAAATTATCAGGTACATGAATAGAACTGGAAAGTATTTTATCGAGTGAAGTAATACAAATGTAGGAAGACAAATGTCACATATTTTCTCTTACTTGTGAATACTGGCTCTGAATCTTTAGATGTGAGTATATAACAAGAAGTAACCACAAAAGCTGGGAAAGTAGAAAAAGTCCATGGGGGGAAGGGGTAAGAAGGAGCTCTAGAGAGGGGGATAGTAGGGCACAGGTGCTATGAAAGGAGAAAGGTGGGAAATGAGGGGAACTTTAACTGGGGAGAGAGGAGGGAGGGTAATATAGTAGGAGAGGAGGTAAGGAGATATAACATTAAGGATGCTTGAAATAGTCATAGAGAAATTTTTGTGTATATAATGGATTTATATTACATAGGGTAATAATGTTCCTCCCAAGAGCTATAGACTAATAAAAACTTCAGTGCCAGGCATGGAAAATCCCCCTTTGAGTTGCTAGTGAGGGTGGGGGATGCATCAGATGACCCCCAAATAAACAGAGGCGATTGCCATTGCCTTTAATTGCCTCCCAGAACTTGAAGGTAAGACCCTATTGCTGAAGAGACCACATACTTAAGACACAAGACTTGGAAGAATTGAGTTGGAACTGACCTGGAATCCTCCTCCCTGAGGACTAGCTCTCACAGTATTAGAAAGCAAGCTGCCAAGGGAGAAAAGCAATCAATAGTCCTACCTAGGTATAAAGTCTAAGAGCCAGAAAAATGACTGGCCCTACAAGGTATCCTTAATGGTGCAATAGTGGCACTTGCATCTTGAATGTAATGAACACTTGTCTAATTTGACTTAATGCTTGTTCAATAAGAGAGAATTCATGCCTGATACTGTCACCTAGCCAAATACCTGTGGCTGGAAAGGTCATAGGCCCTCAAGGTAAAGCTGCTACTGTCATTATCCTAAATCAATATAGTTTCTAACTGTATTGTAAATATTTATCTTTATATTCATAGATAAGTATACCTCTTACCACTTTTCAATGAAGCTTGTCTTTGCAGCAGATGGAGGCTATTACAGAAATACACAACTGGTCAAAATGCAGAGAATAAATGACCATGGGGTGTCCAGCCCCAAATTAATCTATTTAACAATGCAACCTCTACAAAAAAAGCCTAGGGGGAAGAAAGATTTTAAGAGCTGGATGACTGGGACACCTGTTTCTGGACAGTGTCTTCTTGACATGACAAAATTTGGGTAAACAAGACCTGCATAATGACAGCAACAGCCAACACTCCAGTGTACATGGGAGAAATTTCACAGTCTCACCTCTCAATGAAGAGCTACAGGTAATCAATGGATACTGAGGGAGGGAGAATCAGTTTTCTCTAGGGATGAGCCTCCTGAGAAGTTTTTGAGTCCCAAGTGATCAGCCCTAAACATACATACATAAGAGCAACACTAAATTGACTCAG
>NW_008360320.1:2200578-2202861 GCF_000622305.1 Nannospalax galili | reverse complement strand
TATATATATATATATATATATATAGAGAGAGAGAGAGAGAGAGAGAGAGACTTGTAAAGGTCATGAATTTAAGACGGTGTCTAACTCAGGAAGAGTTAGAGAGGGGAGGGGGGAAATGATGTGAATACAGTACTCAGGTATGACATTCTCAAATAAACTTTTTGAAAAGAAGAGTGGACTATTTATAGAACAAAGATCCTTAAATGTACCACCAAAGAGCCAACTAAACAGAAACTGAAAGTAGCAAAAAAGTTTTGTTTCCCTGGGCTGTACAGCCCCCCATGTCCTGGTGCCAGTACCTTTCCTGGCAAGTCCAGTGGCACCTACTTTAACTCCCCTAGCCTTATTCACCCTCCCAGCTCCCCTGGCCCCATCTCTCCTCATAGCCTAGGTACTGGCCCATTTCTTGTCTTGGCATCCCAGACACTGGGGCTGACCTCTCAGCCCAGACCCACCACTGCTTCCTGGTCCTTTGCACCCAGACTAACCCCAGTTCCTCCCTGTGATCCCCAGGAGCCCTCTAGGCCTGGTCCTGTCCCCATCCACCTTTGCTTCCCTGGGTGGCAGAGCCACCAACTTCCTGAGACCAGCATCATTCTGGGTCCTGCTCCCAGGACAGCCCAGCCCCCAAATTCCTGAGGGCAGTATCTTTCCTGGAGAGATCCAGACCTTAGGAGAAAGCCCGAGAGCATCTGATCCTCATCTGACTTGGGCCTCTGTAGGAACTCCCAAAGATGAAAGCAATTTGGCCACTCCAAATTAAAAACAAGAGAGAACCTGAAGCCTGGACCAACCAGCTTTTCATGCCCAACAAATAAACCACAAAGGCACACGAAGTTTACAAAAAGATGCAGACCTAAACTCAACAAAGGAAGGCTTGAGTCTCACACAAGAATCAGGAACTACAAAAGAAATTCACATGTCAAAGTCACAGAGGAAAAAAAATAATAATGTGAAAAACCAAAATAATATATCCCCACAAAGTACCAATAGTCCTCTAGAGGAGTACAATGAGAACCCCCTAGAGATAACACAGGACATGGAACTGAAAAGAACAATTATAAACATAATAAAAGAATTCAGCGAATTTAAAAAACACACAAAGGAAACAAAGAACTGAAGGAAGATAAGGCTAAACTTCTGAATGAATACAGAAGAGTTAGAAATATTAAAGAATGCTCACGCTGAAATGAAGTAAGGAAGTGAAACAGCAAGCCAATTAGTAATGACAGGAGAAAGCCTCACCAATAGGATGAATGAAATGCAAAACCAAATATTAAGACTGGAAGATAAAGTGGATGAACTAGACCACTCAAGCAAAGATTATGAAAAATTTAAGAAAACACAAGAATGTAATATGCAAGAATTGTGTGATACCATAAGAAAACCAAACTTATGAATCATAAGCATACAGGAAGGAGAAGAATCTCAAGATAATGGTATGGGACAGATCTTCAACAGGATTGTAGAAGAAAATTTCCCCAAATTAAAGAAAGACATGCCCATAAAAATACAATAAGCACTTACAACACCAAATAGACAGGACCAGAAAAGAAACTCTCCACAGCACATCCTAGTAAAAACACTAAATGTACAGAACAAAGAGCTAATACTGAAAGCTGCAAAAGAGAAACAACAAGTCACATATAAAGGAAAACCCATTAGGATTACAGCTGAGTTTTCAGTGCAAACTATGAAAGCACAAAACCAGCCCTTCAGAGAGTTCTTGAAGCAATACAAAGAGCTGAAGAAAGGAACAACTATACCCAAGGTGTTATGGAAAGAAATTCAATGAAGGTATAACTGTGGAAATATGGGTGTGCGGGGATCTCGGGGTGCCAGCTGCTGGGCGTGGCGCCGGTCTCCCACATGTCGCTGGAGTGCAGCGGGTCCTGTGGGCCGTGTCTGCTGGGGTGCGCGCGTGTCCCGCACCGCGTTGCTGTGGGTCTCCGTGTCTACTGGGTGCTGGCGATTCTACTGATCGCTGCACTCCCAGGCGGGTCCCTGCTTCTCCGCGTTGTTGAGGCTTCTCTGCTACCGGGGTTGGCCCAGTTGGGTTCCGTCCCAATTTCCACTGTGCACTCTCTCTCTAAGTTCGGGACCCGTCAGCTGCTGGGTCACGAGGAGAGGTGCAGGACAGCGAAAGCTGGATTTCCGTGAGTTGCGGCTTACGAAGAGACAGCTCTCTCTGGGAAGGCTGGATCATAGGCAGTAAGACACAGAACTCAGCTCAGTCAGTGGTACAGCCCCTTTATTCAGTGACTTAGCTCGGCTCCAAGTCTC
>NW_008360320.1:2191480-2195481 GCF_000622305.1 Nannospalax galili | reverse complement strand
GTCATAATGTTCATTTTTTAGTCCCTGGCATGCTTGTCTGTGCTCAGGGGTCATCCCTTCCCAGACAAGGCTGTTTAAAAGCATTGCTTTGGCTGCAGGATCTGTTATTTTTCTATCTAAACTGGCCTGCACTCTTAGTATAAAGTCTGGGAGAGCCTCAGTTGGCTTTTGTTTTAAAAAAGTTAATGAAGAAGTTTCTCCAGACCCGGTGGACAAGGGGGTTAGGCAGTCCCAAGCCTGTAATGCACATAAGCGAATTTGCTCAAAACAGCCTGCAGGAATTGCAGCCTGCTGGATTCCTGTGGAGAAGTTGCCCTGACCAAAAAGCTGGTCATCGTTCCAATCTATGAATCCAGGTGGTGGATCCTGCCCTGGTTGGGGTCTTAGCTGCTGATTATGAGTGTCATTTCTTTTAGCCTGCATTAGACACTCATCTCTAAATAAGGCCTCCCATTGTACAAATAATGGACTGTGGAGGGTAGACCTACAGATATCCCTCCAGTCCTGGGAGGTAAGCAGATTAGTATTAAATGTTTGTAGTATATTACGCCTGGCATAATTCTTTAAGTTCCGCTGCTGGGAGCGGGTACCAGGCTAGTGGGCGTTGCCTTGTTATTTGTAAGTTAACAGGAAAAGCCTCTACCAGTGGGATTTGGGGGTCCTGAGACCACTGAGGCTGGCAACTTCCACTATCTCTGAGATTACACAGTTGCTCTGTGGCTGTAGGGAGTGGCTGGAATGGTGCCACAGGCGGTGGCGGAGCCACAGGGTGTGGCGGAAGCCGAGGTGAAGGGGGAGGGGAATTTATCTGAGGATCTTTGGGAGCTTTTGAAGTCTGGGCGTTAATATCTGGGCTTGTTAAATCAGCAAGAGGGGGGTAAGAGTTAATTTTATTGATGGGTGGGTTTTATCTGACTTGGTCAAATTTTATTTTTTGGGCTGTTGAATCTGTTACTGGGCAGTCTGCAGGGGGTTTTTTATCCTTAAAAACCTCTCCTTTATTATTTTCTGGGGTTTGTAAGCTTTCCTCAATCTTAGGTGGGTTTCCTAAGCATTGCTGGATGGCTGCCATTATGGGGAAAAAGGAAAGGGGAAAATTATGCCTTTCTTGGATTTCTTTTTTACGAGCCAGATACGTAAGAAAGTTCCAGGCCTCTGGATCAGATATGTCTGCTGACAGGATCCAGGGTGCAAATTGATACACCTCATTCCAAAATTTTAAGTTTTCTTTTTGGGAGATCTTAAGCCCTCTTGATTTAAGTAAGGCTCTAAGGGAACGAATTTGGAGTTTTTTCTGGCATGATGTGGAATTTCCCATTATAAAGGGAAGATGTTTTTGCAGCAGTCTGACACTAGGGTGTTGGAACGCCCTGAGAAGTTACAAGCCTCAGACTGCAGAAAAAAAGTCATTTTTAAATCTTTTGTTCTGGCAGCGAGTCACCTTGAACATAAATAATTGACTTAACATTGCAACTCAAGACACTTGAAAAGCAATAACAAATGAAGCAGAAACCCAGCAGACAAGAATAAATAACAAAAATCACAGCAGAAAGTAATGAAATATAAACAAAGAAAACAAAATAAAGAATCAATGAATTCCAGAGCTGGTTCTTTGAAATGATAAACAAGATTGACAGACTGCTAGCCCAGTTAACCAAAAGAAAGAAAGAGTACTTCCAAATCAACAAAATCAGAGATGAAAGGAGAAACATCACAACAGACACCAAAAAGACCCAGGACATTATAAGGGAATACTTTAAAAACCTATATGCTAATAAATTTGAAAACCTAAAAGAAATGGATGGGTATCTAAAAGCATGGGAACCACCAAAACTAAACCAAGAAGAGATTAACAGCTTAAATAGACTCATAACACATAAGGAAATTGAAACAGTAATACAAAACGTCCCAACTAAAAAAAAAGAAAAAGCCCAGGACCAGATGGATTTACAGCAGAATTCTACCAGACATTTAAAGAAGATCTATATCTAATACTACTTAATTTATTCAAAAAGATAGAAATGGAGGGAGAACTTCCAAATTCCCTCTATGAAGCCAGCATCACCCTCATACCAAAGTCAGGTAAAGATACAACCGAAAAAGAAAACTATAGACCCATATTCTTAATGACGATAGATGGAAAAATTCTCAACAAAATACTTTCAAACTGCATACACATATCAAAAAGATCGTCCACTATAATCAAGTCAGCTTTATTCCAGAGATGCCAGGATGGTTCAATATACATAAGTCAATAAACATCATAAATCACATAAATGGACTCAAAGACAAGAACCACATGGTCATCTCAATAGATGCAGAAGTCCTTTGACAAAATTCAACATGCATTTATTTTCAAAGTCCTAGACAGAAGTGGACTGGAGGGAACATACCTCAATATAATTAAAGCCATCTAACAACAAACCCACAGCCAACATCATTCTAAATGGAGAAAAACTGGAAGCATTCCCATTGAAATCAGGAACCAGGCAAGGCTGTCTACTATCCTCACTCCTCTTTAACATAGTGCTTGAAACTCTTGCAAGAGCAATAAGAGCAGGAAATTAAAGGAGTAATAATTGGAAAAGAATAGATCAAATTATCCCTTTTTGCAGATGATATGATACATTTAAGAGACACCAAAAATTCCACCAGAAAACTCCTAGAAATTACTAACATGTTCAGTGAAGTGGAGGTTACAAAATTAGTCTACAAAAGTCTGTAGCTTTTTAAAAACCAAAAACAAAAAAACAGAAAAAGAAGACAGGGAAACCCCCCCCTTCCAAAAAGCCGAAAAAAAAAAAAAAAAAAAAAAAAACAAATAAATAAAATATTTTGGAATAAATCTGAACCAAGACATTAAAGACCTCTCAATGAAAATTTTAAATCTTTAAAGAAAAAGATTGAGGAAGACATCAGAAAATGGAAGGACCTCCCATGTTCATGGATTGGAAGAAGTAATGTGAAAATGACCACCCTACCAAAAGCTACTTATAGATTCAATGTAATACCAATCAAAATCCCTATGACATTTCTCACAGAATTGGAACAAAACATCCTAAGATTCCTATGGATGCACAGAAGACCTCAGATAGCCAAAGCAACCCTGAGCATTAAGAGCAATGCCGGGGGGATTACTATACCAGATTTTAAACTGTATTACAGAGATATAGTCATAAAAACAACATGATACTGGCACAAAAATAGACCCACAGTTCAATGGAACAAAATTGAAGACCCAAATATGAGTACATGCGATTTCAGCCACCTGATATTTGACAAAGGTGCCAAGAACATTCACTGGAGGAAAGAAATGTTCAGCAAATGGTGCTGGTAAAACTGGATCTCCATCTGTAGAAGAATGAAACTAAACCCCTATCTTTCACCTTGCACAAAAGTCAACTCAAAATGGATCAAAGACATCAATATGAAGCCTGAAACTCTGAAACTGTTAGAAGAAATCATTGGCAAAAACCTACAAGATATAGGTGTAGGAAAGGATTTTGTAATTCAGATATCAACTGCACGGGAAAGAAGGTCAACATTCAACAAATGGGACCTGATTAAACTAAAAAGCTTCTGTACATCAAAAGAAGCAACCAAGGAAGTCAAGAGAAAACCCACAGAATGGGCAACCAAGGAAGTGAAGAGAAAACCCACAGAGTGGGAGAAAATCTTCAGAATTTTCCCATTTCAGCAACACAGAACCAAGAAAAGAAGTAACCCAATTAAAAGATGGGCTAAGGAGCTGAACAGAGCATTCTCAAAAGAAGAAATAAAGATGGCTAAGAAGTATCTTAAAAGGTGTTCAACATCGCTTGTATTTAAAACCACTTTAAGATTTCATCTTATGCCAGTCAGACTGACTAAGATCAAGAGAACAAATGATATCAAATGTTGGAGAGGATGTGGGGAAAGGGAACACTCATCCATTGCTGGTGGGACTGTAAACTTGTTCAACTCCTATGGAAAGCAGTGTGGAGAACTCTTTAAAAACTGCT
>NW_008360320.1:2175024-2191311 GCF_000622305.1 Nannospalax galili | reverse complement strand
TCTGGTATATTTACACAATGGAGCTCTATTCAGCAGTAAAGAAAGATGAAATCATGAAATTTGCAGGTAAATGGATGGAGCTAGAAACTGTTATACTAAGTGAAGTAACACAGACTCAGAAAAAAAAAGATGTATGTTCTCCCTCATATGTGGATCATAGCACCAAATCCTGGTAAGTGGTTATGTTCCAGACATAACTATAGGAACCAGGATAATGAAAAGGAACCATGGAGGTAAAGGAAAAGAAAGAATCTGAAAGAGAAAAACCATAGGAAACAAGCATTAATAAGGATGATATGGGTATAAATAGGGTTAATTTAAGTGGATGGGGGAAGGGAAGGTTATACAAGGGACCTAGGGGATAAAGGGGAAAAAGGAGCTCAAGAGAGGTGAGACCATAGGAGAAAGGTATCATTAAGGGAGAAATGGGAAAAACAGGGGCACCTTAAATGGGGAAACCATGGTGGAAGGGTTAGACAACGTGAGAGATAAATAATGCCTAGCTAGTTTAAAAAAAAAAAAAAAAACAGAGGGAACCATATTAGTCCAACAACTTACTGACAAATTATACATACAACTAGATGAACGAATATAATATCTGTCTAGGTAAGATTTATCTGAGAATATTTGGTCTTTGCCAAAGCTTTATCTACATGGCACATGGTAATTAGAAGTACCAGCCTGGTGGAATTAACCTTGGAGGTTTAACAGACATACTTTGAGGCCTATACTAATTTGGTCAGAGGGACATAAAGGACAGTTTTTGCTCCTTGACTTCCTTGGTTGACTAAGTTCCACGGGACTATGAGCATCTCTCAAAATGTCCTATAACTGTGGTGAGTCACCTGTCCTCTTAATCAAGGAGGCCATGGAGACCTCACCAGAAGGACTTGAACCAGTGTCCAGTTTACCAGAGGAGGGTCATCACAAAGGAAATATTTTCCCCATGCTTCCAGATGAAGCCAGCCATGGTTGAGCAGGACCTTTGACTTCACATAGATGGAACTGGTAAAAGAAAGGAGCCAGGGGCTCCTCCTAAGCCCATGTGACCCCTGAGGAACAGATCCTCAAATGGCCTTAAGAGTAAAAATAAATTGGTTTATCTGGGCCAATCGTGGGGTCTTAAATACCCCAAAGGAAAGTATAACCAAAGATTAATGGGGTCAATTTAATTTTTTTTTTTTTGGTCTTTTGGAGACAGGATCTCCCTGTAGCCCCAGCTGGCCTGGAACTCACTGTGTAGGCCAGGCTGGCCTTGAGCTCACAGAGATCTGCCTGCCTCTGCCTCCCGAATTTTTTAAGATTCCATATGCATAACTAAAGGCTACATAACAAGAAACAATGACAGACAGGAGATACCTTCCTTTGAGTTGTTGGCCAGCATGGCCCAAGAGACTCCCAGACAGTAACCCAGCATAGAACTGGGAAAATGAACAGCAGACCCCAATCTTATCTAAAGGAATATTGACAACTGATTGCTGCTAGATGAGGAACAGCTGATCTTCTTAAAACAAGGCTCTCTAGATAGGCTGACTAGATTCAGCAGCTGGTTAAGCACTGGGGAACGGCTGGGGGTGCCAACAACACAGTGGACAGTAACAGGGATGACAGAGTATATGGGCTCCAGTGGAGGTAGGGAGGCTATGGGAGGGTGCCATTTGGGAAGTGGGTATATAAATGAATAAGATTGTTTGGGATGTTCTGTATGATGTACCACACACACAGAAAAAAATCAACAAATAAAAAATTATGAGTTATATTTGAGGAGGAAGCATAAAAATTTACTTCATGTTAATTAGTAGAGGTGATAAACATTACCATTGAAATCTACCTGATGACTTTATATCCATACTCAGGTGCCAAGAATCTGAGCGTAACCAGCTATGACTAGTAATTATCAGATACACAGATATTAGAGAAGCATGTGCAAATATCTAAGTGTTAGTAACATTAAAAATGAGTCTTTCTGTAGGAAACGGTATATTTTAAAATGAAATGGAGATCTTTTTTAAAGGTTAAAAACTCATTCAATTTTATGTTTTACAGGGTTTATACTGAGTTCAATATTGTATTAACTGTATTAATTCAACTGTGAACCTACAAATTTATAACCACTTTTGAAAGAGATATATCTTTGCTCTGGAAATTGTTATTGAATATGTTAAAGCTGTAATGAAATGCTAAAAAAGAAGAAAATAGCAAAATAATTACATAAATGCTGAGGGGTGACAGAATAACAAATAGGCTCGGGAAGTGATCGTGAAGGTGTGTTGCAGCTATGACTCAAGGGCATATGTGGCTGGTAAATGAGAGTCAGCAATTGTCAGAAACCATCAACTTTGGGGGAGCTTAAAGAAATTGGGGCAGAACCCAGAACAGATTAGAATGCTGGGGAGATGTGATGCTCTGAGCTGTAGCAGATACTGTCATGTATGAGTGCAGCAATGGACTCCTGACAGGCACTTAGAGAGGCTTCAAAATAACAAAAGAAAAGTTCTTTGTCCAGGAAGCTTTTGGCCATTACAGCAAAGCTAGGACTGTCCTCACTAGACTGCTTTTGTGCCTGTTTTCCAGGTCTGCCAAGATGGCAGATTGGCTGACCTTTGATATTATTACAGTCTGAATACCAGGTCAGCATATTACATGGCTTAATTTTTTTATTTCCTGTCATTGATTTAAATGATCTTTTCTGAAGATCTTTGTCTGACATTAATTCTATAGAGGGAGAGTTCCTGATATCATGTATTGATAGATATTAATGGGCACTGAGGCAGTGCAAACAACTGTGGTTCTAAAAGCAGGAGACTCAGTTTCAAGGAGATGATTATTTACCGTCTTCCACTCTGAAACTACAAACTGCATGACTACCAAGAATGCAGTCCTAAAAGTCTAGTTCCTCCTTGTTTTGGGCACAAGAGCTGATACCCAATATGCACTCAGCAGTGCTGAGGGGTTAAGGGCTTGAGCCCAGAAGTCAGAGATTTGGTTTCACACACTGACATGAAAAGTGAATGTGGAACCCGGGGTGAGAGAGCATCACCTGGTTACCTAAGCTATAAGGCAGTGTCGTGTAATAGCCCACCCAGTCCTTCTTCTTGTATTTTATGTGGTTATTATGAGGAGTTAGAATAACAAAACAAGAGCACCTCGCACAGTGCCTGCAACATAGCAAAGTCTAAAATCGGTCGGTCCTTATTTTTGGATTAATATCTTATTGAAAACAGGGATGAAAAGTTTCAGAGTATTCTATGAGAGTAGTCTCAATAAATATTTTTACATAAAAGACATATATTGAAAACAACCAAAAGTTAAAAAACCTTACTGTAATTAAAGGTTAAGATTAGTTTTCTACTCTGTTCCTCAAGAGGATTATACGATCAGAAAGGAGGGGAACAGAACTCCACACGTTTAATCCTCTTAGACTGTATGCAGCTAAAACACTGAGGTGCCCATAGACATGAGCTACAATGAGGAGGTGGGTCTTACTGATGCTGGAAACATTCCTGAAGCCAGCAGACATCTCACCCTCCTCTGGTACTGGCACAAGCCAGGCTGCCAACAAAAAAATGAATCTCTTGCCGCTTCAGCTCTCATTTATTTGGAAGGTGGAGGGGAGAGAATTGCCATTTTTGTGTGCCTTGAAGGGGCAGAGTTTATCACTGAACTTTCTCAGATCTGGCTACATGGCGGGAACCCTTCAATAGTAGTTCCTTTCTAAGATTAAATTCCATTTCTGAAGCCAAGAGAAGATTATTTACCAAATAAATCAGAACAGTGATTCAAGTGCAGCTAGTCAAATTCATGAAGTACTAAGAAAAGGAAAGGAAAGAAAAAGAGGCAGCCCATTAGGTGTTTAAAACAACAGAAACCTGGGGCTGGAGAGATTGCTTGGCAGTTAAGAGTGCCTAGGAAGGACCTGAGTTTGTTTCCCAGCATTTTCACATCTGGCAGTTTACAAACTCCAGCTTCAA
This sequence comes from Nannospalax galili, assembly GCF_000622305.1. Classification (NCBI taxonomy): domain Eukaryota; kingdom Metazoa; phylum Chordata; class Mammalia; order Rodentia; family Spalacidae; genus Nannospalax; species Nannospalax galili. Next base: position 2,187,340 of record NW_008360320.1, on the reverse strand, counting down.
TGCTTTGATACCTTCTTTTGGATGCCAGAGGCATACAAACTCCAGCTTCAATGCTTTGATACCTTCTTTTGGATGCCAGAGACACACACACACACACACACACACACACACACACACTAAGTAAATAAAAATAGAAATCCTTTTAAAAGAAGGAAACAGCAACTATTTACCATTCTGGAAGCTAAAGCTTTGAAGTCCAGATGCCATCAAGGCCATGCCCCCTCTGAAATCTGCAAGGGGGATCCTTCCTATCTGTTTCTAGTTTCTGGCAGTTTTCATTTCTTACATTATTGGTGTATCCCTTTAATCCTGTTCTCAAAGGGCATTCTTCCCATGTCTTCATTCTGTCTTTTCTCTGCGTGCATTTCTCTTTAATCAAATTTCCCCCTATATATAACAGTGTCAGTCATTACTCAATTAGGATTCACCAAAATTATCTCATATCAGTCTCTTTAAAACTGTTGTTCCAAAGGGGGTATAAAGATGATTAAAAGAACATACATGGGCTGGAGAGATGGCTCAGCTGTTAAGAACACTGGTTGTTCTTGCAGAAGACCCGGGTTTGAATCCCAGCACCCACATGGCAGCTAACAACTGTCTGTAACTCCAGTCCCAGGGGATCCAACAGCCTCTTCTGACCTCTGTGGGCATTGCACGACATGGGTGCATTTACCTACATGCAGGCAATACATACATACACATAAAATAAAAATAACAAATAAAAAATTTTTAAAGTTAAAAAAAAATATACAAAAAACCTTTTGTCCTCTATCTAAGCATTAAAGCAGCTTCTTTTGTCAAAAACAAATAAACCAAAACCTTTTGTTCCAAATAAAGTCACATGTGACTGAGGTATCAGGCTTAAAATTTCAGCATATCTCTTGGGGGACATAATTCAATCTGTAACAGTTATACTGTTACACAGGTTATACTTAAGTTTCTGCATATCGAGAAGGGCCAATATTACTGCACCATGCACAGTGTTTAAGTGCTGGGATGTTTTCCTCCATTCAAATGTTCATAAGAAAACAATTTTGAATTCGAAGATACTAAATGTGAAGAGAAGAAACTCCTCTTGAAGGGTCCTCAGCAAAGATGTGTAACTATTGGTCTTAACAGCAGGGAAGATAAGGGAATACGCATAAGACCCTCTCATCTGGACCTTGTTGCTCCAGTACAAGGAACATCTGTGCACAGCCTCGGCTGTGTATCCCTGTCGGGGCAGCTGTGTGCTCCTGGACTCTGCCCCAGCTTCTTTTCACTTCACATTCGAGTCTTTTCCCTGGAAATGGAGGGAGGGGAGTAGATTCAGGGGGTCTCTTGGCTGTTCTGAGGATATAAACACTGAACAAGTGCATGGTTTTTAGAGGCAAAGGTTAAAATAAAAATAAATTATTTTAGCCAGATAGTAAAGTTTTTATCACAACATATTCTGTATTTCAGTTGGCTTTAGGAATTAAGGGTTCTTCCAGGTGAAAAATATTAAGTCCATATCATTGTTTAGAGAAAAACATAACTTTTGATATTTAAACTAGTTCACTTAGATACATGAACTGCTGAGTAATTCCATATGGAATGATTATTTTAAAATGTCGGTAAGATACAGGAAATGAGAAATGAAGATAAAAGAAAAGCGAGGATAAATATAGGGAGTGGGCCGGGGAAATTTTCTCATTTTAAATGCTCTACAATTTCCGGGCCTTAGGGAATGTGCTTTTATCTCTGTAGTTCTATGTTTTCTGTAATTTGACTTAGCATTTGTTCAGTAGATTATAAAGCATTGTCTCCTTAGGTCTGCAAGGCTGAGGCTGGTGCGTCCCCCCACCCTAGGAATTCTGTCCATAAATCACTGCTTACAGTTACTTTCAGACCCAGCCTAACTTCAAGTCTACACTGGCCTGACCTTTCTGATGGGAGCTCTGCATAGGCTTTCTCCTGCTCTTCTAAGCAAGTTGAGATCACATGAACTTCTCAGGCCATAGCTAGAGAAAAGGTCCTTTTATAGCTCTAATTTAAATGCTGATTACCATAAACAACTGCAGTGGCAGAGCAGGGAATGGGCTGCGGGCTGAGTGGTGTTGGAAGCTGTGAATGTAGGACTCTTGGTTGTACAAGTCCCTAAAACCAGCTTGCACATCCCTTGTCTTTGTTGCTTCTGAAGTTCAAGTCCTAATATCACTTTCCCTAATTCTCCCTGTGATAGGTTAACTTTCAACTTTTTATATATAAGTGAACTAATTTAAATTTCAAAAGTTGATACACATCAGACCCCAGTTCTTTCACATCTTTTTTTTAATTGTTGAAATGTTTTATTATTTTTATTTTATGTGTTTGAGTGTATTGCCTGCATGTAGGTAGGTGCACCCATGTCATGCAGGGCTCATGGAGGTCAGAAGAGGTTGTCGGATCCCCTGGAACTGGAGTTACGGGTGGGTGTTAGTCGCCATGTGGGTGCTGGGAATTGAACCTGAGTCCTCTGCAAGAACAGTCACTGAGCCAAATCGAACCTGGGTCCTCTGCAAGAATAGTCAGTGCTCTCAACCACTGAGCCATCTCTCCAGCCCTGTACCAGTTAGTTTTCTTTCTGATTCCAAGTTTATTTCCTGAGGCAGACCTGTCCCTGAGTAAAACCATAGTTCTTTGACTTTTCTTAATGGCTAACACAAGAACACAAACTCTGAGGAGTAAGTAGAATGCTCAGTCTGATAGAACTTTCAGTTTCTCAGCTTGGTTGCCTTCATTAGCTCTGTACTGTTGCAGGTGGAAAGAAGATGTCAGAGAACATGTCTGATCACCTACTTTCTTAAGTTAATTCTAATTCTCCTTCCTATTCCTGTGGGGTCTGGAATTGGGTGATGCTGAGAGAGGATACCACATTGTGATTTTACTGGTACATAATGCTGTGAGGGGTGTCAGTGAGCTTTGGGTTTGGCAGACGTTTAAAGTAACCTTGACTTGGGGTCTCTTTTGAAGGGTCTGTAGAAATCTATTGTCCTTTCCTCAGACGTTTGTGATAGTTCTGAATTTTTCTGTTACATTCTTTCTAAAAAATGTTTTATTTATTATTTTTATTTTATGTGTTTGAGTGTATTGCCGGCATGTGTATACGTGCACCTGTGTGGTGCAATGCCTACAGAAGTCAGAAGAGGGCATTGGATTCCCTGGAACTGGAGTTACAGACAGTTGTTAACTGCCATGTGGGTGCTGGGAAGTGAACCAAGGTCTTTTGCAAAAGCAGCCAGTGCTCTTGACCGTTGGGCCATCTCAGCACTCCCCTCTGTTATAGTCTTAACTTTACATTTTTTTCATGTCTTCCTTTTTATTTACATATTATATAAATAGGATTAGAAAAAAATTATTTAGCATTAACTCTTGGAAAATAAGTTACCCTCTAGTTCAGAAAGTTTATCAGTTCCTTTATTTGTCCTGAGTTTTCATAGAAACAGATGGTATTATTGTCCTTAGGTCTGTGAACTAAAGTATGTGGAAAGTAAGCAAGACATCATAAGTGGTCCTTGTAGTACCTTTGAATTCGATATGAATGCAGATTAAAGTTGTGACAGATTTAAGGCAGTTGAAAACAATTAAAATTAAGAACATAAGTGGGTGTTCATTTGGAAATCTTTGAAACCACTGTGCTAGTTAATAAATGGTTTGTGGGCTATGTGGCATAATTCCATTTAGCAGATGATAAAATTGAGGGTCAGAAAAGTTAATTTCTTGGATGACGTCACTGAGCAATATCAGTGCAGAACTACAACTCACATCCAGCTTGTTTTGCTTCCAATTCACACATTATGGACATTATACCTTGTAGTGTCCTGGAATAGATAAAAATAATTTAGAAGATTAAGTAAGTGACCACTGCTCAATAATTTCAAATATTCAGACAGAATTTGCTGTAGGGACCAGAATAGCTAAGAGAAAAGCATTTTCAGGTGAGAGGCTGAGTTGAACCATCTGAAAACCACCAATTCTGTCCTTTTGGCAGAGCAGGGAGGTGGCTGCCCTTTCCCTCCATATTCTTTCTGCCTTTCTTTGGTCAAAGGGTTAGAATCCCTGCTAAATCCTCGAGGTAAGCTCTCGGTAACTCTCTGTGGAGGAATCTAGAGAACGTTCTCATTGGGAGTCTTCAATGGGGGTTTCATTAGCTGAATTCTTTTGCCTGTCTTTGAGTCCAAGCCTGCCTGGTGCATCATCTCTATTCCTTTGTGTTTTTGTAGCTGCTGCCATTCACATGGACATAATGGGTGTACACTACTAGCATCCTTTTAATCTCCTGTTTGAAGGAATAGTTTTAAAGTCATTAATTTGGCCTGGAGGGATGGCTCAACAGTTAAGAGCACTGGCTACTCTTGCAGAGGACCAGGGTTCAATTCCTGGCACTCACATGGTAGCTAACAACCATCTGTAACTCCGGTTCTAGGGAATCTGATGCCTTCTTTGGCTTCTGTGGCCATTACACACATGGGTGCACTTACATACATGCAGGCAAAAACCTCATACACATAAAAGTAAAATAAATAAAATTAAAGCAGTTAGTTTATCCTCTGAGATATATTGGTTATAAATAGATACAATGAGTGATTTAACTGAGCCCCAGAAAACACAGCATGTTATACCATACTAAAATCTAACACCTGAGTGTTAGAGGCCATTGCTATCCTTTGTCATCCTTCTTCATTTGGGTTGCCATGGGGACTGTGTGTGGTAGGTCCTTACTTGATTTGGACTGAAGTCATCTTGTGGACAAGCCATAGGCCAAGAATAAACAAAAACGGGGGCTAGAGATATGACTAATTGGCTAAGAGCACATGCCATTCTTCCAGAGGACCTGGATTTGGTTCCCAGCACCTACACTGGACAGCTCACAACCACCTTTGACTCCAGTTCTTGGGGTTCTGATGTCCTCTTCTGCCCTCCATGGGCACATACACTCACATGGTGTACATACAAGCAGGCACATACACCTACACACATAAATAAAAGAAAATAAGAAATTTAAAAAAATGAATCAACATAAACAGGAATTCAAATGTCCTTTGTGTACCCTAGCAGTCGTTCTGCTCAGGGTTTGGGGGGCAGAGATGTGTTTTGATACAGATCTTGATCCAAACTTATTTCTAATGCTTAGAAGTACATGATCTTGAATGCTTAGAAGTACATGATCTTGGGCAAGTTGCTTCATTTGTCTGCAAATAGCTGAAAAACGGGGATAGCAATGTTTGGATAGTTATTTTGCTTGTTGGTTGGTTTTGGTTTTGTATTAGGAAATGCGCAAGAGGAGTTCTCCCTGGCCTCACCAGCTATAACAGCACAGGAGGCTACATTAATGCAGTTCAAATTTCCCGTGTTTTGCTGGCTTCCCCGACCTGTTGGAAAAACACTTTCAATAGCTTGCCAAGGCACCCACCCACCAGTATTTCCAGGCCTCAGTAAAGAATCTGTCAATGTGCTCGTGAGCAGTTCCATCCCAGGGGCACCCACACACTCAGGTTCATTCTTTCATTGTTCTTCCGGGCATCGCATCTCTGACACAGATCTGCATCAGCTTTCCATGGATTGACGTTCACTCTCTTCTTGCTCCTTTGCTGGCCATTTAGGTTCCTCCTGTTTCTTTAATCAGCATAGTTGGCTGGGTTGATTTACCATCAAGGAAGCCAGGCTCCCGCATCCTAGCAAAGCTACCTGGGGCTTTTTCAGGGGCGCCTAGAGACAGGAGGTTAAATAAATCCTCTTCTTCACTTGCCCTAATGTTCTAGCAGGGTGGACTCACAAAGGTGCATGACACGGTTTATCAAAAGTAATTATTTCAATTTATAATGGTAGCTCCAGATTCCTTGTGAGTTTTTTCATGTCGCTGGGGTAACTCTACACTGATAAGCTTGTCTTTGCAAGTGGCCCAGCTTATCATCTGAATTCTTCCCTTCAGACAAATTCCCTGTAAATAGACTTCTCAGTCTTTGTCCAGTATACTTCTTGATCACCAAATCATCTAGCCATACCCGGATAGTCCTAAGCCCCAGAAGAGGAATTGGGTTGAGTTCTACTTCAGGATCCTCTTGGTGCCAAGTGTATGAATCGAACTTAAATCTAAGACTAGTTTCTACTGTGTTTAGTTCTGTAGGTCAGGCCTCACATTACCAACACAGACCACATGGTGATAGGGCAGCTACAATAAGGATGTAGAGTCCACAGGAGTATAGCCTGGGGAAACTATAACATGTGGATTTGAGACACCAAAAACATTTAAGAGAGGAGAGTTAAAATATGTTGTTTTACTTCAAGCAATGAAGGCTTCAGCTCCACTCTGATTTTCACCAGTTCTACATAATTAATTTAAAGGAGAAAGCAATACATTTTAGTGTGTTGTGCATTTTAATGAAATGCCCTGGAAATGTGAGCATCTCTTTATCTTTCCTTCCCTTGGAATGAGCCAGATATAATGAACATGCTGACATTGAAATGAGTACTTAATATGCAGCTTGTTTAGTCAGTATGAATCAGCGTTTTGATGATGTCTTCTGAGAATAGGATTATAATTGGCAGAATTTCTGCCTTATAGGTGATAATTTTAGATTCCATAAGGAATAAATGCATTAAATAGTACTGTTAATTTATCTTATAAAGCAGCCTGCCTTATAGGGGTAAGTAAAACTTATAGAAACAAATTAATAAAAATGAATTAGACATTCAAGCTTTAAAATATTCAGGTCATTAAAATTTGTGGCACATCTCTTGAATTATTCAGAACAACAATTTAAAACAACCAAGTTAGAAATTCTCTTCTGTGATTTCTCATCTATAAAATTGGTGGGTTCTTTGTGATTTATCCTTTCTTTTCACATGGACCATTTATTAATTATAATTCAAAGTGATGACTGACTTTTTCAGTTACTTGATTGGCCTGAACTTTTTCATTATTCTTAGAGGAAGCACACTCATCCAAGCCTAGTCTGGAGTCTGTGCTTTCTTTTCAGTTCAGCCTCCTAGTCACTGTGAGACCCGTCAGTCTAACGTGACTTCCTGTCAGGTCGTCATCAAGTCATTCACCTCTGTTACAAAAAAATCTGCCCCAATTTTGATAAAGCTCTTTTCTGTTTCATCTTCCACAGCTATAGTCTTTCCTGGAGGATGTAGCAACTGTGGAGTTTCTAATCCACGTCTTCTGAGATGCTGTAGGTAAAACAGTTTGATGAACAAAGAATTTAGGGAAGTGGCGCATTTGCTGTACTCCTCTGAAAGTCGCAGCATGTTTAAGAAGCTTATCTTGATGAACTTGTTTGATCACAATTTAGACCCCCAGGAACCGTTCTATGGAATGTGCTCTAGGAGTCATGCACTGCAGCTGAGATAATTTAGTTATTAGGATCAAGTTTCCTTATCTCCTTTTCAGAGCACTTAGCCATTTCTCCCTTATTTTATATGAAGTGTTTCAGCTTTTCTGTTCCTCTCCCCATGCACCTATATGGTTTCTGCTCGAAGGTGGGCTTTTGATTGGCATGGACTGAATGACAAACTGGAAGCTTATTACATGATTTGAAATGCATACACACACACACACACACACACACACACACACACACGCAACATTCAAACACACACTAAACAAGACTTAGCAACTTTGTCCCAGACTGGTTTTGCCTGTCCCTTCTTTTAATTCTGTAGTCACCACCTTCGTTAAAAATGCTGCTAAACACATTCCACTTCAAAGACTTGTCATGGGCCTTTGATTTTATTTCCTATTGCTAAGTCTGGCCTTTCCAGGGTGTGCAAGTCACAGCTGGTAATGATGGGGACCAGATGATGCCCTAGCAGCACATTAAAGGTTTTTACCAGGATGTGGTTTGATGGTTTTGCCTGGGTATTTTGTTGTTGTTATTCTTTCCTTTTGGAATGTGAGTTGTGGCCAGGAATTATTTCTCTGATTGTATTTTTGCTATTCATCTGCATTTGAAGACTTGAAAAACATACAGAAACATAAGGCGCTAGTTGTAAACTATTTCTCAAGATAACTAGTAGGCTTGTGTCTGGTGACATTTAGGTATGACCTTTCATTTATTCAATAAATAAGCTTCTATTCTGTCCAATGTCCAAGGTATCATACCAACATCTTAGTCTAATCACTTTCAACCTAAGCACCCTTATTCTATGTAATTTTTTAAAATAAAAGTAGCTTTTAGGCATAACTCTTTGCCTAATACAAGAGAAATATCTTTCTACCATAATTCACACCCTAATGTGATAGAATAGGCATGGGTTCATGGTTTTAAGAGAGCTGGCTGGAATGCATTATGTACTGCATAAAAGCTATTACTGTTTCAAATCCTCACTGTGTTTTCTCATTATAAAACTCTTACATGTTTAGTAGAAAGAATTTCAACAAAAAAAAAGATCAAAGGAAAATTATAATCTTATTATTTGTATATACATATATAAATCTTATATGAATCTCTCTTTTGTGAGAAAATGAGATTAGTAAGATAATTCCAGCTTGAGTTTTAACGTCATACCTACATGGTCTACCTCTTCCTAATATTTAGCAGACTCAGAAGTTAGTGGCTTCATTCAGAATCACTGCATGTTGGAGTTTTCCCTTCCTCAGATTTTTTTTCCCTTAAATTCACATTCTCTTTAGGCCTTAGAACTACTTATCCCTCCAGGTATCTGTCCAGCCTCTGGACTCTAACCTTCACATGTCCAGCTGCCATCTTAATGCCTCAGTTTAGTTGTCAACCAGGTATCTTAACTAACAAGGCCAGAGTTGAGTTCTTTCACCTAAACTTTATTTTTTAGGCATTTCTTTTTTAAAAAAATATTTTATTTGTTATTTTTATTTTATGTGTATGCGTGTATTGTCTGCATGTAGGTAAGTGCACCCATGTTGTGCAATGCCTGCAGAGGACAGAAGAGTCTGTCGGATCCCCTGGAACTGGAGTTACAGTTATTAATTGTCATGCTGGGATTCGAACCAGGGTCTTCTGCAAGCACAGTCAGTGTTCTTAACCGCTGAGCTATCTCTCCATCCCCCTAGGCATTTTTTTTTGTATCTTACTAAAGAGGATCACATTGCCACCCAAGTGCCCAGAGGTCAAAGTCCTTGCCTCCTGGGCTTATGGGGGGGTGGGGTCTGGAGTAATGTCAGATTTTTCTAGGCAAAGCCATTACTAAAAACGGTAACTTGTAGAGGCTTGCTCTCTGTCTATGAGAAGCAAGCAGAATACTGTCAGCCCTATGCTGGGGATAGGCATGACTCTGGCAGAACGAATGTTTTCCATACTGTGAAAAAAGAAAGAACATTTGTGGATGAGCCAGCAATATGTAGCAGACTTCAACAATCACTCTTTCTGGCTGCAACAGTCAACCCCAAAGCTGGAAATTCTGAGCAATGGTCTTCTGAGTAGCTGCCAGTCAAGAGTGCTCAGCAGGTGAGTAGAAAAAAACATTACCAGAGAGACAGAAAACCAGGAGAACCGGGACAAGAAGGGGCCAGGATCCAGAACTGCAGCTTGTCTTTTGGGGGTAATGTTAATCTGTTTCGTTTCCTCTTTTTTCACAAAGAAAGAGATTGGAATGACCAGTTGGTGGTGGTGGTGTGAAAGGAAGGGATTGAGAAGCGAGTGCAAGAAAGGGAGGAGCAAAGACTGTTGTGCAGTGTGTGCAGTGCTCTACCATCTGGCGAGCAACACCAGGGAGGGCACTCCACGTTCGTGCAGACTACCAGACACTCTAGAGGATATTTGGTGTCTGGATTCTGAGTGTCAGAAGGGTTCACTTATCATAACCAAAGGTGACTCTCCCTACTTCTGTGGGTAAGAAGCAGGCCCAACTTCTCTAGTGTTTCCCTCTTGAGAGACTCTATTGAGAAGGAAAGAGATCTTCATAGAGCTTTGAAGGAAAGATGAGAGGGAGAATGGGAGTACACCTCTGTGCTCTTTTGCCTCTTGGTGTAGTCAGTCTTAGGAGGGCAGAGAAACTTACCTGATCTGTGTCAGGCTTCTCAAGGATTCTTCAAATGGACAAAACGTCCATTGCTTTGGTCCTGTGGGAGCCATCCATCCTAACTGACCAGGAAATTCCGAGGCCCGGCCAAGATTAGATTTATTTTGCTACATGAGTGAAAAAATCCTATTGTGTAGGATTCTGTTACAAACTCTTGAACAACCACAGTGTGTGACACATAGGCACATGTGTGATGTCATTTTTCTCTGTGATGTGTTCTACAAACCTGAGTAATACCTAGAAGACATGGCCACTGACCTCATGGTCTGGTATTCTGGGATGTCTTCACTGGAACTATTGAAACATACTGAAGAATAGTTCTTTTTTGGTATTCAGTTCTTGTGGCTGTAGCATTTTCTTCTGTGAATGTAGAATCTGGAGTCTATGAAAGCAGCACCAAAGATTCTAGCAACCTCTCTGTCTGGAGCCAGAAGGGATGAACGGATTTCACTCACATGGAAAGATGGGTAAAAAGGGAATAGCTGGAGTTGAAACTCCAGCTTCCAATGAGCATTTAGTTTTATAAACACTGCAAAGGACAGCATGCCCTGGGGCTATTTGCTTCACTTCTCTGAACCTCAATCTTTCTAGAGGTGAGGAGAATGACACTTATTTCACAATGTTACAGGAGAGGATGGGTACAATAACTATGTGAAAGAACCAATACTTACTTCATGGGCCAACGAATGTTAAATACTTTTGAGTGATTCACCTGGTAGAGTCAGATTACGTCATACTAATGTTTAAGCTGCAACAGCAAACAAATGGGCACATAGGACTATGGAATCTTTATAGACCTGAAGTTATGCTGCATTTCAATCTGGCATCAGTTTTATTCTAACAAATTTGAAATAAAGAACAAAGAAAACAAATCCAACTGAGTACAGGTTCATGCTACAGAACAGTAGCTTTGCTCTTCCTTACGGCATGACTAAGCATTAGTTTGCTGCCATGTAACATAAAGCCTGTTGCCAAGTATTCTTAAATGTCTGGAAAAAGAAAACTAAAGAAATTGGAACGATTCCTTGAGAAGCATGCAGAAATCACAAAGGTCAGAGATGTCAGAAACAGCATGAAGATCATAAAAATGAAGTCGGGCAACATAGTCAGCTATCAAAATGAAGCAGTCTCTCAGCGGCGTTTCCGTCAAGACATCCTGTCTTCAGGCGTTGTCATCTCTTTTAGCATAGCTATTCTTCTCTGTTTGATTCTTATTTTCCACTAACATAGCCCTGTACTTCTTCCCTCTTCTCGAAAATCCCTTGAACACTACTAACTTTCTTTTTCTTTTAAAATTGAAACTATAAGGTATTATTATATGTTTATGTAAAACATGAAATGCAAAATGGTGAAAATAATTACAGAAGTAATACAGAGCCCTGATAGTCTCATTTACTAATTAATCAGACAAAGACACACTTTCCCAAGCTGCTTTCATTTCATGTGAGACTATCCAAATTAATGAACTATTTATCTAATTTACCTCAGCTGGAGTCTAAAATCATGGTACCTGGTTCTGACAAGAAGTACTTTAATTTTTTTTAATAGGAGCAGAAAAACTGGGAAATGAGCCAGTGATTTCTGCTTTTCTGCCAATATCTTCTGTCTTAGCCCTGAGGTTAAATATACTCATCTCAGACACAAGTCTGACACATAGGAGACCTCACAGTGGCTGAAAAAGAAATTAAAACCAGCAAGAGAGACAAAAAGTAAACAACAGGTCACTGCTGAGATATGTGTCATATTTGAACTGATGGGCAATGGGGTCCTTATGTGGGAGCCTCTGTGCTGCTGGCTTTTCAGAGGTGCAGGCCCATTCCTCCCTCAGCTTTAAAAGGAAGCAAGGCGATGTGGCAAACACCCAAGTAGCATTTGTTTTGTTTTAGTACTAAACATTTTGAAAATGTTGGTGATTTTAACCTTTGTAAAAGTCATGGGAAAGGAACACTATAGTACTCTTGCTTTACATATGAGGAAACTGAGGGATAGAAAATTCCAACAACTTGCTAAAGAACACAGTTAATAAGGTACGGACATAGGATTTGAAACCCAAAGTAGGGAGGGAGGAGTTGGTAGCAAATAGAGCAATAACCACTAAACTATGGTGTTCAAAGGATTTCTGGAGTTAAAGGATTTCTGGTTAAAAGGATTACCAGCGACTACTATCCTCAGGCCTCTTGGGGTAAGTCTACAGCGCAGCTCTCCCTGCTGGGACTCCCTAAGCCACATTCACCCTTCCATCCCCCCCCCTCGCTGTTCTATACTCCTAGTTTGAGCCCTGCGCCATTCCTAGTCTTGGGGCCCCAGACACCTG
>NW_008360320.1:2151101-2169028 GCF_000622305.1 Nannospalax galili | reverse complement strand
ATCAGCATTTACTCTACCAGCATGCAGGAGGCCAAGACAGCCAGGGCGCCCTCCAGTCCTGGGGACACTTGCGCACTGTGTTCTAGCCTCTTCCCAGCTGGGCCTGTGGCTGTGGAACATTTTTTAATTTTCCCCCAGTCGAAAACAAACAAACAGACAGACAGACACACAAACAAACAATAAAAAGTAAAAAAAAAAAAAAAAAAAAAGGATTATCAGCATTTACTCTACCAGCATGCAGGAGGCCAAGACAGCCAGGGCGCCCTCCAGTCCTGGGGACACTTGCGCACTGTGTTCTAGCCTCTTCCCAGCTGGGCCTGTGGCTGTGGAACATTTTTTAATTTTCCCCCAGTCAAAAACAAACAAACAGACAGACAGACAGACAAACAAACAATAAAAACAACAGCAACCAAAAATCAAGCAAACAAGCATCCTAGTAAGGCTCCAAGAGAACATACAGACTGGAAAGATTTAGAAGGTACCAATGCTGTTCTGGGACCAGTGCAAGAGTCCTGGGGAGTGAACCTAGGCACAAGCTAGGCATAAGCTAGGCAAACGCTCTCCCACTGTGGTACACCCTTAACTACATGGGCCCCAGTCTTGATAGCTGCTGATTTCACTTGTATAGGACATCCTCTTAGAGAAAATCACAACCACCTCTAATCTACTGCTTCTGAAACTTCAGATTCAGCTAGACCTTCCTATAAGGAGACATGCTTGAGGAAGTTAAGATTGCGGTCACTAAATTAGAAGACTGAAGATACCAACAAGTTGGGATTTTGTGAGAGTGGTGAGGTTCTAGAGAAAGCCTTGCTTCCTATAGCAGAAATATGTTACAGGTGAGTAAGGATGAGGATGGACCCAGAAGAGGAAGGATTTACCCTGGAGTTTCCAGAAAAGTGTGCTTTGGAGGAGCAAAGTTGCCTCTTGATCCTGGGTTGGAAAGCCTGTGATACAGTCAGAACTTGGTTTTCTGTCTTAATGGGCCAGGCAAACTCTGCAAGTCACTTAACTTAGGCCTTTGTTAAAGAAAACACTATTTGAGCTGGGCTTGGTGTTACAGGCCCATAATCTCAGCTACCTAGGAGGCTGAGGCAGGATGATGACAAGTGCAGGGCCAGCTTGGGTTACAGATTGAGTTCAACGTTAATCTGAACAGCTCAGTGAGGCTCTGTTTGAAAATAAAAAGTTAAAAAAAGGGCTGATGGATATAGCTTAGTGGCAGATCGAACTGGCCTAACATGTGTGACACCCTGGGTTCCACCCCAGGACTCAAGAAGTGGGGGGGGAAGATGATGGGGAAAGGGGAGGAGATTCAGGAAGAGGAAGAATAGAGGAGGAGGAAACATTTAAAGATTATTCTGACACTTGTTACAACATTGTCACCTGTTAACTAGAAGACAGCATTGCGATTCCAGGAATGGAAGATGATATGGCGATCCCAGGTCTAGAAGATTAACAGCAAACACAGGGCTACTGAAGAGCCCCAAGGATTTACTGGCAAGATAGCTCTGGTACCAACAAGTACAGGGAGTAGAACAAAGTCTCCCATTGAGGATTTGCCAAGCCTGGGATGTTCAGAGAATGCTCGTTAAAAAAACTAGAGTGCAAACCCCAGCAGGTATGCCTTACTTGGCTAGAAATATTTTCGTTAACAGACTATTTTGCACTGCCAAACATAATGGGGGAATTTAGTGATTTTCAAAGATAACATTACCTGGAATGTCAGTTTTTTGTTGAATAATTATTTGTTTTAATATTTGTCCCTGGGGATTGCCTTTCAACTGTAAATCTCATAATTATAAAATTATAAATTAATTCCACTGTTCTAATTCTCAATATTTAAGTCCATCTTTAACAACAGAGATGTTGCATATATTTGAATACCTTCTAGCCTAGCAAGCCTCTGAAGAAGTTGTATGTGGAAAGTTCTGTCCACTTTGGCTTGAGGATTATTTTTAGCTGAAGGCAATTGAAAACCAAGAGGTAGGAAGAGTTCTCTGCCTGCCACTTATCTGTCTAAAGGTTAAGTATTAATTTCCTTTTGAGAAAGAATTTTTCCTGATCACCCATAAGAAAGAAAAGAATGTCTCACTACTAAGATGGAGGGCAGGGAGTCAACACCAAGGTGCATTAACAGACTTCGCTAAGAGAGCCCTTGTCTTTCAAGAACTGCCCCATATTTTTTGTAGCCACTTTACCACAGTGCATAATTTATCATTTTTGAAGCCCAAACTCCCTTTCCTTTGTTAAAGAGCATATAACACTGTGAAAATCATCATCTCTTTGAGTCTGACTTCTCTACTATGAAGTACAATGCATGCAAATATTAATAAAATTGGGTGCTTTTTCTATTAATTTGTCTGTTAGTATGTCCATATTTATAGAAATTAAGAAGGTAGAGAAAATTTTTTCTTTTTCTTTTTCTTTTTTTATTGTGTTTTTAAAATTTCATATGTTTCTCACTGAAATACAGACCCCTCCTCCATCCATGCCCCCCATTCCCCGACTGAACCCTATGCACTCTACCATGAATGCTGAGTCCTATTCATTCAGGTGTTTGTACCCAAATGTCCTTCAGTGTAAATGCATCCACTGGAGTCTAGTCAGCCCATCCAGTGGTCATATGTAAGTCATACTCCCCTCACCCAGCAGCAGTCAGTCTCAAATAGTTCTCTATCTAGTGCTGGCTGCCACCTATTTCTCACCTCCAATTTGGGCCCTTATTTAATTGAGCTGACATGGGCCCCATTCTTGATGCCACAGTTGCCACAGGCTCATTCGAGTAAGCCTCCAGTGGCCTGGATGCCTCCACCTCCCTGTGTTCATGAACCAGCCTTGGCTCTTGCAATCTTTCTGCCTCCTCTTCTGCAATGGTCCCTGAGCCATGGGTGGGGTACCATGTGGAAGTCCCTTCCTACACTCTACAGTCTCTTATTCTCCAAAACTTGGCAAGTCGTGGCTTTCTGTGTGTATCGCACCTTGATGTACATGGATGCCTCATTGGTGAGAGTTGAGGGGTGCCATTAGTCTTCTCTCTACCCCTTATTCCACTGTGCTCCATGAGCCTTAGTTGTAGGGATTTGACTGCAGATGTGTCACCTAGTACTGGGCATCTCCCAGGTGTATGTTCTCTGTGCCTGACCAGATGTTCAACTCTGCAGTAGTCTCCATCTGTTGCAAAAAGAAGCTTCTTTGATAAGTGCCGTACAGCATGCTTGTCACTCTAAGGGAGATCTCTTCTATCTGGCACTGCATTCCCTGTCAAGCAGCTCCCAGATATACATATGCATTAATGTTCAGAAACTCTATGTGCATTCCTCATAGGGTTTCTAGGGCATCACTTTTCCCTTTAGGTTTCCTAGTCCCCTAAGATTCACTCATCTCCATTCTTTTTTCTCCTATCTGGCTTCCCTCCTGCCTCCCTCCCTAGTCACAGTGCCCCCATTATCCCCACCCTCCCCGCAATACTTCCAGACTTCCACCGTCTTTCCTCTCCTGACTTCCCTTGCTCCCCCACACCATGGTCCCTTGCATGTCCCTCCCTCCTCTCCTCCCTGCCTATTACTACCACTTTTTCCACCTCCCTCAGGTAACATCTGTTCCCTACTATCCCCCTTTCAGGTTGTTTTTTGTCCTTTACCCATGTATCCTTTCCCTTTACCTGGATCCTGGTGTTACATCAGAATTTATATACTCAGAAATGAGGGATAGGTGCTACAATCCACAAATGAGGGAGAACATATATCACATACTTTTCTGCATTTGCGTTGCTTCACTTTGTATAACACTCTCTAGCTCCATCCATTTACCTGTAAATTTCATAATTTCATCTTACTGCTGAGTAGAACTCCATTGAGTAGATGTGAAGCAGGGAGAAAGAGGGTCCCCCAGAGGGTTCTTAGTCTCATTGATAAAAGAATTTAAGAATGGACCCAAACAGAAGCTCTTACAAATTTATTAGAATCCTCAAGAAAAATCCTCAGGGCAGGGGAGCTGGTAATCCTGGCAGCTGCCTTGAGGAGGTGAACAGTGGGAAAAAGGAAAGAAAGCCATGGAGCCATGCAGGTTTAGAGGCTGCCTGGAGGTCAAACACATGGCTGAGAGAAGGAAGTTTTAGAGAAAAAGTGAAGAACTACAAGATGCTAGGGGCAGCCCAAAGCCTTAAATAAAGCATGTTTAGTAAAAAAGGCATGAAGAAGAAAAGAAGAAATTGCGCCTTCCTGAAGAGTTCAGGAAAGCAGACGACTTACAGAGACCTACATGACTGTGGCTGGTCCTGAAGTTCTGTGTGGATCTGCAGCAGTTCCAGGCAGGAAAAATTTACTGCCTCATTAAAGCACCAGGTATTCCGCCCATCTATTTAGCAGAACTTAAGGTGAACCTGCCTTCCTGGGAGTGGTTCTATCACCAGGTGATTGACCAGTGAGACTGGAAAAGTGGGTCCTCCAATAGATAGACTAGACATTTTACTTTGGACCAGTTAAACTTATGTTTTTTTTTGCTACTCACAGATGTACCACATTTTTATTAACCATTAATCAGTTGAGGGACATTTAGGTCTTTTTTCATTTCTTAAGATATTGTGAAGAGAGCAGCAATAAATATGGATGTACAGGTATCTCTACAGTATGATGTGTCCTTTGGGTATATGCCAAGGAGTGGAATCACTGGATCATATGGTAGATTCATTTTTAGTCTTTTTGAGGGTTCTCCACATTGCTTTCCACAGTGATTTCACAAGTTTGCTTTTCCACCAGCAGTAAATGTGCATTCCTCTTTCTCCACATCTTCTCCAGCACTTGGAGTCTTTCGTTCTCTTGATCTTTGCCAATCTGACTGGGGAAAGATGGTTTTTATCTACATTTCTCTAATTACTAAGGATGTTGAGCACTTTTTAAGGTGCTTCTTAGCCATTTTTATTTCTTCATTAGAGAACTCTGTTTACGTCTATCACCCATCTTTTTTATTGGGTCATTTATTTTCTTATTTCTTTCTTTTTGGAGTTCTTTGTATATTCTGCATACTAATCCTCTGTCAAATGTGTATCTGGTGAAGATTTTCTCCCACTCAATGGGTTTCCTCTTCCCTTGCTTGGTTGTTTCTTTTGCTGTACAGAAACTTTGTAATTAATGAGGCCCCTTTGTAATTATTGTTGACCTTAGTGCCTCAGCAGCTGGTGTCTGATTTAGAAAGTCCTATATCTTGGAGGGTGCTGCCTATGTTTTCTTCTAGCAGTTTCCAAGTTTCAGGTTTTATATTGAGGTCTTTGATCCATTTGGAGTTGATTTTTGTGCAGAGTAAGGGTAAGGGTCAAGGTAAGGGTCAAGTTTCATTCTTCTGCAGGTAGAGATACAGTTTTGCCAGCACCATTTGTTGAAGATGCTATCTTTCCTCCATTGTGTATTCTTAAATTTTTCTTTCTTAATGAATGCATCCATTTTTGTACAGGATTTTAAATGACACCCAAAATGTCATGTTCTAAAAGAGGGACTAGATCAGTCAGATTTAGCAAAGTAATGTCAAAAAAGTTAACTTTTCACCCACATTCAGGGCATACCTGGAGAACTTCACAGTGGTGGAGAAAGCTTTTGATGAACTATGAGTCCTTTCCCTTCCTCTATAGGGGAGAAGAATTCCAGGTACATGAGTACTTCCTCCATTACCTCCATTCAAGAGAAACATAAGGATGCCACCAACATATGAACCCAAATTTATGTAAGGACAAGCTTTATTTGGAAACCACTACAATGAGAACATCTAGATTTCAGGATCTTCAATGTCTCTGAACTAAATAGGAAAAACGTCTTTAAATAGGGAGGCATAACAGAACTCAAAGCAATGCTAGTGTGCAAGTAGTAGGGTGAGCAGACAGCATGAACTTGTTAGTACTCTTACAAAGTTAGGGATAACTGTGTTTATGAGCCTGTAGAGGGGAGATAAGCCTACGGTTTGGTTAAGCCAAAGTCTAGTAGGTGATTGTAACCTGTTGGACAAAACAGATCATTGTGAGAGCTTGCCACATTTGGGGGAGAGATGGTGTCCTGAGGTTTGCTTTATGGATGAAAAATGTGTAAAGTGAGGGAATGGCTGTAGCAACAGAGAAAGGGTGGCTGCTATTCTGGAAAGAACGAAACTCATGGAGTCTTGATTTATGAGTCTTTCTTGACCTTTTTGGGAAAGTGGTCTATGCTGGATAGCTTTAGTGTCAACTTGACTCACCTGGGTTGAGGGAGCCTCAATTGGGGAATTGCCTTCATTGGACTGGCCTGTGGCCATATCCATGGGACATGTTCTTGATTGTTGAGTGATGTGGGTGGTGCCACCCCTGGGAAAGTGGGCCTGTGTTGCATAAGAAAGCAGGCTGAGCAGGGACCAGGGGAACAAGCCAGTAAGCAGTGTTCCTTCATGGCCTGTGCTCCAGCTCCTGCTTCCAGGTTCCTGCCCTGAGTTCCTACCTTGGGCTCCCTGATGAACTGTGACCTGGGAGATGTAAGATAAATAAACCCTTTCCTCCCCAAGTTGGTAGTGGTCAGAGTGTTTTGTCACAGCAATGAAGAAACAAACTAGGGCATGGTCCTAATAGCAGAAGTATGTGGAAGAATGGATGGACTCAGAACGAGAAGTTGATGGTATTGCTGGATATTCTTAGACTCTGGCAGCAGTATAGAAATGTCTTCAGCATATGTGCTGCAGGGGGGCCATCTTCAGAAATCAGGACATAAGGTTAGCCCCAAAATGTACTTCATAAGAGAAAGAATTAATTCTCAATGCCTACCATGTGTAGAAAATTCCAATGTTGGGTTAACACAAAGCTGCCAATCAAAAGTGAACTTTCTACTACCTGGCTCTTTCCCCTATTGTCACAAACCAGTTAAAAAATGCATAGTGTAGAGCAGAAACCTGCTTGGCTACTAGCACATTAACATTAAAAACAGTTTCATGAACCATGGAGGAAAGGCCTAGAGTAAGGGAAGGCAAGTCTGCTGAACTGTGGGAATGGTGAACCCACAAAGCAGAATTACTATAATATGTAAATATTAATTACCTAAAACTGTTACAAAAACATAGACAAAATTACAATGTGTGCACCATATTTTTGCTAACATTTATTGAAATAAACAATCCACACTGTTTAGAAAAATATAGAGAGGCACAGAAGGCGAAATAATCAAACACCAAGCCATGCACTGGGCTCCTCCAAACTTTCTGTGTGCTTTTGACTAGAGTAACAGACTACAAGGTGTAATCACAACCATTCTCTTCCCATTACATGAAGTACTCCTAGGCTTGTGTCCCATGGACTCTTCCATTAGCTCTCATTTGCAGCATTCTGAAGTTTCGACATTGATTTCTTGCTGAGGGGTTCCCTTGAGATATCATGCTAACCTCATCCTCTACAAATACCTAGTTCACTTGAATACAATCAATAATCTATTCTGCTCCTGATCAAATTTCCTGATGCTTCTGTGATCATGCATTCTTCCAGCTAGAAGCAACCAGGCAGAGAATCATCAGGACATTGACAGATTAGCCTCATTAGTTACCTGCTGTGACCATCAGCTTTCTGTATATTCATAAAGAAGAAGTAGCCTGATTGTCACTTAAATTACATGAAGATATATTTGTCTTTTGGAATTCCAAATCACTTAAATGTGGATTAAGACCAAAACACTTTAAAGAAAGCAAAGAGATGTTCCAACAAACATGTCCCAAGAGGCAGAAGTAAAAAAATTGCACTGTAGAGAAAAGTACATTCTGTGCCTAATCATTTCAAATGTAGAACACAATTTAATCCAACAAATATTGAGCACTTAACTGAGGGCAAAGTTCTGTATTAGGCTAGGCATGAGGAAAGTGAAGTAGTTCTCCACTACCTCAAAACTTAGTTTTCTAGGGGGCTGGAGTGATGACTCAGTGGTTAAGAGCATGTGATGGTTTGAATGAGAATGTCCCCTATAGGCTCCAAGTATTTGAACACTTGCTCCCCATTTGGTGGCACTGTTTGGGGAGGGTCATAGAACCTTTAAGAGGTGTGGCCTTGCTGGAGGAAGCACCTCACAGGCTTTGAGAGTAGACAGCCACATCCCACTTTCTGTCTGTCTCTCTGCTACTTGTGCCTGTTTAAAGATGTCAGCCTTCAGCTTTCTACTCTAGGTCCTGTCATGATGACTCTTGTACCTCTGGAACCAAAAGCTCCACAAATGCTTCCTTCTATAAGTTGCCTTGGTCATCATAGTGTCTTAGTATTTTTTCATAGCAACAGAAAAGTAACTAATATAAAGTGCATACTGCTCTTGCAGAGGACCCAGGTTTGGTTCCCAGCATCAGTATCAGATGGTCCACAACTACTTGTAACTCCAGTTCTGAGGGAGCCAGTCCCTTTTTTGGCCTTTGCAGGCACCTGCATGCGTGTGGTACACATAAACTCATGCACCAGGCACACACAAACACAAATAAAAATAAATAAATCTATTTTAAAAATATCAGTTGCCCAAACGAACACAATAAATGGGCATAATCCAAGGCAGGCTATCATGTGTAATACAAAAAGAACCATACAATTTCTGACCTTGAAAATGTTCTGACTTCTAGGAATGTTGGGAGAAGGAGCACGGATAGGCTTCCTAGAAGATGAATGCCAGAGAGACATTTGCGGAAGCATGAGAATGAGGCTTGGAGAGCTGAGAGTCCCACATCCTATGCACACTCACCTCTCTAAGTGCGAGCCTGCAGCTTCCTATAGCTCCTCTTTGCTACTCTGCCTGAGACTTCTATTTGGCATTGGTACTTGCTCAGCAAGCATACAAGTCAAGATTGTAGGGATCAGGGAGCTGATGCCCCTGAGTGAAGTTCCAAACAGGACAGATGGGGACTTCTTTGGCCCTCATATGGGATGACTCTCAGCAAAACTGGGCTTCAGGCATCAAGACTGTTTGATGTCCATCAAGTACTACATTGGCTTTCTTCTCTCTCCTCTCTTCTCCACTCTCTTGATAGGCGTTTCCTGGCATCACTGCTTAAATAGCATACTTATGCTGAAATCCAACCCAAGAAAATGGGCAAGCACAAGGCTGGTTACTTAACAAGCTGGACAGTTTACTTACAGATGAGAAGGTACATAGGACAAAAATAATAGACAAGGAGGAAAGGTTTGGGCTTTTTCCTCTTTGCCCAAAATGGTATAAAGCATTAGTTTAACTCTTCTACTGATCAGAAAAATCCCTACACAATAGTTAATACTGGAAATGAGAGGCATGGGTGCCAGTAAACTAAGCAATGCTTTGTTGCCTCTCTAGCATTGTTTGAGGGATTAAACACTCAAATTAAGTCTTCCTCCATGAGGGAGCAGTCTTGAGAGAAACTAAGGCACAACTCATGGGTTCTTCAGTGGGTTGGTGATTAAGAAAGAAGGGAATGTTAATGCTGCAAGCAAAGTTTGGTCTGGAAGTGACAGAGGAATTCTGCTGTCCAAAGCTTGCCTCGATCCTTCCTGTCGTATGTAGCCTGTGCTTGGTCACTGCATGATGGGGTGCTTTACAACTGAGGCTGAGGTTTTGAGTCAGAGAAACCTCAACTAATATCCTGACTTCATCATTGTTATCACTGAGATGCTGACTGAGTTACTTCCGTTTTCTGAGCTTATTATGTAAGAAGCTCAGGATACGCCTACTTTCTGAGTGCTGGGATGGCAAATGTATGCCACCACACCTGGTTTAGTGCTCTTCTTAGACCTCATAAAATTTAGCCTTTTCAAGAGCTCCTACAAAAATGTTCATGTATATAGTGTATGCCATTGCTTTATTGAAGTTGGCATATAGAGGTTGAGTCTACCTAATCTCAAAAGCTGATATGCAAAATGCTCTAAAATCTGAGCCTCTTTGTGTCCTGACACAACGCTACAGGTGACCTCATGTGATGGGTCATATTCAAAATGCAGATGAACGGTTGGAGTGATGGCTCAGGGTAGGTAAGCACACTTGTTGCTCCAACACAAGGACCTGAATTTGGATCACATCACTCACATAAAACATCCAATGTGGCTGCCCATCTCTGTAGCCCCAGCATTGTGAGGAATAGAGATAGGAGAATTGCTGGAGCTTGCAGGCCCCCACCTTAGCTCCAGGCTCTCTGAGAGACCCTATCTCAAAGGAATTAAACAGCAAGTGATAGAACTGGGCACCACTGTTCTCCTCAGGCCTCTTAAGGAATAAGCACAGGCACATGAACTTGTGCATGCAATTATATTATAACACACACACACATACACACACACACACACACACACACACACAGTGGGATGAACTAAAGCTATTGTATAAAATTACTTTTGGATTATATGTATAAGGTATATATGAAATATAGAAATGAATTTCCTATTTAGACTGGGGTCCCATCCACAAGATATCACATCTCATTATGAATAAACAAATACCCCAAAATCTGAAAATATCAGAAATCTGGAATTCTTTTGGATCCAAGCCTTCTAGATAAGGGGTACTCATTACATACACACAGTGAACAAAGACTTGCATTCTCAGCAAGGTGTGCCTTCAAAAGACCTCCTCCTGAGACTATATTTTGCTTCACAATTTTTGTAACACCACCAAAGGGGGAGTAAAGGGAGACTTCACAAAACTGCCCTGACAGGTTATAAACCACCACTCCTGATGACAGGCCTTATTGGAACATTGTTAACCCCTTCCTAAATATGGTCCCAGGACATACCACCCCCAACCACAAAGGGATTCCTGTTCTGTAAACAAGACCATCAGACAAAAGAGACCCTTTTCAGAACAAGGCCGGTTTCCCACAGCCTCATTGCCATGTAGGTGGATAAGGCCTTTATGCTGAAGATCACCTTGGTCACTGCTAGGAAGCCGTGAAGGAAAATATCTAAAACATCTTGTCTTCTCATGCTCTCTACCACTGGCTTCCAATACAGAGGTGCTTTGCCATTTGCTGAAAGCCACAGCCAACAGCTTTTCCCATGTGATAAGAGTGAAGGTAAGGATCTGGATACATTCAGAGGCACCCTGATTGCCTCCTTCCCGGATCCTACATGTCCTTGTCTTTCCATTTTGATGCTTTAGATTTAGGGATGCCTAGTCTTTGCACCAAAATCCCTGCTGGCTCTTTGTCTCTCTGGTCTTTCCCTGGCACCAGGGAATGCTTTGTTGCTGTAGGTTCATATGAGTGAGGTCCCGGGAGCTTGTAGGACTCTATTTCCATATGGTCATGCACCTCCTCCCTGGCTCTTACAAACTTTCTGCCCCCTTTTCTGCAATGGTCCCTGAGACCTGGATGGGTAGAATTGAATATAAGAGTCCTGTCCAAGGACTGATACTCTATAGACTCTTACTGTCCACATTTTGGCCATTTGTGACCTTTTGTGTTCCTGGCCCCCTGTTGCATGAGGGAGCTTCATTGATGAGAACTGAGAGATGCATTAGTGTCCTCTTTACCCCTTATTCTATGTTCCATGAACCTTAGATGTAGAGGTCACAATGTAGATGTGTCACTTAGACTTGGGCAATTCATAGACAATGTCTATGTGTGACTAGTTGTGGAACTCTGTAATGGAACAGTCTCCATCTGTTGCAAAAGGTGAGTGGTCTCCATCTGTTGCTTCTTTGATGAGTGGTCACTGGGATACTTGTCTGTAAATATAAGGATATATATTTTACACATAGTAAGAAATTACATCTGTCTAGGGATGTGACAGCCTTGAGGTTTTCTTTAAGATCTAAAACCTCTCCAGTCATGTGTATTTGGCTATATTTACAGTATCACACATGAGTTTCCTCCAATTGAGTGGGCTTAAATCCAATTAGGTAGCTGTTGATTACCTCCAAGATAAAAAAAAGTGCCACTACTGCACCAATGTTGTTTGCTGTACTAGTCATTGAGGTGGTTATTAGGCCTTGAAGCTGGGGTTGGACCATCATTTGAGGCTCTCTCTTAGTAGCTTGTGTAGTGTTCTCCAAAGCTATGAGAGCTAGCCTCCAGGGGAGGTGGCTTCCAGGTCAGTTCCAGCTCCATTGCTCCAAATCCTGTGTCTGAAGTATGTTTGTCTTAGGCAATAGTGTCTTACCTTCAAGTTCCTGGGAGACCATCAAGGCTGTGGTAATGGCCTGTGTCATTTTGGGAGTCTCCTGGACTACTCTGGCCAACAACTCAAAGGAAGGTTTCTCCTGCTTGGTACTGTTTCTTGTTATATAGTCTCAGCTATACACATGGATTCATGTAGAGATAGTGTATGTGTAACTTGTCAATAGGTTTTTGAACTAATATGATTCCCTCTGGTTTTTTTTACACTGGCTAGGTATTGTTTCTCTTCTCTCTGTCTAACCCTCCCTCCACAATTTCCCCCTTTAAAGTATCCCTATTTTCCCCATTTCTCCCTTGATAATACCAGTATCTTACAGTCCCACCTCTCTTGAGCTCCTTCTCCCTCTTTATCCCCATGATTCCTTGTATAACCCTCCTCCCCTCCCATTTAAATAGTCCCATTTTACCCATTTCCTCCTTAGAAACACCTGTCTCCTATTGTTCTCTCTCAGGTTCCTCTTTCCCTTTACCTCCCTGTTTCCCTTTCACTTTCCTGGTTCCTGCAGTTACGTCAGGATAGATCCTCACATATAAGGATTTGGTGCTAGGATCCACAAACAAGGGAGAATATATGTTGTTTGTTTTTCTGAGTCTGTGTTACTTCACTGTAACAGTTTCTAGATACATCCATTTATCTGCAAATTTCATTATTTTGTCTTTCTTTACTGCTGAATAGAACTCCATTGGGTAAACGTACCACATTTTCATTATCCACTTTTCAGTTGAGTGATACTTAGGTTGTAACCCCTATGGAAAGCAGTGTGGAGAACTCTTTAAAAAATGAACTTACCATCTGACCTGTTATACAACTCCTTAGTATAGTACCCAAAGGACTCATCCTAGTGCAGAGATACTTGTACATCCATATTTGTTGCAGCTAAGAGATGAAAGCAACCTAAACATTGTTCATTTTAAAAGACAAGATATACTTAATTATAGTATTCTGGTCAAGGTGTTATCTACTTGATCCATGACTCAATTCTGATTTTATGATATGGTTCCCGTTGTTTGAAAATATATGTTAATTTTGAGAGATGCTTATTCTTGCTCCAGGGTGCAACTTCTATGGATAATTTCTATGGATAATTGCTTTTCTGAGATGATAAATTCTTTACTGCAAGAATTAGGAAAGATTACATATCTCTGTGCTTTTAGACATATATATATATATATATATATTTTAAATGTCTTTTTTTTAACTTTTACAAAAACTTTACTGAGAATTTCATACATGCATATAAGGTGTTTTGATCAAATCCATGCCCACTCCCTCCCCATCAACATTCCCCTCCTGAAGAGGTAATCCTAAAATCTTTTAAGGATTAGATAAAAGCTCCCAAATATTTTTGACACTTTTGGTCTTTGGAATGGAGTAGGTTGCTAAGAGGCCCAAGGTCATTGTGAGTTTTAGCCAAGAAACTGGTGATTTTTCTTTGAGGTCTTTTTACCCTAACTGCTAAGCCAATTCCTACCTCCTATTCTTATCACACCATCCCCTGAAGAGGTTACCCAATTTGCGGATAGGGAATCGGACACAGACCACTCTGGCTTTTTCCATGCTGAACAGGGATGCAGGGTGAGGCAATTGGAGTACCCCTTCCGTGGGTCTATCTAAAAGACTCCCAAATTGCATAACTCTTATCTCAAGGAGGAAAAGAAAGTCTTTGAATAGTGAATAGGAGATGTGAAGGAGAAGTAAAGGCAAGAGTAATTAGCATTACAAATTCTAGACAGGGAACTAGAAAAAAGTCAGAACAGGGCAATTTCCAAATGTTCATATGAGAGTCTATTGGAGTTTCTTGACAGGGGCTTCCAATATATACATACATTATATATATATGTGTGTGTGTATGTGTGTGTGTGTGTGTGTGTGTGTGTACGTATATTTTAAGGATTTTAAGTCCATTGCTTCCTTTTTAAATCTAGCAAACAGGTTTGCCAAGGTTCATATTGTTGCCAAGCTCATGTAAAAACAGCTCTAACAATTTAAGAACATTGGTCATTTTAAAAACCCGCCTCAAGCTTTACAAAGACATCTTAAAGTTTATAGATAATCTTAATGTGTTACACTATAAGATATTTGAGATAATTATTCAACTATGTGCTTTGTTTTTAAAGAAAAAATAGTTTAGATAAATACTTGTTACATGATTAACAGAATTACTACAGTGGTAAACAGATGGCTCAAAAAAATAAAGTAAAAAAATGTCAAAATTTTATCTTCTGCATGCATCAAACCCTAATGAGAGTTGAATTCTCTTTAACAAAAATAATTTCAAATTGCCTGTAACAAATAATTAGTTTAAAATAGTCAAAAAACAAGGCTATTAATATGCTTTACCTGTATTTATTACTGTTTTCGTTTGTTTTTTCATTGCTGTGGCAAAACACTCTGACCACTACCAACTTGGGGAGGAAAGGGTTTATTTATCTTACATACGCAGTTCATCAGGGAGCCCAAGGTAGGAACTCAGGGCAGGAACCTGGAGGCAGGAGCTGGAGCACAGGCCATGGAAGAACGCTGCTTACAGGCTTGCTCTCCTGGCCCCTGCTCAGCCTGCTTTCTTATGCAACAGAAGCCCACCTGCCCAGGGGTGGCACCACCCACAGTGGGCTAGGCCCTCCCACATTACTCATCAAGAAGATGCCCCTCAGACATGGCCACAGGCCAGTCCAATAGAGGAAATTCCCCAATTGAGGCTCCCTCAACCCAGGTGTGTCAACTTGACACAAAAGCTATCCAGCACAATTGACCTCTTGTTGACTTGACACACAAACATCACTATTAAACCCTAACTTTCCAATTTCTGTCCCCAAGATAGGATGTTGATATCACAACCTAAGACAGTACAACCTTTAAAACCCCACAGTCCTTTAAAAAATCCAAACACTTTAAAGTCCATAGTCTCTTTTCAAAGTCTCAACTGTGGGTGGGCTTATGTAAAATACAAAACAAGTACTGTCTTATTTCAAAGGGAAGAATCGGGCACACCTAAGCAAAACCAAAGTCCAGCAAAGTAGCTCAAGGCTGAACATCTGGGATTCACTCACAATCTGGGCTCCAAAGGGTTCTGGTAGCTCCACCTCTCTGACTCTGCCATCCACAGCACAGACACCTTGTCTTGAAGGCCCAGACCAGTTCCATTCCACACCTGCTGCTGTCCTTGGTGGTCGTCCCACAGCTCTGGCATCTCCAAAAAGCTGGGGTCTCCACTGAAACTGAGGCTATACCTTCCCCAATGGCCTCTTCTTGCCTCTTGGGGTGCAAAGCCTCAGATTCTCTCCATGACCCCTTCAATCCTGGGGTCTTCACTGCAACTGAAGCTGCACTTTCACCTATGGCCTTTCCTGGCCTCTCAGAGTGCCAAGCCTCAGCTACTCTCTGAGACCCCTGATGCTTTCAATGCCAGAACCATCCAGGAGACTCTTACACATTACCAAGTCTTGCTTCCAACTTGAAATAGAGGTGCGGGTCCCCTCTGTGTGCTGACCTTGAGGAAATACCTCCCAGAAGTCTCCACCACAGTGATGCTGGTCTCTTGTTGCTTACAACTGATTTTTCAGCCCCAGCTAACCAGCAATTGTCCTAGTAAAGCAAAGGTTTTACTTCAGGTTCCGGTCTCTTCTTAATCACAGCTGATTCTTCAGCCCCAGCCAACCAGAACCCACAGATTCGCAATCCAAAATCTCACACAAACAGCCCTGAATGTCTCCACTTCCCTTTGAAGCTTCACAAACCAGGCCTCTATGTCTACAACTCTTTCAGTGTAACTGTTCCAAGCTCCACTGCAACAAGCTCTGAGCACGCAATGGCTTTTCCAGGCCAAAGTTCCAAACACTTCCACAGTCCTCCCAAAAACACCAAGGTCAGGTCTGTCAACATCAACATCCCACTCTCTGGTACCACTTTCTGTCCTGATTTGTTTTTTCATTGCTGTGACAAAACACTCTGACCACTATCAACTTGGGGAGGAAAGGGTTTATTTATCTTACATCTCCCAGGTTACAGTTCATCAGGTAGCCCAAAGTAGGAACTCAGGGCAGGAACCTGGAGGCAGGAGCTGGAGCACAGGCCATGGAGGAATGCTGCTTGCTGGCTTGCTCCCCTGGCCCCTGCTCAGCCTGCTTTCTTATGCAACATAGGCCCACCTGCCCAGGGGTGGCACCACCCACAGTGGGCTGGGCCCTCCTACATCACTCATCAAGAAGATGCCCCTCAGACATGGCCACAGGCCAGTCCAATAGAGGAAATTCCCCAATTGAGGCTCCCTCAACCCAGGTGTGTCAAGTTAACACTAAAGCTATCCGGCACAATTACTATAGATATTTAAGATACCATGTACATGTTTTATATGTTTTAGATGTAGCCTCCTGGATTTTCATTTAAAAGTATCTTATTAAAATGTTTTCTAAATTTTATTTAAAAAATTGCAATCAAGGTAAAGAAAATGAAAATTAAAGTGTTACAGATATGAGATATATTTTTGGCAAAGGAAGTTTTCTTTAAAAAAAAGTTGCTTTTGGATTAAAAAGGACTTTGTATGGCAAGATAAAGATTGTTCCAAATGGAAATTGATGAAAATAATGTTAAAAGATTAAAATATGTTGTAAAAAGACTGAGAAAAGTAAACTTTAGAAAGTATATATAAATATAACTAAATTGATTATAGTATGTTAAAAATTTTAAGATTAAAATTCAATACTGTGTGTCAAAATTAATGTTTGATTCTCCGTTTACAACAATAAGAAGAAAAGGTTTTCCTGAGTATTAATTGGCTTAGACAAACAAGGACTTTAAAGTATAATTACTACAGTTCAGAATTAGTTGCACAGTATCTCACAGAGGATTAAAAAGAAACTACCCTGATGATTCCCTCAACTGAAAGAAGGGGCATCACATCAAACACTTCATCCAACCGGAGGGGAAAGACTGTGTTCAGGTGCTTCTAACCTGTTCTTGTACTACAAAATTCTAGATGAACTTTGATATTCACACGTGCTCACTTCATCTGAGAACTCATCCCTATGGACTTCAGAGAAGCTGGATGGGTCTCATCTTCAACTAACTGACAATCCAGTACCCCCGAGTAAACGAACATTTCTCTCATTTTTATTTCCTTCAATTCTTTTATAATTGGATATTTGTTTTCTGTTTTTTAATATTTTATTTATTATTTTTATTTTATGTGTATGCATGTATTGCCTGCATGTAAGTGCACCTGTGTCATACAATGACCATGGAGGACAGAAGAGGCCATCGGATCCCCTGGAACTGGAGTCATGGATAGTTGTTAGCTGCCATGTGGGTGCTGGAATTGGAACCTAGGTCTTCTGCAGGAGCAGTCAGTGTTCTTAACTGCTGAGCCATCTCTCCAGCCCATAGTTAGATCTATTTGTAATGGCTTCTGGTATTTGATGTTTCATTCCTAGATAATACTAACTTTGGTTTGAATTAAGTTATAAACGTTGATGTTATTTTCTTTCATTAATCATGTTTCTTTTGTTAGAATTATTCGCTTACCCAGTATCTCTACCTTACTCAACTAGTTTTCATGTTTAAAAGATTTAAGTGTTTCTACTCTTCATAAAGAGCTATGTATTATATACGTGTTTGTGTGTGTGTGTGTGTGTGTGTGTGTGTGTATTTCTTTTAAATCCAACCAATTAAACTAATAGGCCCTATAACATGCGCCAGTGTTTAACAAAGTAGCTGAAACCCTATTTTCTCTAGATAGAGATACACAAAGATTTGGGTTAATTCTTATTCAAATTATACAATAGACATCAATCTCTAATAACAAAAATACAGTATTTTG
>NW_008360320.1:2143966-2151001 GCF_000622305.1 Nannospalax galili | reverse complement strand
TGTTCCTTAATTAAATGAATATCTAAGGTGTCCTATATAGTACAATTAGCTGTGATTAAAAAGAATAATTAAACAATATTTATATTTTGCTAATAAAAGGGAATGGACAGTACTACAATGACTCCTTCTAGTGTGCCATTTCCATTTCTAATCATTTAAATTTTAAAAAATTGGTTATGCCTGCAAGGTCTATAAAATTCTGATTTCTAAGAGGTTTGACCTCTTGTTTTGATCAATGTTATTAATATTTGGTATGTAAATGAAGATATTCTTGTTAAAAGAAAGTTTAAAGAATACTATATTGTTCTATAATTTCTTCTATTATATGTTTCACATTTACTTTTCCAAACTAAATCTGGTATGATACCAACATAACAAAACAGAAGAAGTCACTATCCACCTAAGAGCTACTAGAGTTAAAGCTAGCCACTCAACATGAGCTTATAGCTATAAAGTCTAATTGGTGAATAGAAAAACCAAAAATGAAAAGATGATAACTTATTTAAATACACCAAATACAAATAAAATAGCTCATAGATTACAAAGAACTGTACTTGTAGCGAGGAACATAGTCGATCTCATTTTTTAAATGTTTATTTTCTTTTTAAAATTTTATTATATATTTTATTTATTATTATTTTTTTAACAGCATAGAGTAGAGGTTCATTTACAGAAGAGTGGGCACTCCACATTTATGGCTGCATCCTAAAGTCCACATTCAAATACAGATCCTGTGACCTCCTGAAAATGTTTATTTTCTTAATATGTTATACTTCTATTCCTAAGCAATGTTCTTGATTATTTTAATTTTAAATAGAATAATCCTATTATATGTCACATACAGAGGAAAAAAGAAAAAAAAGACTCAGACCCAGATCATGATGGTTAATGGTTTTCATATGACCCAGGAGTTTCTTCCTTATTTGCTTTACCTGCTGCTCCTCTCTCCTGAATAATGTTTTCTAGCCTGCTACACAGCCTCATCTACATCAGATCCTAGTAATCCTTTCCTAGCAACGTGGAACAAATATGTGGCTCCAGCATGTACAAAATGAGATGCTTGGCCAACAGAGGGAACTGTGAACAAAAGTGTCCAGAAACACTGTATCTTAAAACTCAACATTCTACAAAGGTTGATCAACTGATTAGAACTTCAGTGATTGTGGCAAGTTTAGAATGTTGCAGGTCCAGAGACTATCTTTAGCCCCCTAAATCGCCACTCCTTACCCACCTTTGTTTCTTACTTAAAAGTCCCATAACAGATAAAAACCTTTTGGAATGTATTAACTTCTCTGGCCATCTTTTTGCTCAAATAGGTCAAACTTTTTTGGACGTCCAAAAAGCCACTAACCTGATTCAAATCAACTTAACTATGTTGTCTGGATGGTTCTTCAAAAATAGGAGGACCTTAGATTTGTTTACTGTCCACCAGGGAGAAACTTACTTATTTTGGGGGAAAGAATACTGTTACTATGCAAATCTCACATAGTTAATGAAACTTGAAAATAGCTCAGGGCATGCCTAAACCCGTGGCAGAAAGAACAAGAGGAAACGGTTTGGGGGACAATGGAAAATTAGCCATGGCTAGCTCCATTACTGGGCCTTCTCACTTTCCTTAGAGTATGCCTTTTATTTGGTCCTTGCCTAATCAATATTTTTCCAAAGATTCTTACAGAATTGTATGACTACAGTAGCCTTTATGACTGCCCAAACCTCCACAATGGACCAAATCAAGACTATGTTCCTGCTCCATGCCATCAGAGGATTCCGTTATGCCTCTCTTCCAACCCTGAAGCCCCCATCCCCATGACAACCCCACTTAGCAGGAAGCAGTTGGACCAATTTATGGCACTCCCATCCCTAATCTGTTCCCCTTCAGGGTCTGGAATAAAGGGAGATTATTAAAAAAAAAAAAAACAAAAACAAAAAACAAAACAAACCACTACTCCCACTGACATACCTTTCAGGAATGTTTGTTAGCCCCTGTTTAGAAATGCGGTCCCAGAACATACCAGTCCCAACCATAAAACTATTCCTGTTCTGCAAACATGACCCTCCACCAAAAGAGACCCTTATGGGAACATGTGGGCACTCAGACCTTTTGCAAATGTACATATCAAATTCCATG
The DNA here is from genome assembly GCF_000622305.1 of Nannospalax galili. Taxonomy (NCBI): domain Eukaryota; kingdom Metazoa; phylum Chordata; class Mammalia; order Rodentia; family Spalacidae; genus Nannospalax; species Nannospalax galili. The sequence continues at coordinate 2,148,873 of NW_008360320.1, read as the reverse complement.
ACTCTACTTCCACAGGCAAAAATGCTTGACCTCCCCTGCTGCTTGGCGGGCTGGCTACTATCAATTCCCGTAAGTCAGCTAGTCTTCCCTCATTGACAATAGTAAAGACCAATCTGGATTGTTGAGGTTGGTTGCTTTTTCTTCCTATCTGCAACTGTTTCCACTCCTGTTCCTAACAGGGAGCTCAGCGGCAGTGGGGTACACTGGGGATACAGTGGAATATGCTGTCATGTGTGGAATGAGACCCATGTTGCTCTTGCCCTGGGAGACTCTCTAATGGGATCCTACCAAGAGTTAAGTTCTTGGGTGCTATCACAGCATTTTGGCCATGGCAAGTATGTGTGGAAGTCAGACAGGCATAGGTTAGTTTAAAGAAACTAATAGTCTACAAATGAAGGAAGCCAACCGCAGATGGCTTGGATTTTACTATGAAGCAATATTCCACAATACTCTTTATATTAGTATAGTGTCACTTTTGTCTTAAGCGGAAATGGAAACATGGCGTAATCATCCGTAAACTGTGGGCACTTTTTATTTTCAGTGCAAGGTAATCAGATGTAAAAGGTGTTTTGCACTTAATCCCAGCCTCTTCCTGGTCTTACAGGAGAATCTCAAGAAATACAAGCAGTATTTCCTTCCCTTGGCAGATGTAGCTTAAAATTTTGTCAAAAAGACAAAAGGAAAGCACTAGCGTGTGTTTAATGTTGAGAAAGAAGGATGCGGGAGTGTCCTAAAGAATCAGGGGCTTGGAACTTGAGCCCTAGTGTAGAAAGCAGCTCTGATTCAGGTAAAAGATGATGTTCTTGAAGGAAGGAGCTCCATGAACAAAGCAAGAAACTAGGAATGATTTAAGGGTGACAGAAAACTGGTCTAGCAGGAGTGGGAACTACGGGTGGAAAGCTTAACAAAGGGAAGTGGACTTGGGCAGGGTAAGACTTTGTCTTTCTGGAAGAGTAACTGCCAGAGGTCATTCCAAGCTGCCATTCACCTATAGAGATACAACAGGCTCCTAATTCATCTCCTGAATCAGGAAGTTGTGGTAAGTAGAGTGATGTTTCTGAAAATACTGAGACTAGCCATGCCATCTCCTTGTTTCAATGTTTTCCTACTGAGAGAAAACAAAACCTTTCACGTGACCTCCAAAGCCCTATGATCTGCCACTTCCTACTTCTTCATTTTACTTTCTTCATTGATCCCTTTCTCAAAGAATCCCTCCCCTCAGCCTTCAGATTATCGACTGGATCATTAGTCATACATTATTGCCAGATAGATGCAAGGCCTCTGCTTGTGTTGGAAAGTGCTTCCCTTCCACTTCTTTCCATTGTATGGCTAATCAGTCTTACCTTACAGACTGTGGATCAGGAAAGATTTTCTAAAGGAAACACCTGCTAACCTAAACCACGCCCCCAAATTATACACGTATAAAACACTTTAGCCCCCTGTTCGTCAACTTCTTGAGGCTGAACTTCAGGTTGTGTCCACCGCTGGACCCAGTCAGTGGCTCTTGCACTGTCACGCTGATAGTTGAATAAACTTAGTAGTGAATAGATAATAAGCAATTTGCTCACAAGGGTTTGGATCAAATTGGCTACCTACTGTCATCGTTATGAAGTTTGAGGGATAGTGGAAGATGCTTGTTTTATTTAAGAACTTCTTACATCTCTCTTCAGCCATTTAGCTTCCTTTTAGAAATATTACTCATATGTTGGGTAGTCCATTCTACTCCCTAGTCTTTTATTCCTGAGTCCATGATTGTTTTAAAATGAAAGCCGAAAAGTAAACACTCCCATTCTGTGGTTCAGTTACCTCTCAATTTCTCTTCCTTTTTTATGCTGAACATTCTAAATAGTTCGAAAAACCATACTTTTGTATTTATATTACTCTTTTCACTAACACATTTATAAGAGCTTTAAAAACATGTATTCATACTCAAAATAACCTTCCAACCTACAAGAATATGTGCATATTAAGTATCCTTTAAGATAAAGATGCTACAATAAGTTCACAGGACAGCTACATGAATTTCAGAAACAAATCAGAGGTTTTGATTAAGCCCTCAGGTTGCCTAAGGATAAATGCCTAAGTCCATCCACAGGAGCTCTTGAAGGATACATGGATTTAGAAAGCTCTTCTTTTAAAACTTAAGGATTTGAAACTCTTGCAAATGGCGAAGAGCAGGATGGCACTGGCTTTGCTGTGTCTGGCTCCTTCAGATATTCAATTGATCTCTGGCTTTGTCTCTTTAGAGTCATGCATATAAAGCTGCAGTTTCCCACAAGTTCAAGTTTGTGCTGTTGTGTGTAGAGTCTGATGTGCTGCAATTTGCTTGTTTTCACTTCAGAAACACTTTACACTTTCTATATATTTTCTTTGACCTTTGGGTTCCTTTAACACGGGATATTTGATTTTCAAACATTTACTCATTTTCTAGTTGCCTTTTAGAACTGATTTCTGTTTGAGTTGATCTGTGATAAAAACAATCATACGTATTAAGAATGACTGTGTCCAGCACTTGGGACACTGAGGCAGGAGAATGGTCATGCCCTCTCAGGCAAGATTGGGCTACAGAATGAGACCCTGTCTCAAAAAAGCAAACCCAAACACAAAACAATGACCATATTTTCTGGGAATGTTGTTATTTTAATCATCATAAACTATTTTCCTTTATTGTTCTTTTTTAAGATTTATTTTACTTTTTATTTAAGTGTCTGTGTGCATATGTCACGTGTGTGTGGGTATGGAGGCCAGAAGAGGGTGCTGGAGTCTTGGAGCTGGAGTTATAGGTGGTTGTGAGCCACTATGTCAGTGCTAGGAACTGAACCTGGGTACTCTACAAAAGCCATCAGTGCTTTTAACTGCTGAGTCATCTCTCCAGTCCCTTGATTGCTGTTCTTTTTCTTAGTTTTTATGATTTTAGGTGGGGTTTTTCTTGTGTGTGTGTATGTGTGTGTGTGTGTGGGGGGGGTTATTTACTGCATTTTCTTCCTTCCCTCCTACTCTCTGGTTGTTTCCCTACCCAGAACTGCATGTCTCCTAACCAGCTTACAGCTTTTCTTATTCAGTCTTACATTCTTTGTCTTTTGATGAGAATTTTTAGCATTCTTACATTTACTGCATTTGATATATTTGAGCTTTCTCTTTGTCCCACCCTAGTATTATTTCCAGATTTCTTCTTTCTAGTCATCTTTTAGACCAAGGTAGTGTTTTCTTTCTCTGTCTCTTTTACTCTGTCGACTTGTTAATCACATATCCTTTCATATCCATTTAATTATTACAGTAGAAATTATAATATGTCTCCTTGGCTTTTATTAGTCATCTGTAATTTAGCACTTTTAAAACTTCCCGACAGAACAAGGGTATTAAGACACTTGAACTCCATTTGCTCTCTTCCTTCTTATTTGACTCTTGATGTGCATTTCAATTTTCTACATATTTTAAGTCCAATATGTCATTTTTATTGTGCTATAAAGTTGATGTCAACTTTGATTTTCCTCACATATTTACCTTTTCAGTGCTCTTTATTTCTTAAAATTCCATGTCTCTAACTGCAACCATTTTTCTTTAACTTGAAGATTTCCCTTAGATCTCCTTGTTGAAAATGTTTTTGATAGAAAATACATTTATATTGTTTTACTTTTTTCTTTTATACATTAAAATCCATTTTATTTTATTTTATTTCATTTCATTTTATTTTATTTATTTTATTTATTTTTGTCATTTTCAGACAGAGTCTCTCTGTAGCCCCAGCTGTCCTGGAACTCACTATGTAGACCAGGCTGGCCTTGAACTCACTGAGATCCACTTGCCTCTGCCTCCCAAGTGCTGGGACTACAGGCATGCGCCACCACGCCCAGCTTATTTTATATGAAACCCTTTTTATTTTAAAATAACTAATTCTTTTCAAATTATAAGACCATGAACCTTTATTGTTACGACTAGTAGTTTGTTTTAGTGATAGCCTATGTGCATTTCAGTATTCCCACCTTAGGATAGTTTTTATGTCATAGCATAAGCAGTTTTTGAAATTGCATTTTACACATATGTAAAAAGCTCCTTGCTGAAAACTCCTTGAGAAATCTTTTGTTTTTGGTTTCAGGTGCCTGATCACAGATTCAAAAGTTAAATTAAAATATCAGCATTTAATAACAAACAGCTTTGTAGAGATAAGTGACTTAGCTTGTCTATACTTTTTTATTATTAGAAATGCTATTTTTTATATTTTCATCTTCTTTATTTTTTATATTTTAATTGAATTTTGTGTATTTTGTACAAAGCATCTTAACCCTTCCCCATTGGCATCCTCCCGTAGCCCCTCACTGGATTTCATGCATTCTGTCATTTATATTAAGGTCTATCTAGTCAAATTATTGTTCCCTGCTGTCCCTCAGTGCTAGTTCTTTCACTGGGGTTTAGTCAGCTTATCTAGAGTCCCTCCCCTAGAGAAGATCAGCTCTTCCTCACCCAGCAGTAATCAGCTGCCCAAAAGTTCTTCAGCTAAGAAGTTGCAAAACAAGGCAGCATGTTACTTTACCAGTTTGCCCCAGTGATTACATTTTGTGTACCTGTGATAGAATTCTAAAGCAGTGACCCGAAGAGTCCTGTCCCTTGATTATTTAGTCAAATGTTAATTTGATTACTTCTGTGAAGGAACTATGCAGATATTAACAAAGTTATGGAACTTATAAGAGGAAGATTTTCTTGAATTGTCTGTGTGGACTTACTCTGATAATTATAGAGCTTGAAAACAGACAACTGTCTCTAATTTGACTGTATAGACACAGGTGGCACATTACTGAGATCCCAGGACTTAGAAGGCAGAGGAAGGAGAATTTCAAGTTCAAGACCATCCTTGATTGTATATTGAGTTTGAGGATAGCTTGGGCTTCACATGTAACCTATTGAAGAAA
>NW_008360320.1:2139581-2143931 GCF_000622305.1 Nannospalax galili | reverse complement strand
AGAGAGAGAGAGAGAGAGAGAGAGAGAGAGAGAGAGAGAGAGATTCAAAGTATGGAGAGAATCTGCTACTTCTGGCTTTGAAGAAGACACCAGGATATCATGGGCCAAGGAATGTAGCTCTATTAGGATTCTTTAGCAGAAAAGAACTGATGTGATGAATATGTGTTTAAAGGGGGTTTATTAGATTGGCTTACATGATGTGGTCTGGGTAGTCCAACAAAGACTTTAATAAAAGGGATGTTGAGAACCAGTAGTTTGTTAGTCCACAAGGCTGGATGCCTCAGCAGCCCCAGACTCGTGCTGAAGTTCTGAAGGATTCCTAGGGAGACCCTGGGCTTCAGTCTATATTGGAAAGCTGAAGAAGATGGCTTCTGATGTCAGTGAAGGATGGGGCAGCAGTAACAAGGTTTTATCTCAAAACTAAATGGTCTATTTTGAATTCATAATAAACACCATTTTTTTCTCTTTAAATTCATTATTCATTTAGTGTGGGTTCAGGTCAAATATTTATTTCTTAGCACCTCCTCTTAATTATATATTGATATGTAATGAATAATAGAAATTTTCTTCATTTATGTCATAAGTGGGAGAAATAAGGCAACCTACAATGAAAATTCTTCTTGGATTCAATATTAAAGTCAAATGAATTTATTAATTTCATTTAATATTTGCAATAGAACTCTGTTATCTTATGGCTGAAAACGGAACACTAATAAGTGTGGAAAGAGAGCTTATCACTCCACACCATTTTCATGAGTCATCTTGGCAAAAAATTCTCAATTACAGATTGCATATTTTTTCAATATATATTTTTATCGAATATTTCATTTCATAGAATACATCCTAATCATATTTATAATCCCTATCTGTACCCCCCATAGTCCACCCACAAAATTTCCTGCATTCTGTCATGTAAGACCTGTTGGGTCAAGTTTGGGTCTGAGTTCATTCCCTAAAGCCTGGTCAGCCTAGTGTCATTCCCTTAAAGAAGACCAACTCTCCCTCACCCAACAGTGGTCAGCTGCCAATAGTTCCTCAGCTGAGGTTGTTATTTCTTGCCCATTTCCCCAGTTCTATGTTGGGTTTTGTCTGATTTGAGCTTGCATGGGTCTTCAGCATGCTGTCAACACTGCTGTAAGTTCATATGAGCAAGTTCCCAGAAGCTTGGACAACCCTGTTTCCTTGTGGTCATCCATCACAATCTTTCCACTCCCTCTTCTACAATGGGCCCTGAGCCCTGGGTGGGTGAGATTTAACATAGGAGCCCTATCCAGAGACATACACTCTGCAGTCTCTTATTCTCTATGTTTTGACCAGCTGTGGCTTTCTACATTAATTGCCCTCTGTTGCATGAGAGTTGAGAGACGCATTAGTATTCTCTCTACTCCCTGTTCCACTCTGTTCTGTGAACTTTAGGCATAGAAGTTCCATTGTAGATGTGTCCCTTAGAGCTGGGCATCTCATAGACACTGTTCTCTGTGTTTGACCAGTTGCAGAACTCTGCAAAAGTCTCCATCTGTTGCAGAAAGAAGCTTCTTTGATGAATGGTCACAAGTAGATTTGTCTGTAAATATAAGGATTTATATTTAGCCTACACTAAGAAATTCCTTTTCTAGGGATGTGACAGATGCAGGTTTTTCTCTAGGATCTCTGACCCTTCCAGCCATGTATATTTGTCTGTGTTTATAGTACCACACATAGGTTCCCTGTCATTGATTGGATTTTAAGTCCAATTAGATGGCTGTTGACAAAAGCACCACTACTGCACCAATAGAGAGAATTTGCTGTGCTAGTCTTGTTGTGGTTATTAGGCTTTAAATCTGGGGTTGGACCATTGATTTATTTTTCTCTTTTATCAGCTTGCATAGGAACCTCTGAAACTATGAGAATTAATCATCAGGGAGGAGGCTTCCAGGTCAGTTCCAGCTCCATTGCTCCAAGTCCTGTCTCCAAAGTATGTCCTGTCTTCAGCAATAGGGTCTTACCTTCAAGTTCTCCATGGAAATCAAGGACTGTGGCAATAGCCTGTGTTATTTTGGGAGTCTCTTAGACTACCCTGACCAACAACTTGAAGGAAGGTTTCTCCTGTCTGGTACTGTGCTTTTGTTATATAACCTTCAGCTATACACATACACTCATGTCCAGATATTGTATGTGTATTTTTCAATAGGCTTTTGAATACATTTCCTTCTGGTTTTTCATACCACCTAAGCATTATTATGGATATTTTACATGTGTTTATATTGGATTTTCAGATAACTAATGTGCTACAATAATAAGGTATCTAGTCTTAACATTTCCTAAATAATTACATCATCTAGAGTATGTTCAAACAAGATACAACTTATAATTACCTCAGAGACTTCTTTTCTTTGAAGTAGAAAAAAAAAGTTTTAGCTACCAGATTCGGCTCTCTAGTGCCCTCCCTTCTTACTATGGTCCTCCTAGAGTTGTTCCCATATGGGGTCATAGTTGGCTGAAAAGTGAGTCACTTTATGTTGTTAAATATTCACAGATTAGTGATTAGGGACGTGAGCTTCGGAGTCAAACAGAACTTGTGTTGAGTCTGAGCTCTGCTTGACTTAGCAACTTATCTAGTCTTTCATATTTCTTTATCTCAAAAGGCTTTCTATGTACAAGGAGATGTTGCAAGATTAAATCAGAGCATGAAAAGATTAAATCATAGCTTAGCATGCTATGTGATCTATAATCTGTACCAGTTTATTATTTTTATGAGGAAGGAAAGATAAACAACTCCCCCCCCCTTAGAATATAATTTCTTTTGGTACTTCCTAAATATCAAATGATAGAAAAGTGGTTTATACAGACTGGATTTTGTGATTTTTTTTTTATTGACTGGAACATCCTTTCCTGGGAGGCTTACATGTTGATATTAAGCCTAACACTCTGAATCAGACTATCTCATGATTCTATAAAGACAGGCATATTAAACTAGGCATGGTGGTGGGCACATCTGTGATCTCAGCATTTGGGAAGTAGAGGTAAGAGGATCAGAAGTTCAAGGTCATCCTCAGCTACATAGCAAGTTTGAGGCCAAAAGTTTGTCCACTTGATAAATGATGGAACAGTGTGGCGTGATGGTTTAAAATGTGGAAAGTGGGGGCTGGAGAGATAGCTCAGAGATTAACAGCACTTGCTGTTCTTGCAAAGAACCAGAGTTCAGTTCCCAGGACTATTATGATGTCACACAGCTGTCTATAATTTCAGTTACATATACACATGTAGGCAAAAACATTCATACACTTAAAATTAATCTTTTAAAAAATGTGGCTAGGTGTAATGGTATACTCCTGTAATCCCTGAACTCAGGAGGATGATGCAGGAGGATCTTGATTTTAGAAGGATCTTGATTTTTGAGGCCAGCACGAACAATAAAGTCAGTTCAAGTATATCCTGAGTTCTGTAGTGAAGCCATGTTTCAAAAACATAAGCAAATAATAACCAAAAATGAACCAACTTTTAAGAAACAAAAACAATCTCCCTCTCCAAAACAAAACTCTATACATACCAGAAGGCAAAGGTGGATTCTGGGGACTTGAGTTTGAATCTTCCCACTAACCACTACCTTCTTACCTCACTCTCAACAGTACAGTTTCTATGTGTATAAAATGGTGTCAGTGATCAGACCTACCTTGTAAGGTTGTTGTACATGTTAGAAAAAAGAAGATACAGACTTGCAGAAGACTGCAGGATATTCAGTTAATGCTGGTTACTGTCTAACTCTGATCACACAAAGTCTCATGAAACAGCCCCTTTTAGGCTCTTTGTCTATTCCTACCAGATAATCACTTCAAGTTTTAACCAGGGAAGGATGAAAGAATGCATATTCTAAAGTATTTATGTTTTTATGAAAAAGTAATTTTTTCAGGCTTAAGAATTGCTTCTTTAGGGAACTGGAGAAACTTCCCTTTCAATGCTCAAAGTGAACAGGAAAGCCTCTGTTATTAGATGACATTGTTGTGAGTTATTTAGATTGTATTTATTTTTGCTAACAGAAGATAGCTGGTGGGAGAGTATGGATATGGTGTCCACAGCACTGGCTATGAATGCACGTGGTTTTGTCCAGTCATTTGAGATGAGAGGTAGGGCCATCTTCAGTGCTCTCCAGTATTTCCTGCACTTTTTTTAAAAATACATTTAAAAATTTTTTTTAGAAGAAGCATTTCATTACAGCTTTAACATATTCAATAACAGTTTCCAGAACAAAGATACATCTCTTTCAAAAGTGGCTATAAAATTTTTAGGTTTGCTGTTGAATTAATACAATGTTGACTTTTTATTTGGGTTACGGGTGTTGCGCTCAGGTCCTGGTGCTTACAAGACAGGATT
>NW_008360320.1:2138568-2139487 GCF_000622305.1 Nannospalax galili | reverse complement strand
TTGCACTCGGATCCTTGGCACCTGTGTATGTCTATAAAGTCATCAGGTAGATTTCAATGGTAATGTTTATCACCTCTACTATTTAACATGATGTAAATTTTTATGCTTCCTCGTCAAACACAATTCATTTTTTAAAATTTGTTGATTTTTTTTTGTGTGTGTATATCACACAGAACATCCCAATTTGTCCTATTCAACTATATACCTGCCGGGGGTTCGAACCAGCGACCCCCGGCGAGGTGAGGATTGGGGATGAGTAAGCACACCCTTTGCCAGCCCACGCTGCCCCCATTACCCAGGGACACTCAGACACAACGGGGAGCCTTAGTCAGGCAGAGACTCGTTTATTGCAAGTGTTCCAAAGCTTATAAAGGCACCTGGAACTCCCACTCCCCCCGCCCCGAGGGTGTATCTTAAGGATGGTCATGCACTGATCATGCACTCCTCAGCAGTGCAGAAGTATTCTTCAGACTTTCAAAGCAAGCCAGGCCGCGCCCCCAGTAACTTCCTTTCGGACCTATGCAAGGTGGGGCTTTTAGGTCCCCACATATACCCACTTCACAGATAGAATCCTCCCATAGCCTCCCTCCCCGCACTAGAGCCCTTGTCCTCTGTTATCCCTGCTACTGTCTGCTGTGTTGTCAACACCCCCAGCTGTTCCCCACTACTTGTCGATCCAGTGAATCTAGTCAGCCTATCTAGAGGGCTTTGTTTTAGGAAGGTCAGCTGTGCCTCATCTAGCAGCAATCAGTTGTCAATATTCCTTTAGATAAGACTGGGATCTTCTGTTTATTTTCCCAGTTTTACACTGGGTTACTATCTGGGAGTCCCTTGGGCCACCTGGCCAACAACTCAAAAGAAGGTATCACTTGTCTGGCATTGTTGCTTGTTATGTAACCTTTAGCTATACATATGAACT
>NW_008360320.1:2136824-2138493 GCF_000622305.1 Nannospalax galili | reverse complement strand
TGGTCAAGATACACCAATTTATTTTTACTATTAAGGTCATTTGAAGATCTGTTCCTCAGGGGTCACATGGGCTTGGGAGGAGCACCTGGCTCCTTTCTTTTACCATTTCCGCCTATGTGAAGATAAGTCCAAGGTCCTGTTCGACCATGGTTGGCTTCGCTTGGAAGCATGGAGGAAATGATTCCTTTGTGTTGACCCTCCTCTTTGTAGACTGGACACTTGTTCAAGTCCATCTCGTGGGGTCTTCTTGGCCTCCTTGATCAAGAGGACAGGTGACCCAACACAATTACAGGTCTTTCTAAGAGATGCTCATAGTCCCCTGGAACTAGTTGACCTAGGAGGGCAAAGTACAAAAACTGTCCTTTAAGTCCCTCTGACCAAATTAGTATAGGCCTCAAAATATGTCTATTAAACATCAAAGGCAGTTAGTTCCAGCAGTCTGGTACTTTTAATTACTGTGTGGCCTGTGGATAAATCTTGGGCAAAGACCAATTGTTCTCAGATAAACCTTGCATACTCACTTATCAAGATTTGGTTCTATGATCCACATATGAGGGAGAACATGCGTTGATTTTTTTTCTGGGTCTGTGTTACTTCACTTAGTATAAAAGTTTCTAGTTCCATCCATTTACCTGCAAATTTCATGATTTCATCTTTTTTTTACTGCTGAGTAAACTCCATCATATAAATGAACCACATTTTCATTATCCACTCGTCAATTGAGGAACACTTAGGTTGCTTCCATCTCTTAGCTATTGTGAAAAGAGCAGCAACAAACATAGATGTGCAAGTGTCTCTGCAATAGGATGAGTTCTTTGGATATATGCCAAGGAGTGGTAAAACTGGGTCAAATGGTGGTTTCATTTGTAGTTTTTTAAGAGTTCTCCATACTGCTTTCCATGGAGGTTGAACAAGTTTGAAGCCCCACCAGCAGTGGATGAGTGTTCCCATTTCTCTACAACCTCTCCAATATTTGGTATCATTTGTTCTCTTGAGCTTAGCCAGTCTGAATGGGGTAAGATGAAATCTTAAAGTGATTTTTAATTTGCATTTCCCTAATTATTAGTGATGTTGAACATCTTTTAAGATGTCTCTTAGCCATCTTTACTTCTTCTTTTGAGAACTCTCTGTTCAGCTCCTTAGCCCATCTTTTAATTGGGTTATTTCTTGTCTTGATTCTATGTTTTTTGAGATCCTTATATATTCTCTAGGTTAAACCTCTGTCGGATGTGTTGCTGGTGAAGATTTTTCTCCCATTCTGGGGCTTTTCTATTCATTTCCCTGGTTGCCTCCTTGGATGTATAGAAGCTTTTTAGCTTAATGAGGTCCCATTTGTTGATTCCTGTCCTTGTTTCCTGAGCAATTGATGCCTGGTTTAGAAAAGCCTTTCCTACACCTATATCTTGTAGGTTTTGCCAAAGTTTTCTTCTAACAATTTCAGAGTTTCACGCTTTACATTGAGGTCTTTGATCCATTTGGAATTGACTTTTGTGCAAGGTGAAAGATAGGGGTTTAGTTTCATTCTTCTATAGGGGGAGATCCAGTTTTGCCAGCACCATTTGCTGAACATTTGGTCTTTCCTCTAGTGAATGTTCTTGGCCCCTTTGTCAAATATCAGGTGGCTGAAATTGCATGTGCTCATATTTGGGTCTTCAATTTTGTTCCATTG
>NW_008360320.1:2133233-2136764 GCF_000622305.1 Nannospalax galili | reverse complement strand
CTATAGCTCTGTAATACAGCTTAAAATCTGGTATATTAATCCCCCTGGCATTACTCTTAGTGTTCAGGGTTGCTTTGGCAATCTGAGGTCTTTTGTGCTTCCATGTGAATCTTAGGATGGTTTTTTCCAATTCTGTGAAAAATGTCATGGGGACTTTGATTGGCATTGCATTGAATGTATAAATTGCTTTTGGTAGGATGGTCATTTTCACAATATTAGTTCTTCCAATCCATGAACATGGGCGGTCATTCCATCTTCTGATGTCTTCCTCAATCTCTTTCTTGATAAAATTTTCACTATAGAGATCTTTGATGTCTTTGGTCAGATTTATTCCAAGATACTTTATTTTTTTTGCAGCAATTGTGAGTGGGAGCATTTCCCTGTACTCTTTCTCTAACTGCTTGTTATTGGTATATAGAAAGACCACTGATTTTTGTAGATTGATTTTATAGCCTGCCATTATACTTTACTGAACATGTTAATAATTTCTAGGAGTTTTCTGGTGGAATTTTTGGCATCTCTTAGATATAATATCATCTGCAAAACAGATAATTTGATCTCTTCTTTTCCAATTATTACTTCTTTAATTTCCTGCTCTTGTCTTATTGCTCTTGCAAGGATTTCAAGTTCTATATTAAAGAGAAGTGGAACTAGTGGACAGCCCTGTCTGGTTCCTGATTTCAATGGGGATGCTTCCAGTTTTTTCTCCATTTAGAATGATGTTCGCTTTGGGTTTGTTATATATGTCTTCAATTATGTTGAGGTATGTTCCCTCCAGTCCAATTCCCTCTAGGACTTTGAACATAAATACATGTTGAATTTTGTCATAATGTCTTCTCTGCATCTATTGAGATGACCATGTGGTTCTTGTCTTTGAGCCCATTTATATGATTTATGACGTTTATTGACTTACGTCTATTGAACCATCCCTGTATCTGGGATAAAGCCGACTTGATCATGGTGGATGATCTTTTTGACGTGTGTCTTTATGTGGTTTGCAAGCATCTTGTTTTTTTGCATTTATGTTCATTAAGGATATGGGTCTATAGTTTTCTTTTTTGGTTGTGTCTTTACCAGGCTTTGGTATGAGAGTGATGCTGGCTTCATAGAAGGAATTTGGAAGTTCTTCCTCCATTTCTATCTTTTTGAATAAATTAAGTAGTATCGGATGAAGCTCTTCTTTAAATGTCTGATAGAATTCTGCTGTAAATCCATCTGGTCCTGGGCTTTTTTAGTCGGGAGGTTTTGTATTACCGTTTAAATTTCTTTTTGTGTTATGGGTCTATTTCAGCTGTTAATCTCTTCTTGGTTTAGTTTTGGTGGTTCCCATGTCATTTGATATCTGTCCATCTTTTTTTTTAGGTTTTCAAATTTAGTAGCATATAGGTTTCTAAAGTATTTCCTTATAATGTTCTGTATCGTTCTGGTGTCTGTTGTGATGTTTCTCCTTTCATCTCTGATTTTGTTGATTTGAAGGTGTTCTTTCTTTCTTTTGGTTGACTGGGATAGTGGTCTGTCAATCTTGTTTATCTTTTCAAAGAACCAGTTCTTGGATTTTGTTGATTCTTTGTATTGTTTCCTTTGTTTTGATTTCATTAATTTCTTTCTCTTTTTTTTGTGGTGTTTTTGATATAGGGTCTCCCTGTAGCCCCAGCTGGCCTGAACTCACTATGTAGACCAGGCTGGCCTTGAACTCACAGAGATCCGCCTGTCTCTGGTTCCCAAGTGCTGGGACTACAGACGTGCACCACCATGCCTGGCTAAGTTCTTTTTATAATAAAAAATTTTATTGAAGGCAGATGTGGTGGCGCATGCCTGTAATCTGAGCACTTGGGAGGCAGAGGTGGGCGGATCTCTGTGAGTTTGAGGCCAGCCTGGTCTACATAGCAAGTTGTTCTATGTTCATGAGCCTTAGGTGTAGAGGTTGCATCCTACATTTGCACTTAGACTTGAGCAATTTACAGTGTCTGTGTGTGACCAGTTGTGGAACTCTGTAATAATCCCTGTCTGTTGAAAAAGAAGCTTCTTTGATAGGTGGTGATTGGGATACTTGTCTGTAAATTTAAGAATCCATATTTTGCACACAGTAAGAAATTACATTTACTTACTGTCACATCTAGGGATGTGACAACCTTGGGGTTTTCTCTAAGATCTGTGACCACTCCAGCTATGTGTATTTGGCTAGGTTTACAGTACCACACATGAGTTTCTTCCCATTGAGTAGGCTTTAAGTGCAATTAGGTAGCTGTTGATTGCCCCCAAGATAAAAGTGCCACTACTGCCCCAATATAGCTTGCTGTGCCAGTCATTAATGTGGTTATTAGGCCTTGAAGTTGGGGTTGGATCATCGATTGATAGTCTCCCTTAGCAGCTTGCATAGTGCTCTCCAAAGCTATGAGAGCTAGCCTTCAGAGGAGGTGGCTTCCAGGTCAGTTCCAGCTCCATTGCCTCAAATCCTGTGTCCAAAGTAATTCTTGTCTTCAGCAGTAGGGTTCTAACTTCAAGTTCTGGGAGGCACTCAAAGCTTTACTTTGGTTAACTGAGTTATCTTGTTTATCTTGTTTATCTTTTCAAAGAATCAGCTCTTAGATTCATTGACTCTTTGTATTGTTTTCTTTGTTTCTAGTTCATTGATTTCTGCTTTAAGTTTTGTTATTTCTTCTGCTGTGTTTGGGTTTCATTTGTTCTTGCCTTTCCAGCATCTTGAGTTGTAATGTTAGGTCATTTATTTGGGCTCTTTCTAATGTTTTAGTGCAGGTACTTAGAGCTATAAACTTCCCTCTTAGGACTACTTTAAAATTTCTCAGAGGTTTTGTTGTGTTGCATTGTCTTTTTCATTGAATTCCAAGAATCCTAACATGTATTCTTTCAGCCTATTTATGTCATGGAAGATTTTTCTTTCCTCTTCAAGTATAATAGATATTTTTGCTGGGTACAGTAATCTGGGTTGGCATCTGTGGTCATTTAAAACTGGGACTACTTTGGTCCAGGCTCTTCTGGTGTTGATTGTTTGCACTGAAAAGTCAGCTGTAATCCTAATAGTTTTTCCTTTATATGTGACTTATTGTTTTCCTTTTGCAGTTTTCAGTATTGTCTCTTTGTTCTGTACAGTTTTACTATGATGTGCCGTGGTGAGTTTCTTTTCTGGTCCTGTCTGTTTGGTGTTCTATATGCTTCTTGTATTTGAATGGGCATGTCTTTTTTTAAAATTATTTATTTAATAACAGTATAATTAGAAGAAGCAATTCATTACAACAGCATTGACATATTCAATAACAATTTCCAGAGCTGAGATGCATTTCTTTCAAAATTGGCTGTAAATTTTTAGGTATATATTTGAATTAAAACAGTTATACAATATTGTACTTTGTCTAAACCCTCTAAGACATAAAATTGAATGAGTTTTTAACCTTTAAAAAAATCTCCATTTCATTTTAGAATATATCATTCCTTGCAGAAAGACTCATTGTTTTTGCTACTAACACTGAGATGTTGGCACATGCATCTCTAATCTGTATGTATCTGATTATT
>NW_008360320.1:2130491-2133098 GCF_000622305.1 Nannospalax galili | reverse complement strand
TTATTTATACACCCACTTCCCAGGTAGCACCCTCCCATAGCCTCCCTCCCCCCACTAGAGCCCTTATATGCTGATATCCCTGCTACTGTCTGCTGTGTTGTCTCCCCTTCCCCCCAGCCATTCCCCACTACTTGCCCTTTTGGTGAATCTAGCCAGTCTATCTAGAGGTCTTTGTTTTAGGAAGGTCAACTGTTCTTCATCTAGTGATAATCAGTTGTCTATATTCCTTTGGATAAGATTGGGGTCTGCTGTTCATTTTCCCAGTTCTGTGCTGGGTTACTATCTGGGAATCCCTTTGGCCAAGCTGGCCAACAACTCCAAAGAAGGTATCACTTGTCTGTCATTGTTTCTTGTTATGTAGCCTTTAGCTATACATATGGACTCTTACGAAGTTATGTTGGCCCCTCTCTTTGGTTATACTTTCCTTTTAGGTGTTTAAGGCCATACAGTTGGCTCAAGTAAATCAATCTATTTTTAGACTTAGAGTCATTTGAGGATCTGTTCCTCAGGTGTCATATGGGCTTGTGAGGAGCTCCTGGCTCCTTTCTTTTACCAGTTCCACCTATGTGAAGATAAGTCAAAAGTCCTGCTTGACCATATTTGGCTTCGCTTGGAAGCATGGAGGAAGTGATTCCCTCCTCTTTATAGACTGGACACTTGTTCAAGTCCATCTGGTGGGGTCTCCTCGGCCTCCTTAATCAAGAGGACAGGTGACCCACCACCATTATAGGACATTTTGAGAGAAGCTCATAGTCCCCTGGAACTAGTCGACCTAGGAGGGCAAGGAGCAAAAAGTGTCCTTTTATGTCCCTCGGACCAAATTATTATAGGCCTCAAAGTATGTCAAATACACAAGAAAGTTAGTCTCACCAGTCTGGTACTTGTAATTACTGTGTGCCATGTAGATAAATCTTTGGCAAAGACCAGTTGTTCTCAGAACAACCTTACCTAGACATATATTTCTTGATCTGCTATGTATAATTTGTCAGTAGGTTGTAGGAGTAATATGGTTCTCTCTGGTTTTCAAAACTAGCTAAGCATTGTTTATCTCTCACATTGTCTCACCCTTCCATCATTGTTTTCCCACTTAAGGTGCCCCCATTTCCCTCCTTTCTCCCCTACTAATACCCTTCTCCTATGGTCCTACCTCTCTTGAGCTCCTTCTTACCCTTTATCCCCTAGGTTCCCTGTATACCCTTCCCTCCCCCTCCCTTAAACTAACCCAATTTTTATCCATGTCTCTCTTATTAAAGCTTGTTTCCTACTGTTCGTCTCTTTCATGTTCTTTCTTTTCCTTTACTTCCCTGTTTCCATTATCCTGGTTCCTGTAGTTATGTCCAGTTGCATACTTATTTATCAGAGTCTGGTTCTAGGATCCACATATGAGGGAGAACATATGTCAGTTTTTTTCTGAGTCTGTGTTACTTCACTTAGTATAACAGTTTCTACTTCCATCCATTACCTGCAATTTTCATGATTTCATCTTTCTGCCTGAGTAAAATTCCATCGTATAAATGAACCACATTTTCATTATCCACTCATCAATTGAGGGACACTTAGGTTGCTTCCATCTCTTAGCTATTGTGAAAAGAGCAGTAACAAACATGGATGTACATGTGTCTCTGCAATAGGATGGATTCTTTGGGTATATGCCAAGGAGTGGTATAACTGGGTCAAATGGTAGCTTCATTTGTAGTTTTTTAAGAGTTCTCCACACTGCTTTCCATAGGGGTTGAACAAGTTTGAAGCCCCATCAACAGTGGATGAGTGTTCCCCTTTCCCCACATCCTCTCCAACATTTGGTATCATTTGTTTTCTTCATTTTAGCCAGTCTGACTGGGGTGAGGTTAAATCTTCAAGTGGGTTTAATTTGCATTTCCCTAATTATTAGTGATGTTGAACATCTTTTAAGATGTTTCATAGCCATCTTTACTTCTTCTTTTGAGAACTCTCAGTTCAGCTCCTTAGTCCATCTTTTAATTGGGTTGCTTCTTGTCTTGGTTCTCTGTTTTTTGAGTTCGTTATAAATTCTCATTATTAAACCTCTGTTGATGTGTCGCTGGTGAAGATTTTCTCCTATTCTGTGGGTTTTCTGTTTGTTTCCTTGGATGTCTCCTTTGATGTACAGAAGCTTTTCAGTTTAATGAGGTCCCATTTGTTAATTCTTGCCCTTGTTTCCCAAGCAATTGATGTCCGGCTTAGAAAATCCTTTCCTAAGCTTATATCTTGTAGGTTTTTCCCCACGTTTTCTTCTAATAGTTTCAGAGTTTCAGGTTTCACATTGAGATCTTTGAGCCATTTGGAACTGACTTTTGTGCAGGGTAAAAGATAGGGGTTTAGTTTAATTCTTCTACAGGGGGAGATCCAGTTTTGCCAGCACCATTTGCTGAACATGCTCTCTTTACTCCAGTTAATGTTCTTGGCCCCTTTGTCAAATATCAGGTGGCTGAAATTGCATTTGCTCATATTTGGGTCTTGAATTTTGCTCCATTGGTCTATGGGTCTATTTTTGTTCCAGTACCAGGTTGTTTTTTTGACTATAGATCTGTAATATAGCTTGAAATCTGGTATAGTAATCACTCAGCATTACTCTTAGTGCTCAGGGCT
>NW_008360320.1:2129675-2130270 GCF_000622305.1 Nannospalax galili | reverse complement strand
TTCTTTAAAGATTTAAAATTTTCATTGTAGAGCTCTTTCACGTCTTTGGTCAGGTTTATTCCGAGATTTTTTATTTTTATTTTTTGCAGCCATTGTGAATGCGAGTGTTTCCATGTGCTGTTTCTCTTAACTTCGGAAGAAACTGATGTCAAACTGAATTCACAAGGAGGCTATTGAGTGTTTCCATGGACTCTTTCTCTGATTGCTTGTTATTGGTATATAGAAAGGCAACAGACTTTTGTAGGTTAATTTTGTAACCTGCCACTATATTGAACGTGTTAATAATTTCTAGGAGTTTTCTGGTGGAGTTTTTGGCATCTCTTAGATATAATATAATCATCTGCAAAAATGGATAATTTAATCTCTACTTTTCCAATTATTACTTCTTTAATTTCCTTCTCTTGTCTTATTGCTCTTGCAAGGGTTTCAAGTTCTATGTTAAAGAGAAGTGGAGCTAGTGGACAGCCCTGCCTGGTTCCTGATTTCAATGGGAATGCTTCCAATTTTTCTCCATTTAGAATGATGTTGGCTGTGGGTTTGTTTAGGAAAGTACTTTCTAAATCAGACATCAGCTGCTCAGGCATTAAGGTCAGCA
>NW_008360320.1:2111988-2129547 GCF_000622305.1 Nannospalax galili | reverse complement strand
TCTATTGAACCATCCCTGCATCTGGGATAAAGCCGACTTGATCATGGTGGATGATCCTTTTGATGTGTGTCTGTATGCGGTTTGCAAGTATTTTATTGAGAATTTTTGTGTTCTTTAAATTCACTGAATTCTTTCATCATGTTTATAATTGTTCTTTTGAGTTCCATGTCCTGCATTATCTCTAGGGGGTTCTCATTGTACTCCTCTAGAGGACTATAGGTATTTGGTGGAAATATGTTATTTTGGTTTTTCATGTTATTATTTTTTCTCTGTGATTTTGACATGTGAATTTCTTTTGTAGTTTCTGATTCTTGTGTGAGCCTTCAAGTTTAGGTCTGCTTTTTTGCAAACTTTATGTGCCTTTGTGGTTCACTTTTTGAGCATGAAAAGCTGGTTCATCTAAGCTTCTGGTTCTCTCTTTTGATTTTATTTTGGAGTGGCCAGATTGCTTTTCTCTTCAGAAGTTCCCACAGAGTCCCGAGTCAGATGAGGATCAGACGCTCTCAGGCTTTCTCCTAAGGTCTGGATCCCACCAGGAAAGATGTTGTCCTCAGGAATTTGTGGGTTGGACTGGCCTGGAAGCAGGGCCCAGGAAAGATGTTGGTCTCGGGGCAGCTGGTGGCTGTGCCACCCAGAGTTGTTGCAAAGGGAGACTGGGGCAGGAAGAGCCCCCAAGGTCTCCTGGGGACTACAGGGAGGAACTGGGTTGGTCTGGATGCAAAGGATCACGAAGCTGAGAGGTCAGCCCCGTGTCCAGGAAAGAGGCTGGTGGGTTGTGCAGCCCAGGGAAGCAGAGGGAGGTGAGGGCGGGACCAGGCCTAGAGGGCTCCAGGGTGAGAGGGTGGCAGGCTGTGGAGCCCAGGGAAGCAGAGGGCTTTCCTGCACTTTGAATAAATAAACCTGGCTAGCAGAAGATAGAGAAACTGACAGTGTGTAACATCTGGTTAATTCCTTATAATGTTCTGAGTTAAACAATGGAGTCCAACCTCTGACTGATACCTCTGGAAGCTTTGGCCTTTTCATTCCCTCTTTATGAAAGATTCATCAATTTGCTTGGCACCTGATGAGGCAGAGGGCCCGCTATTCCACATAAAACACCACCAGTGACTGTAGATAAGCAAATCGTCCATATTTTCTACCTATCCTAATTTGTTTTTAGTTTTATTCTCTTCTGCTTAAATAAATGTATCCCATTAAAAATCCATTTTATTGAATCAGAATCTCATACTTAGAATTAATATAGCTATTTTATATGTGGTTAAGTGAGTTTTGAAAAGTGTGTGCATTTTTATAATTACTACCAATGAAGTATTACATTTCTATTCTAAAACTTTACCAGCTCATGACTTTTTATAGTTAACAGCCGCATCCTCTTCCCAACTACGGGTCCCAGGAACCACTGATTTGTTTTCTTTCATTACAGGTTTTATTTTCCTTCCGAAGTTTTCATGTAAATAGTGCATCATTTATGTTCTTTGTGCCTGGCTGATTTAACAAAGTATACTAATTTTACAATTTACTGTGTCATTGTATGTACAGGTCTTAGGTCTCCTTTTTTCTGTCTTTTCTCTTTTGTGTTGTAATATTCTGTTTTACTGTAATTTGTTTACTCATTCACCTGTTGAAGAGCACAGGTTGAGGAACACACTGTTGGTTGGCGCTATTGTGAATAAAGCCCCTCTGAACATTCACATGCAAATCCGTGGGCTGCTGACCATTTCTGCACTGATGAAACAAGAGAAGAAATGCATGTGCTTTGGTTATTTAAGCTTGATCTTTTTTATTTCTAAGATGTGTGACATTGTGCTTTTGGTATCTGGAATATGGCAGTGTGAGATTTGTTTGGTTATTGTTTTACCAGTTACCCAGGACACGTGGGCGTGGCTAAGTATTTTTGGTAGTTCTTTCTAATACTTTCTATACTTCTCTTGTTTCTCTCCGTGAGATGACTATTCATGACCAAGAGTGGATAGAAGTGCAGAGTATATTTAGAATTTCCTTGGAGATCAGACTTTAGCATTTTCCAGTGAAAGATTTCTTTTCTTCTTTTGGTCTGTATTCAGATTTAGTCCCTTTACAAGCGCATACTTACTGACCCCCTGGTGTTTTCTTAGCCATTAGTTTTAGTGCTGAGGCTACTGGAGAGGATCCAAGAAGCAGCTGCACCAGAGTGGAGTGACGCATTGCAGATCTCCCCTGCTTTTACCTTGACCCCTGAAATATGTAACAGTCGTCTGTCGTCCACATAGCAGGTGAGGTTTTCTTTTGCTCTCCAGACTATGGTGAAAGGTCAACTTTCTCTCAAACTTGGGCTTTCCCTTCATTGAGTTTCTTTTCACAGTCACTTGAATTCGTTTACTTAAGCTCTACCATGACTATCATCCTGAAATGCTTTCATACTCTGTCAGCTTAAGCCTAAAACACAGTATGTTCTTGGGAGCTATCCAGACTTGCAATAATATAAACTCTGACAATCAAAGTCACGTAAATGTATCAGCATCCAGACCTTCAGCTCTCCTTGGTGTGAAAGATTCAGAATGTTCAAAGAAGGGCGTCCCACTAAGGTAGTAATTTGTGTGCCTATTAGCCCATTGTTAGAATATTAAATTAAGGCCAAATAAGATACCTAACCAAACTGCCTCTTAAAAAGAGTGACTCAGAGCCTAACTGATGTGAGAATCAAATAAATATTATGGAACTGCTTTAAGAGGAAGGAATTTCTTTCAATTTAAGTACCACTTTAATAGAATTCATTGAAGCTCTTCAAAAATTTCCATAAAATGTCCAATAAAAAGCATGAAGTCTTGAAAGAGTTTAAGCCATCTTTGGGGAAAAAAAAAGGTAGTGAAACTCTCTTCCTTTCCCTCCCACCACATGATAGGAAGAATGTGGTCCTGTAAATTCCCCTGTAATCTTAACTGTGGAGACCTGCATGGGAGGGAAAATGTCTTCTTAAAGAGTTCAAGCTGGCACAAAGCTGTCCAAAGCATGCAAGGCTCTGGAAGCCTAAAGTTCTCCCAGGGTGCAATGGATGGAGGGCTGCACTGTGAAATGTTCAACCAGCCACAAGGAAAAAATGTATTCACCCAGCCTGTGCTTTCATTTCCTTTATGACAGAATACTGGTTTGGTGTTTTTGCTTTTCTTATTTACTTTCCAGGTTTTACTTTGCTTATAGAGTCTATTCACAAATTGCTTTCTATTTTACAGCCTACTTTGGGGGATTTCTTTCTAAACATTGGGAAATCCTGCTGTCTTCCATTGTTACAACTGGATCCCTTTATGTAGAGGGGGAGTGGCAGCCTCATACCAAGGAGACCTCACAGAACAGGATGGGATCCCTGTGTTGCATACTAGAGGCATCTTTGGATTAAACTGATAGTCTTCTGATTTTCTGCCTCCTCATCTTGAATAAACTGATAAAGTATCTTAATTAAAGGAATATTTTGTGGTTAAAATACAAACAGAGCAAGGTCCATAGTAAATGCTCCCAAAGCTTTATTCCACCACAAGTTTCTCTTCACTGAAAATGACTGTTTCCAGTTGATTATACCTGCTGCTTGCCAGGGACCAATTCTTTTGTTTAAAAAAAAGTACTTGGGTGAGATTCAGCAGGTAAAGGCACCTGCTGCCAAGCCTGATGACCCGAGTTCCATCCCTGAGATGTGAGACTGAGGTTCTCTGAACTTTAGAGGACAATAAGATACACAGAAAACAGGTGGATGGAGTTGAAAAGCAGTAGCCAGTAAAAAGGATGAAACTTGAGAAAGTGGTGCTCTGGGAGGCAAACGAACTCCAAGAAATAAAAGAATGGTTAAGGTGTTCAGTTCTACTCACAGAGCCCCTCGTTTCCCAGCATGGTGGTCACTGGAGACCCTTACAAGGATTGTGGAGGAATGTGCAGGAAAACCTGGTTCCAATGGGTCAAGAGGAGGAAGGGGGAGACGGTGAAAAGAAAGGAGAAGTGTCCCTTCACTCACAGAGTGTCCCCATCCTTTGACTTCTCTATTACATAGAATGCACTTAGGATAAATGCTTTGAGGTCCCTTACCAGTTTTTAACCTCTGCCATTTCTTGGTCAGCTTCTGTGAGTGGGTTGATCTGCTCATTCTAGGAGGCATTTTCCTGTTTCTTTGCATGACCTGAAATTGTTTTTTAAGTGTATGTCAGACATTATACAATTTTCCTGTCTGTAAACCAAATATCCCTTAATTCCTATGAATATTCTTTAACTTTACTCTGAAACATCAATGAGTTATTGGGAAACTTTCAGTCCTTTCATGGCTTGCTTGCTTGCTTTAAGTTTTGTTAGGCAAGACCAAAGTAGCCTTTCATCTAATTTTGTTCAATGACTTAGTACTTTACCTAACGTTCCATGAGTTATAAGATTTTTCGGGCCGGAGAGATGGCTCAATGGGTATGAGTACATGTTGTGTAAGCATTCGGGCTTGAGTTAGAATCCCCAGCACCCACTAAAAAGCTGGTGTGGCTGCTTGGACCTGTGGTCCCAGCACTTTGTGGTGATGGAGACAGGAGGATCTCAGAGACTTGCTGGCCACCAGCCTAGCTGTAGTTCAGTGAGAGAACTTGTTCCCTGACTCAAGGGAATAAGGTGGAGCATGATAATGTATGAAGGTATGTGCATACACCACATATATGCACCACATCCTGCCCCTGCCCCGTGTGAGCATCAGATATCTTCCTCCCTTCATTCTGGATAGTTTCTCTAGCTGTGGGTAGTTTCCTTATGTGTATGCACTGATCAATACTTAGTAAAAGATCGAAGGGAGAAGCTCTCCAGATACCTGGAGGCTTCTTTCTGTGTAGGATTTTCAGGGTCCTTCCCTGTAAATTACAGTGTCTTGGTCTCCCTGCATTTCCATCTGTATATCTAGATTCAGGAAGTCTACTGAAGCCTGGCAGCTCCACACAGCAAATCCGGTGGCCATGGGGCTCCACATGTTTGCTTCTCTCTTAAGGACAATTGTTATGTGCTAAGCTTCCGTGTCTGAAAATCATTGATTTATGTATTTTCCTGTTCCTTCTGTATACTTTTGTTGCTTAAGGCTGGTACTTAAATCTGGCCCGGCCCCTGTTTTTCCATTTTGGCTGGATGTAGATAGCAAATGTTTTTATTTTTATTGCACATTTTTTCTGTTTTCCACAAGTGGAATAAATCTAACATACGTCTCTGGCTGTACTAACATGGAATCATCTGTCTACCTATTAGCTAATGCAAGTGTCCTGAGTGAAGTCGTAATACTTTGGAGGTGTGGAAAAGTCTTCATGAACTTGACCTGTGATATACATTGTCTATATTAACAGCAGGTTGTTTTTTTTCCTTTCTCAGCTCCTTGAAAATGTCCGCTATTGCTCTTAAGCAAATCCATGAAACCTGAGCTTCATTCGATCCTTAGCTAGCCAGATGACTCACTGACTAAAGTCTAACCAGAAAATAAGCAAAATAGAAAACAGTTTAGAAAGAACTTCTTAGGAGCAGCATTGCTCGCGTCCACTGCCTCCAGTATTGCGTCACAAGCCAGGCAGCACTACACGTGTTCTGGTTTCGTCACCGGTCACTTCAAATTCCTCAGAGGATAATAGGTGCTCCCAACGTGGCAATTACTGGCATGTAGTTAATGCTGAATAAAGTTTGGTTATGCTTTTGCATGCTTGGACTTTCTGTATCAGAAAAGTGAGGAAGTGACAATGACTTTAAGGAGGGTGTGAGGTGACATGTCACAGTGTACAAAAAACTATGGAGCATTTGTGCTTCAGCTAGCTGGCTACTGGGCACACTGTTTCATGTTGTCTGCCACAGGGACGCTTGTTTCAGAAGGGAGTTAATCTGTCCTCTAAGGGAATTTGTTTTCTTTACATTTTCTTCCTTTGCCGCTGAAGAAACAGGCCCATTCATCATCATTTTAAATCAAGGTTATGCAAGACCAAGGCGTTTCGACTTGCAAACTGATGAAGTCTGGCAAACCCAGTCCAATTTCTGGGATAGTGTTCAGCACGGTGCGCCTCTGTACCTTCACAGACTCATGCATTGCCAGGTTCACTCAGCCTTGCAGGGCTGAGAGCCAGGTCTCGGGTGCCATCAAATTTGAAAGAGGCTTCTTTACCTGTGGAGCTGCTTGCCTGCACGCTTGCAGATGTCGCAACCCGGACACATGTGGTCCTTGAGTGAGAGAGATAATTGAGCTGATGCTTTTGGCTCTGTTTCTCTTTCTCTTGGCTTGAGTTGCTGTCCACTCCTTCCCTTAGTATCCAGCACTTTCTCTTGCTAGTTGTCTGTCACAGTTTTAATCTTACTTAAATTATAGGAAGTGGGCATGAATTCATTAAGGAAGAAAAAATAATCCCTGTTGACATGTTACCTGGGTAGTAGATTACATTTACCAGGGGACACCTGAGTGGATCCAATTAAAGAGAACTTTTCCTAAGGAGCCAAGAGGCAAGTTGAAACCTTCCTAGCATTTCACTTCACAAAAGCTGCCAGCTGTGGTGATAGAGCATGGAGGGCCGTCTTAACCCTGTGTGTAGTGTCTAAAATACAATATGATATCCCACATGCACTTCTTTTCTGGATCAAATTTGAAATTAATTAGCATTTAGTGTTGGTTTACTATGTGCTCAGCACTGAGTAAGTCCTTTCATAAGTTCTTTATATCTCATTAAACCACAAAGGCAACTTTGTGAAGTAAATACTTAATCCTCACTTTACAGATAAGCAAACTGACACTCTAAGAGTTTAAGTGACTGTTGATGCCCTGCTGGTAGAGCTAAGATTCTAACCTCCATCTAGTTATTTCCCCACTACACACAGTTTGGGAGTAAAAGTAATTAATATGAAGAGTCATAGGCTGTGTGTGTTAAGCTGCTCACTTAGGCTCAGCAGGTCTATTATAAGATCATTATATTTATAAAGTACAGGATTAGACACACAGTTTGCAGTCAGATGCATACAGAGATCAAACTACTTAGTTTGGAGTGCTTTGATCTGAGCAAAGGAAGATCCTCTCTGAATCCATGGAGCAACTTGTGAGACATAATGATTGGAGGTAATATGAGAGGTGACATTAGCAAACATTTAAAGTTCAGATATGAGGACAGACTATTTCATGATACTATGTGAGTTTCATTACATTGAAAGACTAGTTTGACTTAAGTAAAACTATTCCAATGGATGCTCACATTGCTCACGAATGCTCTCGGGTGCCTCACTGTGCTATTTTTATTGCTATTCTAACCTTCTCAAGTTCTCTTTGCTTGCTGTATGTATTACTTGTGAGGTTAGTATTTTCTAGAGATAAAGTCAGAGGCACAAATTTTATGTCTGTGCATGGGTTTGGGTTGTATAGCCTGTAAAGAAGTGCATTGTTAAAAGAAATTCTTTTTTATGCATATCTGTAAGAAAAATGTTTTAAGAAAATGTTAAAGTCACTGAGGTCAACTTACATTTTTCTTACATTGAGACAAAAAGGTAGAAAGACCTACATGTATTTTATACTTCTTTACAGTGTTCTAAAATGTAGACAGCAATGTTATGAAATAATTTAACTTAGAAACATATCTTAGAAGATATTCCTTTGACCAACTCCACATTTTCCCCAGAGGTTTCCTTTTAATTTTTTAATATTTATTTATTTATTTATATTTTTTATTTTTTATTTATGTTCCTGCCATCATGCTTCTGTGGAGGTCTGGGGGAATCAGTTTTCTCCTTCTACCATGTGGGTTCCAGGGAGCAAACTCAGGTGGTAAGATTTGTAGCCTTTTACCTGCTAAGCCATCTCAGAGCTCTCTTTTTAGCAACATGGGCTACTACATTTCAGATATACACAAATGTATAGACACATACACATATAAAGGTACACGTACCACAACATATAGTGCATAAATGGATCTTAAAGCATCAACACAGTGTTAATTCATTCACATATTTCACTTTAAAATTTCACTGACCATTCCTTCATTGAGAATACTCTTAATGAATTTTGATAATCAAACTCTTAAGAAATCAGACATCTCAGGACTGGATTACTGGGTACATTTGCTTTTAAGACTCCACAGATGAATTATCAAATCACAGAGAATCTTACTCACTGTCACACTAGTTTGTCCTTAGACACATAGTTTTAGTGATTTGTAGGCTTTCTCATGGCCGTTCTTGTTACCATTGCTGTTGACTCAGGGAAATTGCACATATCATGGCTTATTGTGTGATTTTATAAAGGACGTGCACAAAAGGTAGAATCTGTATTTTTAGTTTATTTTTTGGAGCTTTTATCATAATGGAATGTTGAATTTTGTAAAAGCCTTTCATGCATCTGAGTTCATTTGTGTGTTGGGTTGTTCTCCTAATCAATATGAGGTCACGTTTTTTTATCTCTTCAGATTAATTTTGGTTCGTAATCTATTTCAGTTATTAGAACAGTGACATCTGCTTTCTTTCTAGTCCAATTTCCTTAGAATGGCTTTGTTCATCCTTTAACTCTAAGATTGTGTCTGTCTTTGCTAATGAGGTCTGTATTTTTGAGGCAACAAATAGATGGAACCTGGGAGGTGCGTGTGTGTGTGTGTCTGTGTGTGTGTGTGTGTGTGTGTGTGTGTGTGTGTATGTGTCTCTGTGTGTGTGTGTTCAGGCCAGAGGACAACTTGTGGGATTCAATTGTCTATTCTTTTCCTTTACCATGTAGGTTCTGGGGACTGAACTCAGGACATCAGGCTTGGAAGCAAACACCTTTACCCACTGAGCCATCTCACTGATCCAGAACCCAATTTTTAATCCAGTATGCTCTGTCTTTTGATGAGGAAGTGAGAGCATTAATATTCAGTTATTATTGAAAGCTTAGTTCCTGTTGTTTTTGTTGTTCTTGGGGTGGCTTTTATTCATTTGCTCATATACTGTTCTAGCAAGGTTTAGCCTTTCTTGTAGCCTGATGGTTAGCTTTGTCTTTCTCCTCGCTCTGAAGGATTCTTTCAAGTATCTTCTATGGTGTTCGCTTATCAAAAGGAAAATGAAAAAGAAAAGAGAAGAAATGAAAATAAAAAGAGAAGAAAAAGAAACCTTGAGAGAGAATGAGTGAGCTGAAGCTGGGCTACTGCGCTGACATTAGGTGGCAAATTAAGGAGGGATAGCAGTAATGGGAAAGCTGTGTGGGTCTGTCTCAGCATGGTTTCCTGCCTGGGTGCTGGACCACTCTATGTACCTGCTTCCCAGGTCTGCAGGTGCCAGTCACACCTCTGAATGGCCTTTAGCAGGTCTGGTGCTTCTCTTGCCTCTGGCAGTCTTCCATTGGTCCTTCTGAGAATGCTGGCCACGCTTCTGGTGATCCTTCATGGATCAGGCTTCGATGCTGGTCCTGCCCCTGGGCATCCCTCACTAGCTCTGAGATACCCTTCAGGAATCCGGTCTGTGTTCCCCTGCAGACTCTGACTCCACTTACATTTCCACTTGGCTGAAAGCTGTGTGGTTCAGATTCAAAATTTCTTCCCCACTCTTTAGAGGTACTCTGTTGGCCAGGTCTCATATGTAATCCTATGACACTTGCTCTGAGTTCATGGAGTGTGTGGTTTTTGAGTGGCCAAGGTGTACAGGGCACGCGGGGGGGGGGGGCGTCTTTTGTAAAATAGCCTATCACTGCTACTCTGATGGAATTCTGGGAAGAGAAGATTTCCCAGTGGCTTCCCTCCCTCTACTGGCCACACACAGCTTGGCTGCTTTCCTCTCTCTTTCTGCTCTTTAAAATGAAATACATCAGTATCAAATCTAGTGTTACTTTGTAAATCCTCTTTAGCTCTCTTTCTTAATCCTGACCATCTACTGTTGTACTCCCTTTCACTGGGAGGACAGTGCTCCCCACCTGTGCCAAACCTTCTGGGACAGATGTGGAACTTCTTGTTCTCTGTAAAGCCCCCTGTTTTTCTTTGCTGTCCACACTAGAGATTTTCGGCATCACTTAGCTCTTCTGGTAGCTGTTATCCAACTTTCCCCAGTTTAGTCTCTGGAGAATCTAGCAAACTATGCCTGCATGTTGTCTGCTATTTTAAAAGTCATTTTTTCGTTTTTCGATTATTAAGAATACAGCTGCTGGGGGCTGGAGAGATGAGTCAGCAGTTAAGAGCACTGGCTGCTCTTGCAGAGGACTAGGGTTCAATTCTCAGCACGCACATGGCAGCTAACAACCATCTGAACTTCAGTTCCAGGGGATCTGACACCTTCTGACCTCCGCAGGCATTGCATGACACAGGTGCACTTACACACATGCAGGCAACACACTCATACATATTTAAAACAATAAAATAAGACAAAAAAATACGGCTGCTTTGAATATTGTGGCAAAAGGTTTTGGTGAACACATAGTCATTTCTTTGGGGAATATACTTAATAATGAAACTGCAGCCCATAATATAAACTGATATTTAGCTGTAGTGGCTACTTTCCAAATTGAACCAATTTACATTCAAATCAAATCAATGTTTGAGTTTGAATTACTTCATGTCTTTACTAACATTTCATGTTGTCAGTTGATTTTTAAAAAAATGAAATGTAGTCTTAGAATAGTCTTAGACTTACAGAAAAATCATGTAGCTAGAACAATTTCGATAAACTTACTCCCTCATACTTCTATTAACGACTTAAATTAGTATGGTACATTTGTTACAACAAATGAACGAATACTGATACATTGTTCTTAAAGCCCTTGTTTCTTTACTTGCGTGTCTGTGATTTTGACCTAATTTCTAGTAATACTGATACATTGGTCTTAAAGCTCTTCTTTCTTTACTGGGCTGTCTGTGATTTTGACCTAATGTCCTTCTTTCTTTCTACTTTAAGATCTCATCAGGATATCATATTAGGTTTAGTCGTAACATCTCTGTAGTGTCCTCTTACCTATTACAAGTTCTCAGAACTGCCTTGTTTTTTATGAACCTATCTGTTTTGAATGAAGCTTTTTCACTTAGATCTTTATTAAATGTCCTATTGGAATTGTTGCCAGACCCAACCAAATCACTCTGCTCTACAGAAAACGGCCAATTAAATTGAGAGATGTTGAGGCAAGGAATATGAGGCAAGAAAATGGAAGACTTTTGCCCAAGGTCTGTCTCGACAGGCAGCTGATTTAGGAGTGGTTTATAAGTGGCTAATGGGGGAGGATGTCCTTCTCAAATGACAGGTCAGATGATGCACATCTGATCCTCACCAGCTTAGGTTCTGTAAGTCTCAAGGACCAATGCCATCATTTCCTCAGGCTGTTCTTACCACTGATTATTTTGCCCATGAACAGTTCCTGACACAGTACATAATGGACTGGCTAAAGGGGGCAGTTACCGGGAGGTCCTTTTGCTGATTGCCAAGTTCACAGTAATGAGAGAAACCATCCTTAATGCAAGACTTCTGAACTTGTCTACTGTTTTCTTCCTGATTAGATTGAGACTATAAGTTTGGGGGAATGAGGTCCACAGAGGTACAAAACCATTTTCTTCACATTATATGAAGGACACACATTATCAGTGTGCTTTATAATGCTGATATTAACTTCGATCACCTGGTTGAAAAAGTTTGCCAGATTGCTCCACTCTAGAGTTACTTTTTAACTGCTCCCTCTTTCCATGCTCTACTCTTTGGAGGGAAGTCAGCACATACAACCTGTGCTTACAGGATGGAGAGTTAGGTTTGACTTCCTTGACAATGGAGTACCTACATGATTTTCACATAATTCTTCTACTTGGGAGAATATCTCTTAGGATCAATTTGTTTATTTATTCAGTTATTTACTTATGTCAGTATGGACTCATAGATAATGTTTTATTCTTTGAGTTATAATCCAATTCTACTTTATTTTATTGCTCAACTTGTTCTACCTTGGAGGGGCTAAAGAGATGACTAAGCAACCGGTTAAGAGCACTGGCTCTTTTTGCAGAGGACTCAGGTTCGAGTCTCAGTACCCACATGGTGGCTAACAATCATTCGTAGCTAGCAGCAACTATTTTAACTTTACTTTGCCTAAGAATGTGTTAACTTCTTTTTTATTCCTGAAGGATATTTTGTCCATATGTAAAGTACATGATTGACAGTTCTTCTTTTAGTTCTTGACAATTGTGGAGCCACTTTTTTTCCTGTCCATATGGTTTCAAAAGAGAAATGGCTGTCATTCAAATAGGTGGTCCTCTATAAGTTAGTTATCATTTAAAAATGTATCCTTGTTTCTGACTTCCAGAAATGTAATTATGATATATCTTGGCATGAATTTGGATTTATCCTTCTTGAGGTTTTCTTGGCCTCTAGAATCTCCAAGTTTATGAATTTCCCAATTAAGGACTCTCAATCATTATTTTCTTTGAGAGCACTTTTTTCCAGTTCCATCTAGTCTCCTCTTCTGGAACCCAGATGGTGTGGCTCTCAGCTCTCTGCCTTAGTTATGTAGGTACCAGACACTCTATTAACTTTTTTCAGCCTAACTGCTCTTTGTTGTTCATGGTGGATAAATTCTACTGATCTGTTCGGTGTACTGACTCTGTTCTCTTTATTTTTATTATTGAATTCAGTGCACCCAGCACTAATTTTATACTTTATTTTTATATTTCATATTTCTATGATTTCATCTGTACTTTACTATGTCATTTTGCTGGCATTATAGTGTTTTCATTTATTTCAGAAGAGTTCCTAAATGCTTCTTGACATGTTTTTATGGTGCTTTTAATGTCTTTGTTGGATCATGTCAGTATCTGGTTCATTCCAGTTTTGGTACCTGTGGGCTGTCTGTTCTCACTACAGGGTGATTTCTCTGTTCCTGGGTATGATGAGCAGCATTTGAGTATCTTGGACATTTTGAATCTTATGAAACTCTGGATTCTGTTTAACTTTTTAAAGTATGAATTTCTCTTGCTAAAATATTTCACAAGGGCCAAGTGGGCATATGGTCTACCTTCCTACTATAAGAATATGGGACACATATCTATAATGTTTTGTGGAGAAGGCAGAGAGAGTTTAATTCCTCACCTCCCTACCTTGCCAGGACAAGTAGCACATTGCTTAGACCAAGTTTTTGTCACTGAGTAGAGACTAATGTCACTTCTCACAGAATCTTGCTGACACCTGACAGGCAAGAAAGTGAGCTAAGTATAGATTAATGGTGCTTGTCACTACTCTTTCTGCTTCTTGGTATGAGTAAGAGGTAAGACTCAGGTTCCTTACTGGGCCCTGTAATATTGAGGTGGTGGGATAAAGTGTAGTGCCGGTGAACCCCACCTCTCACTGTTAAGTCTTCTGTTGCTACTTCTAGATCCCATCTGTGCTACCTGGGAGGGACAATCAGGGTTCTTCCTGCTTTTGCCTATCAGGAGAGGGAAGTTCACCTTTGCACTTGGCTTTGCTGAACTAGTCTGGCAGGGGAGTTGGAGTTTTGCCTCCTGTAATCATGTAGGAGCTGGAAGAACATTTTTTTCCTTGTCTTTACTTCCCGTGGGTGGGGAGCCTAGAGCATCACTTACTGGCTTTGCTGTCCAGGGATGTGGGGAAAATGAGTGGGTAGGGAGTGGAGGGTAGAAGATCAGCTCCTGTCTGGAGCCAACCTAAGAGTGCCAATGTGTTTCGGGGAGATTTTTCCATTGGTATTGAATTTGAATATTGTGGATTTTGCCAAAAGGCCTTCTGTTCTAGTAGCTACCCTTTTTCTGATATTTTGACTCAAAGAATGGGCTTTTCTTAGAGAGCTGGGTTGTTGTTTGTGTGTGTGTGTGTGTGTTTGTGTGTGTGTGTGTGTGTGTGTGATATCCATTAGCAGTTCTGGACTGGAGGGTTTTATAGTATCCTGACTAGGACACATGGGAAGCAATAGGAAAAACAGGGAATTTACCTTGCTGTTGCTCCTAGAACCTCAGCTCCTTTTTCTTACTTTTCAGAGCTTATCTGTGGTGGTTGTGTGTGTCAATGACAAGAGAGAAAACTAGGAGGAAGGGACCGATTTATCTCCACCAGAGCTAGCAGTCACCAAAGCTAGCTCTTGAACAGCCAAAGTTTTCAAATTTTGTGAGAACCAAGTTTTCACCGATTGTCATTTATGGATCATGATCTCACTATCAAAAAACATGTTAGTTCTTGAATTTTAGTAAATATCCTTATCAGGTTGGGGCACTTTTTTTCCATTACAAGTTTGCTGAGCTTTTTTTTTTTTTTTTTTTTTTGGTTGTTCTTAAATTGGGCAAATGTTGAATTCAGCAAATATTTTTCAACATCTCTTGAGATAATTATATGTATTTAAAATTGGTTTTTAATCTGCTGAAGGACTTTGATGAATTTTTTGAATGTTAAATTAACCTTTCATTTCTGGCACAGTCAGGATGTATTATGCTTTTAAATTTGTAAGATTCAGTCTCATAATTTTTCCTTGATGTTTTGCTGTATTTTTCATTGTGGTATTGGTCTCTAGGGTTTTGTTTGTTTTTTCTTGTAATTTCCATGACACATTTTAGTGTCAGAATATCCTTGAACATATAGTTTGGGATAGATCTGCCAACTCTGCTAGACCATTGTAGTGCCCTTAAGCTTTATTTCTAGATCTTGTTCCTGCAAGTCTTCTTTTGATATATTCTTACTTTGCCAATAAAACTTAAAGCAGCTGATGGTTAGTAATTAGCTCCAAGGTCAAGGGTAAACTATTGCACACTTGAAT
The DNA here is from genome assembly GCF_000622305.1 of Nannospalax galili. Taxonomy (NCBI): domain Eukaryota; kingdom Metazoa; phylum Chordata; class Mammalia; order Rodentia; family Spalacidae; genus Nannospalax; species Nannospalax galili. Next base: position 2,114,867 of record NW_008360320.1, on the reverse strand, counting down.
GGCAATATTTTGATTTACAAGGTGAAGGTACTTGAACATTATGGTCTTAAATTATGATCAAGTCTTTAAGGACATGTATCTAAATACTTATTTAAATAAAAAATACCCCCCCAATTTTTATAATTATTCTACTTACCATTTTTGTGTCTTTGTCCCTCCTCTCCCCTAGTTTTTTAACCATTGATAAAACTTAGTGACTGTGAAGAATGTAACCATGGGACATATCCAAATTTGTTCTACTTTTTTCTACTGGTTTAGTTTTACTAAAGTAAGTCCACTATGCAAAATGGTGATAATTAATTCACATCTTTAGATATGTGAAATATTTTTATGAATCATGGTTATCTGCTTTTTTTTTTTTTTGAGACAGGGTCTCTCTGTAGCCCCAGCTAGCCTAGAACTCACTTTGTAGACCAGGCTGGCCTTGAACTCACAGAGATTTGCCTGCCTCTGCCTCTCGAGTGCGAGTGCTGGGATTAAAGGCATGGCCACCATGCCCAACAAGTTATCTGTTTTTTAAACTTAGAATTTGTATTCATTAATTTATTTTTATTTTGTGTGTATGAGTGTTTTATCTGCATTTATATAAGTGTGCCACATGCATATGGTGCCTGAGGAGGCCAGAAGAGGGCATCTGATCCCTTGAAACCAGAGTTTCAGGTGGTTGTTAGCTAACATTGGTGCTGGGAACTGAACTCTGGTCTTCTGCAAGAGCAATGAGTTCTCTTAACCGCTGAGCCATCTCTCTAGTTCTCAAATGTTTAGTATCTTTATAGATGAAAGAATCCTTTCATTAAAAAGAAATATGGTGTTTACAGAACAAAAGAATGCAAATCCTAACTCTTTGACCCTTTCTTTTATCAATATAAGGAGATTCTTGTGTCTCTCCTCCTTGTCCTGATTCCAAATGATGCACTGTCTTGTGTTCTTAAAAGCTATAGTGCTTTAGGGGCTGGAGAAATGGTTCAGCTGTTGAGAGCACTGGCTGCTCTTGCAGAGGACCTGGGTTTGATTCTTAGCACCCACATGGTGGCTAATGACACTCCTTGGTTCTACTTCCAGGGAATGCAATGCCTTCTTCTGAGCTCTGTGGGCACTGCATGGCATGGGAGTACTTCCATACATACAGGCAATACACTCACATACATAAAATTAAAATGATAAATAAACTATTTTAAAAAACTTATAGTGCTTTAAATTTTCTTTTTAAGTCATGTGGTCATGAGATTCGATTTCTATTTTTTAAAAAAGTAGCTATAACATTACCTGCTAAATATAATATGTATCTTACATCATGCTTAAATTTGTAATTAGGGGTTGGAGAGATGACTCAGCAACTAAAATTAGTTGCTGCCCCTCCAAAGGACCTCAGTTTGGTTCCCAGCACATATATTAGTTGAATCACAACTGCCTATAACTCCAGCTCTGACACCCTCCTCTGGCTTCCAAGGACACCTGTACACATGTGGCACACATTCACATAAACACATACACATATATATAAATAAAAGTAAAGCTAAAATTTTAAATAAAATATTTGTATCTTCCTTTGCTTGGAAAAAAAATGTTAATACTCTTTAAAATTTTCAAGTAGTTTTGATGATAATGGTAACCATCCCTGAATGACAGAACTCTTCAGAATTTCCTTAGACTGGATAACTAAATTTAGAAAGTTTCCTGTTTTTCCAGATTAACAAAAAAGTAGGGTTTACCTTTTAAATTCTTTATTTTTGACTTAGTTTTGGATCTTTAGAAAATATATTTGCTGTTCTTTTATTATATTTGTAAAGATGAGATTCTGTAAATACCTTAGTTAATCTTCACAATATTTCTACAAGGCAAGTAATTTACCTAGGCTTTATTTTGAAACAGAAGGTGAAATTCCACTTTAGAGTGAGGAAATGACAGATCCAAGATCACACTCAATCCCAGAAATACTTGCATCCATAGCCAGGACTGTGTACTGAGCTCCAGTCTGGGGCTTAACACTCTTCAGAGAAGTGCTCAGCTGAGGTGGTGTTGTGAACAGGAGGAATCATCCAGATTTAAGACATTGAAGACTCATCCAGAAATCCTTCGTGATATTGTTGCTTAAATGATAACTGTCAGCCACAATAAAGGCATACTGACTATAAAATGAGTCAAGTATATTGCTTTCATAGATTTTAATATTTTCAGATGAATACTTGAGAAATTATAGAAATCTCAGCTTTTCCTTTTGTTTTTAACTAAAATTTTATAACCTTGCAGTTTCACAAATAACCAACTTCTGCTACTTTTTTTTACATGAAAAGATCGTAAAAATTAGAATGGAATTTACACTGTTCAGATAAAGTAAGAGCTACCTCCAAATTTTATCTCCTGCTTCCTTTGGTCAAAAGTATAGCTGCGTGGCTAACACTGAGCAAGAGCTATACATTTCTAATACTTAAAAGGTCGATTTTAGACTACTATCCTCAGACCTCTTGGGGTAAGTCGATAGCGCAGCTCTCCGCGCCAGGACTCCCTAAGCCACATTCACCCTTCCATCCCCACGGCCTCGCCATTCTATACTCCTAGTTTGAGCCCTGCGCCATTCCTAGTCTTGGGGCCCCAGACACCTGGGGAACCAATACTGCTTCCTGACCCTTCTCACCCAGAGCAACCCAGTCCCTTTCTTGGGCTTCAGGAGCACCACTTCTGGTCCTGGCCCCGCCCTCACCTCTCACTGCTTCCCTGGGCCTGCACCACCGGCTAACTCTCCTAGCCTGCACTACTATCCTCAGACCTCTTGGGGTAAGTCTATAGCGCAGCTCTCCGCGCCGGGACTCCCTAAGCCACATTCCCCCTTCCATCCCCCCGCCTCGCCTTTCTATACTCCTAGTTTGAGCCCTGCGCCA
>NW_008360320.1:2105473-2106492 GCF_000622305.1 Nannospalax galili | reverse complement strand
CTTCAAGTGGTCTTATAAGGGTTATGCTGAGTTCAATATTGTATAACTGTATTAATTTAACTGTGAACCTCAAAATTTACAGCTAATTTTGAAAGAGAAGCATCTTTGCTCTGGAAATTGTTATTGAATATGTTAATGATGTAATGAAAAAAAAAATTAGTAGATGTGAAAAACATTACCATTGAAATCTACCTGATGACTTTATATCCATGCTCAGATGCCTAGAAGCTCAGAAAGTAACCAACTGTGACTAGTAATAATCAGATATTTAGAGATTAGAAATGCATGTGCAAACATCCAATGTCAATTGCATTGAAAAAGAATTTTCCTATATGAACTGTGTATTTTAATAATGAAATGGAGAACTTTTTTAAAGGTTAAAACATCATTTAATTTATGTCTTATAGGGTTTATACTGAGTACAATATTGTATAACTGTAATAATTAACTGTAAACCTAAAAATTTACAGCCAATTTTGAAAGAGATGCATCCTACCTCAGGAAAACGTTATTGAATATGTCAATTGTGTTGTAATGATATGCTTCTTCAAGTATGTTGTTATTAAATAAATCATTTTTAAAAATTAAAAAAAAAATCTATGATAGTCAGCTGAGGAAAGCATGGGGTGTGATAGACAGAGCACAGAGCTTTCTGGAAGACAGTAATAATTGAAGTGTAACATCATGCTAGCGACAAAAAAGGACAGAATCCTTGTAGAGGATTTATGCTGTCAGCAGTCTCTTTAAGAAAAATTCTATAGGAAATTCATGAAGTAAATGGTTCATCTTAAAACTCTCAAAATAATTGAAGTTTTTGCATGTTCTGAATACAATACGTCTTTATGAACTTAGCAAGCTCAGTGCTGAGTCACTTACTTCAACTAAACACCTTAAAAACATCATTGATTTCCTGCGCTAATCATTGTTTCCTGAGCTAGGTAATTATCTGAACAGTCTTTGAAAAGCATTTTGTACAATCAGAGAAAGGTGTTTATTGTCCATAATATAAAAGTAAAGGT
>NW_008360320.1:2089515-2105436 GCF_000622305.1 Nannospalax galili | reverse complement strand
AAAAAAAAGGTCGATTTTACTCTTTTCTAAAAAAACACCTCTACTGTTATTTCATCATCATTAGAAAGATTGATTTAGTTACACATCATCTTGCAGAAAAAATGGAATTGTAGATAGGGTTAGTGGGATAGTCAACAAAATTACCATCTTCAATTTCCAGACATATCTCGATCCTTGTTCATCTTTAAATTTACCTCATAGTCATAAAATTTTGTCTCAGCTGGGTGTGGTGGCCCATGCCTTTAATCCCAGCACTCGGGAGGCAGAGGCAGATGGATCTCTGTGAGTTCAAGGCCAGCCTGGTCTACATAGTGAGTTCCTGGACAGCTGGGGCTACAGGGAGACCCTGTCTCAAAAAAAAAAAAAAAAAAAAAAAAAATTGTCTCATATACAGTCGAACACCGATTCTCAATAAATGCCGTAAAAACATCACATATTTTAGGACAGCCTGTCCATGGATCTCTCAGAACCCTCCATCTCTTCTCAAATTGCTGGGTTTGCTGCTAATGAAGGACTCATGTGAAATCCTTTGGTGAGCTGAGCTACTTCACCCAAAGGGCCTGGGGACACTGCAGAGTCATTTCTTGCTGAGTGTGGGTATGACATATCCATTGCCTTACCTCCAAGAGGTAAATAGCAGTCTATAACAAGCCTACATAACCAGGCTGATGGCTGGTATCAGGACCCAATCCTAGCTTAGCTTCCTGCCTATACCTGTCTTCCTTCACTCCTTTAGGTCTTTTCTGAGAGCCGTCTCTGAAAAGAGTAAAAGAATCCTAGGACTTACTCTGCTGTTAAGGAAGTGAACTAAGGTATTCTGCAATTTAATTAACAGAAATGGTCTCCCATGCCTGTGTTTTAGAGTGTGCCTGGGTTTAATTTTGAGATGCACAGATGCCTATATATTCATCAAATTTGCTGCTTGTGTTGCTTGACTATTTTGTTTTCTCCTTTGTCTTCTTCCACGGGTAGAAGTGTGGGGTAGATAATGTAAACATTACATTATTACAAATTCTGTATGACATGAATGTGGAAAAATATGTCTCATACTACTGATATTTTTTCAGGAAATTACTGAAAGTGCGACACATAGTAAGACCACAATTAATGGTGATCGCCACCATTCCCCTTGTGCAGTTGGAAATGATTTTGTAATCACTTTTATGTCTCTCTGCTCCATGTTTTATTGTCTCTACCTATCTGTCCTATTGGCAGTGTCTCACTGTGTTTTATGTGCTTGTCGGTTGTACCAGACTGGAAATACAGCAGATATAAAACAGAAGCTGATTTTCCCCCATCTGATGTGGACACTGTTAATTTATAAGAAAGCTGTTTTGCCATTGCTGAGGGGAGAAAAAGCAAACAGCTGGTTTGATGGAAAAGCTTCCCTAATCCCTGGAGAACAGTGAGTTCAGATGTGATATAAGCTGACAGAGGGTGAAAAAACAATCTTCAGGCTGATAAGTTAGCAAAGCAATGATGGGCAAGGCTGGATGGCATTTGCTGGAGCGGTGGACCTGGGGTAACCTGCAGGAACGCCATGCACTTAGGAAAGGTGACATTGGGAAGTGATAACAATCAGCTCGTCAGGGTTTACAGCATAAAAAGAGTGCTAAAAAAGGTGCAATTGAGATTTTGAAATGCTGTTCCAATGGAAAGTGGGCTTGTCTGCTTAGATTCCTTTGAAGATTATCATTCTATCTCAGTTGATGTTTTCCTAAACACCAGTAGAGGCCTCCAGATACTTCATTAAGTAAACAAACACACCAAGATCCTGACACCCTGCAGGGGCAAGGCAGAGCATTCGGTGACTGGAGCAGGAGCTAATGACATTCTTAATTTCAGCTGTAATCAGAGGAAGTGCTAAACCTCCTGTAGAAGCAGCTCAAATGCCCATTAAAAATTATAATTGATCTGCTAGAAGGCAGTCATGGTAAGTGTGACTATTGCTATTTTAGATTTCGTTTAAGCAATTGCGGTGAGGTGAGGTGGGCATGTCACTGTTACCTTATTATGTTAAGAAGATGTTTATCTCAAGCCCCTTCATTTGTCTACAACTTTTAGAGTCAAAGCACTACAGTTGGAATAAAAGAGAAACCAGATAATTCACAGCCCCAACCTGAGTTAATTGGCACAGATCACTTTTAATGTCTTAAGTTTTGAACTGAACATCGTCCCAAAGGAAATAATTGCTAGTCACTAGGTATGAAAGCCTCACAGGAAATATAACCAGTAATGCATAAAGGGGTTCTAATAAGCAGCTTATGGAGCCTTTTGTTACACGTGTGTGTTTGCTCGCGTGGTTGCAGGTGAGCACCGGGAACTGCAAGACTGTTATTGATGCTCTACATGATTCCTCCAAGCTTTAATGCACAATCAATGTTAGGTCCACCCAAGCCGTCTATGATATTGAGTGGTGCAGCACAGAGGTTGCTTCTGTGGTAAGCGCCCTTCAGATTCTGGTATACTGATAACTTTCTCTAGGCACCGATCCTTCACTCACTGCCTAAAGCAAGCTCAATGGGTCTTTTATATTTGACCTACCTGCTTCATTAAACCTTTCACTGACAATACACATCTATTTATTTTGATGTCTCATTATTTGATTGTAGTTAATTAGGAGCATGGGGGGGAGTAATTTTATAAGGAAGTGTGAATTTTTTCCCTACAGCAGGTTTGTGATTTGCAGATTATTAGGAGCATGTTAATTGGACTCCATTCTTCCTGGAGGGTTTTTAAACCCTCATCATACAAACTTAAATGGTCAGAGAGAAAGCTAGATTTTGGCTATTTGTGTGCCATATTAGGTTAGTTAGCTCTGGATAGAAATCTGAAAGAGGTGGGTATTGTACACCAAAGATTGCAACTCTTTTCTTTCCTTTCTCAGTGCTCCTCAGGGCCCAGTGTCCCAACCCTATTTCAGAACCTCCCAGGAGTCTGCCAACCCTATTTCAGAACCTCCCCGGAGTCTGCCAACCCTGTGGGCTCTTTACTCATTGCTATTCTCTCCCAACCTTCCAGCATCCTTTTTGGTGTCCTTGGCCCATCTTGATTTTAAAGCAAAAGTCGCAAGTTTTGAAAATTCACTGGCCCTGAAGTATTCACAGGTCTTTTGAACAGTTTGGGCCCTGGGATTCCTTTGTTCAGCTTCCTCTGCTGAAGGCAAAGCTCGGTCAACTGTCTGCTGTCTGCCCAGAGCAGCAAAGCAAAGGAAACAAACAGAGCAGTGGAAAGAAATTCCTGCTAGGAGCTTGTTTATGGATGGCTCCCATACAGTGCCTTTTGTTTATTTGTGGAGATTTTCACAGGGAAGGGCTGGGTATGCATGAAAAAGGGCTTGCAACAAGGAATCATTTAGAAAGGAGGACCAGGGACGCTTGATAACAAGGTTTTACATTTTGAGGCTGCAAGAAGTGCTCATTATAATGTGAGTTTTCTATAAAGCTAAGTTACTCTCTAAGACAGGCATTTTGTTTCCCTTGTTTTTCTTCTGCTAGCTTTACAGTCATTTTCATATTTGCTCTTATCCTGCTTGTAACCACTGTATAAATTACAGATTAAATATAATTGTCTTTGTACATCATTCAGTAAATAATAGAAGTAAATAAAATCATCTGTGCATCTTTCAGTAATTGCTTCTTTCTATTTTGATAATGCAATTCAAGTCTGGAAAACTAGATTCACGACAGACCGGCCATTGGAATGATTACAATGTTCACTGAAAGTTTCTGCTGTCTTTTGTGGCTTGCAAGTATCTTTGAGTCATAGAGCACAACAGGATGATTCTGCAAGAAGTTTTGACGAACTGGGAAGAATATGCTATTTGAAAACTCCATTCAGTCCTTGAGTCCTTGCTCATAAATCTGCTTCCTTGATCTTTTCGCGTCATGTTTGTCTCCTTTGTAAAATGAAAATTATAACAACAATTTTCCAGCATAGTTGTATTAGTTTACTTGTCTGTTGCTGTGATAAAACACCATGACCAAGGCAACTTACAGAGGGCAAAGCTTATTTGGGTTTATGGTTCCAGAGGATTAAGAGTCCAGCCTGGCAGGAGAGGCATGGCAGGAGGCAGCTGGGGCAGAAGGCTGCAGGCTCACATCAAGAGCCCACTGGAAGCGGAGAATAAAACTGGGAGTGGGACAAGGCTACAAAGTCTCAACGTCTGACCCCAGTGATGTGCTTCTTCCAGCTAAGCCACACCCCCTAAGGTTCCCTGACCTCCCCAAACAGTGTCACCAACTGACCAAGTGTTCAAATATATGAGCCTCTGGGGAGCACTTCTCACTCAAGCTACCACACATAGTGAAGTATTAAATATGGATTTTTTTTGGAGACATCTTAATGTTCATACTGGCCCTTTTCAAATTTTAAAAACAAAGTTACAATCATTTAATACTTGATTGCAAATAGTTGGTGCTCAGTAGATGCTTGGAGGCTGCTGTTCCTGCATTCGTTTGTGCACGTGAGTATTATCTACCAGCCTCATCACTATAAGCTTCATGAGGAAGAAGTACTTGTCTCATTTACCAACATGACTTCAGCTCTTTGTCTGTGGCCGAAACTCAGTAGACATTTGTTGTATAGCCTAAGGAGTGACAGTTTTCTTATTTCTTATTTTTATTTTATGTGTATGAGTATATTGCCTGCATGAATGTAAGTTTACCCTTGTTGTGCAATGCTGAGGTTGAAGAGAATATTGAGTTCCGTTGAAACTGGTGTTATAAATGGTTGTTAGCTGCCATGTGGGTGCTGGGATTCAAACCTGGGGCCTCTGCAAGAACAATCAGTGCTCTTAACCACTGAGCCATCTCTCCAGCCCCATGAATGGCAGTTTTTAGGGCACCTAATGCTGAGAATTTTGGGGAGTCCAAGCAGGGTCACCACATATTACCAGGGAAACTGGGGTTTTGCTAATAAAGGTATTCAAAAATATATTCAAAATGAAGGTGGAAGACAATTTTATTAGAGTTTATAAAGAAACAAACTCCAAAGTAGGCAAGCTGCAAATCTCAAAGAGAGAGAGATGGAGAAGAGGAGCAGAGAAAACCATGTTATTTTTTATTTGAGTTAGACCTAGAGGTCTGCTATGTGGTAGAAAAGCAGCCACAAGTCAAAGGAGGAAGATGGTTTTAGAGAAGGAGTAAGGAAGTCCAAAGTACCAGAAAAGGCACATTTAGACTCTGGCCAACATCCAAAAGAAAGAGAAGAAAAGAAAAAGGGAAAATTATATCTTTCTGATTCAGAAAGGCAGGCAGACCCAACAGAACTTCATGATGTCCCTGTAATGACTGTGCCGGGGGGGGGGGGGTGGAAAATCTGGGAAGGAAGAATACATTATCTCATTAAAGGGATAGTTATTCCCGTTTTCTTTTTAGCATAGTTTACGGTGGGTCTGCCTTCCTGAGGAGTAGTCCTTCAGCCAGGATATTGGCCTCCCTGGCAAGAGATTCCATTCTCTTGACCAGAAGGAGTTTTCCCTTTTCCTTTATACTGTAACACTAACACAAATACTATTGCTATTTGTTATGCTTAAATTAAATTAACTAAATGTGTTCTAACATAAATAAACTATATAAAAGTATAATCTATTATTTCCCAGCAGAATATTATCAAAGCAAACAAAGGCTCACAATGAATTGCGTACTTTCATGCAAGAACACGGGAAAACATAAGCTAACCAAAGCCAACAAAGTAGAGTGAAGGAAATTCTGAAAACAATGACTCAAGAAATAGTTTATACACAGAAACTGATGATATAGAAAACAAAGATGAAATAGAGAAAATCAACAAGCCAAATTTGATTTATTAAAAAGACTAGTAAAGGTTAGAGAAATAGCTCAGCTGTTCAGAGCATTTGCTGTTCTTGCAGAGGACCTTGGTTTGGTTCCCAGCACCCACATGGTAGCTAACAACCATCCATAACTCCAGTTCCAGGGAATATAATGCCTCTTCTGGACTCCATGGGTGCTGCATACACATGATGAACTTACATGCAGGCAAAACTCTCATACACATAAAAATACAAATCAAATTAAAAAATTTAAAGACTAATAAGTTGGTAAATCTTTAACAAAACTGACATGAGGAAGAGAGAAAACAAAGCATGGGGTTGCAGAGATGGCTCAGTGGTTAAGAGAGTTTGCTCTGTAACCACGAAAACCCGAGTTCAGATCCCAGCATTTCACATAATAAACCAAGAATGATCTCAGGTGGCCAGGAACCCCCGATGCTGTAAGGAGGTAGAAACAGGATGATCACTCAGTCAGGACCTGTGCTGAGACCGCACCTCAAAGAAATAAGATGGAGAGGGACATAGGTGAACCCCTAGTGACCTCTGAGTGTGAATGTACACACACACACACACACACACACACACGTGCATACACTACATACGTGTATACTACATATACACAAAAGGAGGCAAAACACTAACTGTGACAGAAATGAGAAAGCGGTCATCAGTATGCATGCTGCAATTAAAACGTGAATATCAAGAAATGTTTCACCATCTGCGCAGTAGAGGACATTGAAGAATCACATGAGAAATGACACCCAAACTGACTTATTCTAAATGATCGTGTGTCTTTCAAGGTGGTTCAGTATATGATTATGTTGTAATTTTCCTCAGTACTAATAAAAACAAACACATTATCATTTTTAATATTCGAAGTATTTTATTATATAGATATATTAAAATCCATTTAAAATGTCACCTTCACCTAAGTAGCTTAGGTGGTTTTCAAATTGTTTCTGTTATAAATAGGATCTACATGGGTCCCTCTAAAGTGGTTGTGGTGCTCTGCTTCTGGCAGGCAATCTGTCATACATACTGCATTCCACCATCACTCACTGCTGGCCACGTACTTGCTGTTCACGTGGTGACTAGAAAGAAAGACCTCCCTGTACAGTCCAGACTTTTAGTCACGGGGAGACTTTTTTTTTTTTTTCTCAAAATAGCATTTCATAAACTTGTCCTGAAACTGTTAGTAGAGACCATTCCTGTTTTGAGACTTCAGAAGGTCTAGGGAAAGCAGTAATTTAAGATTCTTACTTAATCTCTCCTGTGTTAGTTAGCTCAGGAGATTAGAACACTATGGTGCAAATTGTTCCAAAATTTTATAATAATTAAACTTTTGCATACTTTTAACCTAAATGAATTCAGATTTTCACTTTGTGAGCATAATTTAAATTCCTAGTCATGCCTTAGCTTTTCAAGTTTTCTTATTCCAGTAGAACTAAATTCTGGGTTAAAAAGTAAAAGAAAAAGAAATAGAAAGGTGGCCATGGAAATGTATAAAAATCCTCCGTCTTTCAACCATGCATTTCCTGTACGCAAATGCGGATTTGATTTTTAAAGCAGTAGATAGATGTTCATAATTCATTATTCTGTAGCTCAAAGTTAAGGACAATTCTGTGTCATCATATATGTAAATTACAATGAAAGTTTCAGTATAAATTTATTGCAGTGAGGTTATTCAAAAAAAGAAAACAAAATGACCTTTCTTCATGTGAGAGTCAACATCTCCACTGGTGAACAGGGCTTTCTCTTTGTCACAGCTTTTCAGGACAGAGAGAATGGAGAGGAGATAGATATCCATGAGCTGCAGGAAACAAACCCAGCCAGGGTTCAGACTGTATAAAATTTGATTTGCGTTAAGCAGGAAGAGAATCTTCATAGTCTGTATGTATAGTGGGTGGTAAGAAACACCAGTCCATGACAAGATATAGGAAATCTGAGGTGGGAGTGACTGACTGCTTCACTTGTGTTTTGATAGAAAAGTGGTTTTCATTCTCTTTAATCTGTCATTTTATTCCAGTGAACAGTGAGTCTAATATGTTTGGAACCTTAAGAAAAAAGATCACAAAAATGAAAGCAGGATAAAGAAATGTGCCATCCCTGTTTTTAGTTTTCCATGCCTTTGAGAAAAGATCTTACCGTCTTTGTATTGTAATACCAAGGTAGCTGAGTAGTCATTGTTGGAGGTAATTTGTTTTGGTGTGTTTGCACACTGACCCCAAGACATTTGACAAGGTGATTTTTTCTTTTTCCTAGAAAAACTGAAAAACCACATTAGGTAGAGAAGGAACTCTCCAAATCCAAGGAAGTGACAACTCAGTAAAATAAATGCACGGATTGTTCCTCAAGTAAAAATCCGTGAAAATTTTAAATGAACATCTGTTTGAAGAATAGAGCTATTAAAGCGAATGTTCTGCATAAACAATGTGCCATGCAGAATAGTTGTACAAATAATGCTGTGAAATTGTTTAATTATCTCATAAAAGAGGGAATCTAGTAAAGGAAATATATACACTGCACTCTGGAGATGTTTGACAGTCTTCAGGAGCAGATGTGATTATGATTATAATTATTTTAGTAAATTGAGCCACAGTTTCTCTTTCTGTTGTAAAATAAGGTACATTATGAATCCTAAATAGGATAAACTTTTAAGCATAAATAATTCATGCAAATCCTGACTTGTGTGGGAGTCACAGCGTTGCTGTCATCCCCTTCATTTCCTTGAGGTGTACTTGTGTAAATACAACCGAGAAGACAAGTATTCACCATGCGACTTCAAAGTAACGAGATCGGATTGTGTGTGTGCTCTGTGGAAATTGCTTTCAATATTTTATAGATAGGGCTTCCACCATAGATTTGGATGTCCAGAAAGCAATATGTGTTTGCTTCTAGGAAGTACTAATTATTTATAAGATAATGATGTAAAGTGGATATGGAGTAATTTTATTTTCTTAAAAACAGAGAAATGCAATCAGAGGCCTTACAGTATTGAACATGAAAGCTACAACGCATATTTTTTGTGAGAGGTCAACTAGTTTTATTTGAAGTAGATTCATTGACCATACATTATGTATCAAGTTTGCATAATACTATTATGCAAATTAGTAAATCTATGCACTTCTATTATTTTTCTCCATTTTGAAATTGCCTATTTTTACATTCATAACTTTGGTTGGTAATTACAGAAATATTACATTTTCTCTATATTGCCTTTATCACTCTTATTAACTGAAATTACTGCTGGAAGGAAATTAATCAGACAAATTAGTATGCTTATTCATGAAACCTAGATTACGGTAAACCTCAAGATTAAGACTAATGAAACAATTAGTTATTTAATCATTATTGAAAATGGGGACATTGCTCAGCTATCTGACAGTAACTGCAGCAAGCTTTGAAAATAGACAAATGAGTATGTTTTTCTTGACTGCTCTTTCATGAAAGTAAGATTATTATCACCTGCTGGGAGTTTGGCTTTTATATTCAACATTTTTCCTGGGAAAAGGTCTCTTCTTACTAGGAAAAAGGAACTCCAATTTATCCAATAGACTTTTCACCTTGAAACTTGTTATTCTGACTCTGACATTTTACAAGTTAAGATGTGAGTCAAGGCTAGAGACAGTATTGCCATGGCAGTTTTGCCTTTTTATACAAATAAACATTGTGCTAGAAGTAAAATTATTCACCTGGGATGGTTTTTAATTAATATTTTTTATCTAAGTGAACAAAATATTTTAATAAGCAAAAGGCACAATAGTGGGTTTACAGTGAAAATCTCTAATCTTCCTGTGTCATTGTAGTGACTTCTTGGTTCCTGGAGACAATCATTGCTCAATGGATTCTACTTTTAAGGTTTCTGGCAGTTACCATTTTACCACAATACAGAAATCCATCAGTCCATTACTTTGTATACCCTATTCCTACTCCTTAAAATGTTTTGACTAATAACTTTATTACCTATATTTGAAATACTAATTTTTGGGCTATCAAATTCAGTCACCATCTCCTGATTTTCTATGTGGTGACAATATCAGTAATCCAAACATTTTCTTTTTCCAATTCCTATGTATTTGGTGGCAGGGTAAAATATAGGACACCCACTGAATTTGACAAAGAACATTAATTCTTTTAGCCTATGTGCTAATTTTCATGATAAATATACATATTTAAAATGTTTTCATTTGTAAAATACAAAGCAAATTAATGATATTTGATTAATTATATGTATACAAGAATTTATTGATGTGATATAAAAATGGGCTGATCATGACAGAGAGAGAAGCAGGAGAATCTCTGGAAGTTCAAGATCAGCCTGGTCTATATAGTGAGTTTCAGACCAGCCAGAGGTAAAAGTAAAACCATTCCTCTGAAAATAATAAATTAATAAAAGATAAAAAAATAAATAAAGGGCAATCAATTCATCCTGTATAACTCTTGAAGTCCTAGGAACTTGAGGTATTAACTCTATGCTGTGCTTGGGAGGAATAACTGAAATCAGGAAGATTGGTAGAAAGTTCCATTTAAGGAGCAGGTGGGTATTTGTATCACTTTTCAAACCTTCATTCCAGACAGAGCTCTGTGACCCATCCCTGCAGGGGCAAAGTTTCTGTTTTTTTCTTGCATTGTTGTCATAAGGAGGCTCAACCCACAAAACTAAGATCCACGGCTTGGGGCTATGGCTCAGCGGTGGACCGGTTGTGCTTGTTTAGCATGTATAATCCCTGGATTCACCTCCAGTACTGCAAAAACCAAAACCCAAACCAAACCAAACAAACAAAACCCAAGAGCAGGATGTGACTTTGAACTGGAGTCTGTGCTCAGTTCAGGGAGTTCTCTGGCCTACCCTCTTCCCTTTTTGCTTCTGGAATGCATGTGGAAACTAATTTAGCAGGAGACTGGGTGGCTCCTACCCTTGGGTCCAAAATCGGTCTCTAAACAACGAGCATGCAAAATCTGTTATGAGAACACTTCAGGTGAAATGGCATCTCTCATCACCGCTCCACACACAGTGTTTGCTGTCCAGTTTAAACCACATTCTTCAAAATTCCTGCCAGGGAACCAACCCTGTCTCTGAAGTCTCTAATGAAACACATCCAAAGAAAAATGTAGAAAAGCGAAGCTCAGAGGAAACTTTGGAAAACTACAAACAAGGCAGCAGAAACCTTAAAACTAATGAGAGGTCTGTGGTATGTGTGTGAACCGATGAAATGTCTGTGGTATGTGTGTGAACCGATGAGATGTCTGTGGTATGTGTATGAACTGATGAGATGTCTGTGGTATGTGTGTGAAGCAGCATTTCCAGAAGCATCAATGCTAAAAAGAGGAAGAACTGGAGGGAAAGTTAGAAAAATAGTGTTTGCAGAACAGAATCCAGTCTTCCTGCATTATTAGAAGGCGTCAGACAGCACAAAAGCTGAAGAACCCAGACACAGGCATGTAGTATCTTGCTTACGGAGAACTGGCAGACAGCAGCAGAACAGCTGAAAGAGATGAGAACGGCAGTTGTGCTGGTCAAGACTTGGGAGTAGAGCTATATACCCACATGCCAAGTGACGCCCCTGCACTGCAGCCCATATACTCTGTCATCCCTGTTACTGTCCACTGTGTTGTCAGTGCTCCCAGCCGTTCCCCAGTGCTAGTCCATCTGCTGAATCTAGTCAGCCTATCTAGAGTTCCTTGCTTTAGGAAAATTAGCTCTTCCTCATCTAGCACAAGCAGTTGCCAATATTCCTTTAGATAAGACTGGGGTCTGCTGCTCATTTTCCCAGTTCTATGCTGTGTTGCTGTCTGGGAGTCTCTTGGGCTACGCTGGCCAACAACTCAAAGGAAGGTATCTCCTGTCTGGCATTGTTTCTTGTTATGCAGCCTTTAGCTATACACATAAAGAATTATATTGATCCCTTTAATTTTTGGTTATACTTTCCTTTTGGGTGTTTAAGACCATGCAGTTGGCCTAGATAAAACAATTTATTTTTACTCTTAAGGTCATTTGAGGATCTGCTCCTCAGGGGTCACATGAGCTTAGGAGACCCCACCAGATGGACTTGAACCGGTATCCAATCTACAAAGACGAGGGTCAACACAGAGGAAACATTTCCTCCATGCTTCCAAGTGAAGCCATCCACAGTCGAGCAGGACCTTTGACTCATCTTCACATAGGTGGAACTGGTAGAAAAAAGGAGCCAGAGGCTCCTCCTAAGGTATCTGACTTCCAAAACTACATATAGGTATTGCTTTAATAAATAACTGAACAAACACTTGAATGAACAAATGAGCCATGCTGTTCTGTCTCTGTGATCACATGCCCCAAAAAGCAGTGCTAAAGGGGGAAAGGCTTATTTTGACTCATGGTTTCAAGGGCGTCAGTCCCTTGTGGTAGGAATTATGTGATGGAGCAGGACAGCTCCTCTCATGATAGTCAGGAAGCAGAGAAAAAGAGACAGTCTAGGAAGAGTCCAGGGCAAGATAAAGTACCCAATGACTATTTCCTTCAGCTCTTCCCTCCTTCCTAAAATTCACCACCTCTTGAGAGTGCCATCATATGAAATTAGTGCCCATTAGATCAGGGCACTTTCACAGTCATACCCAGATATGTGCCTCATTAATCTCTTGTTAACCCCATCAGGCTGGCAAACAATGAACC
The DNA here is from genome assembly GCF_000622305.1 of Nannospalax galili. Classification (NCBI taxonomy): domain Eukaryota; kingdom Metazoa; phylum Chordata; class Mammalia; order Rodentia; family Spalacidae; genus Nannospalax; species Nannospalax galili. Next base: position 2,092,993 of record NW_008360320.1, on the reverse strand, counting down.
ACCATAATGTTAATTGTCTTATAAACAGGAGCAAAAGAAATAAATTAAGCCATAGGAACTGAGTAAAGAAAGCATAAGGGTAGTTTTGACTAGATGAGCCTGGACAGTTCAAAGCTCAGAGAAAAAGCTGATACTGTTCTCTGAAGAAATTCACACAGTATAACTTGCAACGAGGTGAGTTGTGAATGAAGTAGGCTGATCTTTGCACTCATAGCTGGAAGGCCTTGGTAGGAAACCTCAGGTGGCTTGTATGATGGATCCTTGTGGGATGGGAGGGCAGTGAGTGACCCACAATGCTGTCAAATAGAAGGAACCATACACATGGACTCAGAGGCTTCCTGTACTACATCTTTCTTGAACTTTTTTATGGTGTGAAGGAAGCAGAATTGTTTCCCACAGCTCATGTTTTGAATGCTTGGTCCCCGGCCTGTGTGCTGTTTTGAAGGTTTTGGAGCCTTTGGGTCACTAGAGGTGGACCTTTGAAGGTTATACCTACCCTACTGCTAGTCTAGCCCTTCCTTTTTCGCTTTCTGTCCACACAAATGCATGAGGCCTCTGCCATACCTTCCTGCCACTGAGAACTCACTATATATTCCCTGCTATTATGGCCTGAAGCCCTAAAACCAGGAGTCAAAGTAAATCTGTTTTCCCAGAAGTTATTTCTGTCAGCTAATTGGTGTGAGGGCAGATACTGCTGCAAGTAATCCCAACTCAACTCACTGGTTCATTAAGCTAGACTTAGGTGGCATGGTTCTTTTGATTTGCCATTGGTGTCCTGTTTGGGGTTCACAGATGTTTATTTGTCTCCCCAGGAAAGATTTACAAAGTAGGAATGCATCCCAATAGACAAAGTTTTATTTGTTGCCTTGAAGCCAATGCAGATGACCAGAAGGAAGAGGAAAACAGCAACCAGTGTCCTAGTTCTTTACGTGTGGGTTATGAGATGAGTTGCATATTCAAACCCTATCCCACACATACATGCCAGGACTATGGAAATGAAATATAGCTACTTATAGATATACAGCAAAAAAATCATTACTCCAATTTAATTACAGGGTATGTAAGATGTCACTCACAATGCAAAGTTAAGTTACCACAGTAAAAGCACAGGGTTTAAGTCAGAAAAGACAGTGACTTCGTTCTGCCTGGGCCACACCATGTTCAGTGTTGTGAGAACTGGGATAAAGCTGAGAAAAGAAAGAATATTATGAGAAGAATCAAACTGTATTGTATGAGTAAGAGTTAGAGGAGCCAATGACATAAGGCTGGGAAACAGACTTCTTGGAGTATAGTTTGGCTATGCTACTCTATTCTGAGTATTCTTGCTTAGAAGGAGGAATGGATCTTAATATTGATTTTTTCTGAGATTGGAATTGTTCACATGGATACACATTATAGGGGGCAGAAGGAATGTCTAACAAATTCTGAATGATGAATTTCGATGTCTCACAAATCACTTACTGACCATCACTGAAAGTGTTCAAGGAATGATCAAACAATGATCCATTAAGACCTTTAAGAGACAATTCCTGGTGCTAGAGAGATGGTTCAGTGGTTAAGGGCACTGACTGCTCTTGCAGAGGACCCAGGTTCAATTCCCAGCACCTACATGGTGGCTAACAACTGTCCTATCTCCAGTTCCAGGGATTCTGACGCCTTCTTCTGACCTCCACAGATATTGCATGACATGGGTGCACTGACAGACACGCAGGCAGTGCATGCATACACATAAAATAAAAATAATGAATAAAAATATAAAAGAGACAATTTCCATTTCAGAATAGAAGTATCAATTGCAATTTAATGTCTGATTTAATTTTAATAGTGTATGTTCTGAGAACTGTTAGTTTTGAGATTCAGTTTCCATATACTGATCATTCAGCAAGTAAATACTGGTCACTTGCGATCAGTCAGGAAACAAAGTACACACTGCTGGTGCCTCTTGAAGTGTCAAATCCAATAGAGGAAGCCATTGTGAGGCAGCCACGATGTACAAACAATTGAGTTTAACTACTAGATTTAATTATAATGAACATAGGGAACAACAGGCTTTCATGAGAACATGCAACTCAGTCTGGTCCAGTTTGGAGGGTGAGTGGTGCCGTCTTCAGGGAAGTGATCTTAAGCTGAGCTCCAAAGGCGAACTTAACTGCTAGGAACGAACTCTACATCCAGAGTTGACATTCAGAAAAGTGTACTGGATCAGACATATATTGAAATGAAAATTGTCCCTTATCACTCAGTCAACCTTGTAAAGATCCTTGGCTCCTTGGCGCCACCTGATTTGTAGATGTACATGGATATTAGCTGTGGGTTGATTTTTTGCTATATAGGAAGTTCTTTGTTAAGCCTAGTCAGTCAGCTTTGTGTTTATACTCTTTTATTTTCATGGAGTGATTATTTTTTGTTAGATCTGACAAAACACTTGGATTATGAGCTATCCCCACAGAGGCAAATGGAATTGCATTCTTGCCCTTGACTTTAGAGTGAATGGTTCTAAGAAAGATCAATTATAATTTCAGACTACTAATACTTATTATACAGTAAGTATTGGTCACTTCCTGTGAATCAGTCTGAAGGTGAGTGTTTATTGTCAACATGATAAAGATCTGGAATAACCTAGGAGACAAGCCTCTAGGTACAACTGTAAAGGATTATTTAATTTCTAGACATGCCTTTGTGGGATTGCCTTGATTAGGTTCATTAATTTGGGAAGACACACCATAAAAGTGGGCGGCACCATTCCCTGGGCCCAGGTCCTAGACTGTATAAAAGGAGAAAGGGAGCTGAGCACCAGCATTTGTTGTTCCCTGCTTCCTGAGTATGTAACATGACCAGCTGCTGTAAGCTCCTGCCACTGACTTCCCTATCATGATGGCCTGTAACCTTGAAATGTGAACCAAAATAGGCCTTTCTTTCTTTAGGTTGCTTTTGTAAGAGTGTTTTATTACAGCAACAAGTAACCAAGGCAATCAAGGCAATCAGTAAACAAAACATTGTTCCTATCTGAGCCTACCAATCTTCTTGAATGAATTTTAGAAATCTACAGAGTGAAATCTTTCATCTAAATTAGAGACAAAAACCTCAAAGCATCTGATGATATGAAAGGAGGAGCCAAAACTTGGTAAATAATTACAATATGAGATTTATCGGTGATCATGCTTGTGTCTGTTAAAAATTGGCTGACCAGATAAAACCATGCAGTAGCTAGAGGGAAGATTACAGAGCCATCAATCTTTTGAAAATTCTGAGGAGTTTTCTGAGGAGAAGATCAGCATTCACATGCTGTGTAGGCATATCTTTACATAGACTGCATGAATTCAGTTGGCTTAGGTAGGCTGTTCATTTAACAAAGTTCAATCCAGAGCCTGAAAACATCAGCATGACTTAGATTGTAAGACTATCCCTCATATTGATTAAACAGGCCAAGTGAGTATTTTTATGCCAGTGAGTTATGTTATTGAATTTACAGTTATAT
>NW_008360320.1:2070812-2089446 GCF_000622305.1 Nannospalax galili | reverse complement strand
AAGTGCACCCATGTCGTGCAATGCCTGTGGAGGACAGAAGAGGCCATCAGATCCGCTGGAATTGGAGTTACAGACAGTTGTTAGCTGCCATGTGGGTGCTGGGATTCGAACCTGGGTCTTCTGCAAGAACAGTCATATTCTTAACTGCTGAGCCATCTCTCCAGCCCCCTACATTTAGATTTTAATTAGAAATACATCATGGGGCTGGAGAGATGCCCCAGTGGTTAAGAACACTTTCAGTTCTTCCAGAGCACCTGGCTTAGATTCCCAGCACCCACATGGTGACCAACAACCATCTGTAATTCCAGTTCCAAGGGATATGACACCCTCTTCTGGCCTCTGTGGGCATTGCATGCACATGGTGCACTTATATACATGCAGACAAAACACTCATACACATAAAATTAAAATAACAAATAAAATATTTTTCAAAAAGGTTTGTTTTGTAATGCATTATATAGTCGTGAAGTAATATCAAAATAATTTAATATATAATTATGCAATTATACATTATGCAATTATACAATAGCACTTGAAATGGACCCACTGAGGATTATGCAATCAAAAAGTGTCACCTAAAACATTCTTGAGTGCGGTTGTAACTTTTACAGTTACAGTAAAAATGTGACTTAGATGGTGGTTTTTAGCTGACACCTGTGCATAGTGACAATGATGCCAGCATATAGTTAAGTGCCTGAGTTCCCTTAACAATAAAATTTACCAACAAAGTCTCTAAGTAATACAACTGGGTGTCAAATTTTCATACTGAAGCTGTCAAGTATCGGGCATTTGTCAGTGAAACTTTCATATTTATTCCAAATGTTGGCTTTAATTTTATTAAGAATTATTTATCTGTACAAATGCATCCCTAGCAAGAATAGTTTATGAATAAACAGAGTAGTCCCCTCAATTTATTTTAATAGCATAAATCAATAAGCAGATATGAAATAGAAGCTTAGAAGACTAATTTGCCTCTCAGTTCTGTGATTCTGTATTTTGAACAGTATCACAAGAAATCCTCTATAACAGATCTCAAGATTGCAAGACTAAATACATTTAAAAATAAATAAAAGAATTGGATTAAAGCAACAAACAACAAACTATCAAAGGTTACTATAGAAGTTGTTCAGCTTTGGGACCTGAAGCTTATGTTAGCTGTATAATCCTACTTCCAGTCAGTCATCCTGTAAATATTCTTTTAAAAGTATTTCAAAATGTATTCTTTGAGAATTTTATACAGGTACATAAGATTTGTTAATAATCTTTGCTCCCATTGCTCTTTCCCCCTCCTTCATCCCTCCCTTCTCCCCCCCCCCCCCCAAATCCTTTTCCTACTTTCCTGGCTTTTTTGACCCAGTGAGTTTTGTTAGGGTTCCTTACATAGGGTTATCGACTGGAGTATGGGCAGCTTACCAGTGTCTATACCACTGAAGAAAAGTGACTCCTTTACTTCCAGCAACCATTAAATATCAATAGCACCTCAGCAAAGGGTGGGGTCTCAGGAACCCCTCCTCGTCCATGGTCCACAATGGAGCATTGACAGGCTGTGTCTCCTGTTTGTCATTGCAAAAGCCCTGTGTAGGTAACTACAGCTGCAGTGAGTTCATGGGTGTGAAAGCCATGTCATGCCCAGAAGACAGTGTTCCCAGCACTCCTTCCTGTCTTATATTCAGCTCTTCCATTCTTTGGACTCCTTATTCTATAGTGTTTCCTAAGCCTTGGGGGAGGCAATATATGTTTCATTTGGGAATGAGTTCTCATTGTCACTTATCCTCAGCATTTTGCCCAGTTATAAGTCTCTACATTCCCTGTGGCCCACTGCAAACAAGAAGCTTCTCTGACCAAGACTGAGAGCAGTTCCTACTACTGGTAGGAACCTATATATGGCCTGTGATGTCTTGAGCCTTATGCTTTTGGGCAGGTTTACAGTACCAGACATGAATTCTATGCTGTGGTGTTCTGGTCTCAAATCCAAGTAGAAAGCAGTTGGTTTCCCCCATAACTCTCATGCCGCTATTGCACATATTGCCTGGCAGGTCAACATGGTACCATTGTACGCTACTGAGTAATAATACCATCGATTACTGGAGGAGGGAGGAAATTTCCAACTCAGAAATATACTCTTAAAAAACATAATAGCTCACATTTGTTGATGCTGATTATATCCTTGGCATAGGTTAATGCTTTACATCTAACACCTTATTTAACATTCACAAGAACCTTATAAGTAAACATTATAATGAGTCATATTACAAATGGAGAAATGATTTTGTAAGTTAATATTACAAGTTATGTAAAATATAGTTCATAAGTGTTAAATTAGAATTTGTAGTAGGACTGCCAACTACACAGCAGCATCACTAAACTAAAATAATAAATTAAAATCTGTTTTCAAAACTATAGAGCTGTTTGCATTTTAGATGATCTTAATTTTTTATAATTGAATATTAATTAAGTGGTTTAAAATTATATAGACTGTGCTACAAATCACACCGAAAATGTCCTGTGTATACTGTATGTGCTAACAATTTTGTAGTTCATATCTAAACTTTGATGTGACTTTGGCAAGTAATTAGTACAGGGGGTTATGAGTTCTGTCTTCTAGTTGATATTACCAAAGTGTAAAGTGACTTATGACAGGTGACTGGATGAATTTGTGGAGTATGCCTGTGCATTCTGAGCATAATTAGCAATTATGTAGTCACGTCTGAAGTGGTCAAGGTGAGAATTTCCCTTTCTAACATTCTTCTCTGAAAAATTTCACAAGCTCTTATGCCTTCCACAAACCTAGCCTAGTTAAATTCCAAAAGATCTGCTTTCTGTCTGTTACTGTGGGGCAGTGACCCAGCAGTCAGGATGAAACTCACACTGGAAGAAGAAAAAAATCTTTCTGACAGAGTGGGCCACATCAGATCCAAGTAGAGAGATCAGAGCAAGTGTCAAACTGAGTCACATGATGTAACCTCCTCAAGTTCTTCATTTTCTGAACAAGTTTTTCTTTTCCATTGAGTTGGTTTTTATAGCTTTGACTTTTTTGTTGTATTTGTAGCCCAGTGCTTTGATTGGAAGAGTGCCCCTGTGGGTGTGACACTGTTGAACATTTGTGCACTTGCTGTGATTTGTTTCTCATTCATTAATTCACTAATTCTTTAGACTTAAATGAATAGGTGAACAAATAAGGAAAATTATTTTTGTAGTCTTCTTTTGTGGACAATCTTTTCATTGTGACAAAATGTACAGACAGTGTCTCCCTGTAGCCCCAGCTGACCTGGAACTCTTTATATAGATCAGGCTGGCCTCGATCTCACAGAGATTTGCTTTTCTCTACTTCCCGAGTGTTGGTATTAAAGGTATGTGCCACTATGTCAGGTTCAAAATACTTTTTTTGTTTTTTTTTGGTCTTTTTGAGACAGGATTTCCCTGTAGCCCCAGCTGGCCTAGAACTCACTATGTAGACCAGGTTGGCCTGGAACTCACAGAAATCCACCTGCCTTTGCCTCTCAAGTGCTGGGACTAAAGGTGTGTGCCACCACACCTGGCCCCAAATGCTTTTTGATTCAGCATTACTTGTTTTTCAACTTCTCCAAGGAATTTAAATTCCACTCGTGGATGGAGCAGTGAATAATACTATTTTGATACCCTTGCATGAGTGAGGTTTTTGATTTAAAGACTGGTTCATGAAATAATCATTATTTTGGTAATTTATTATTGCACTGTCTAAATTAATGACATTAGATCCATGGGCAAAAACAATAGTCCCCAAGCTTATCTCCAGCCATAGCATAAGCCAGTAATAAAATGCCTGATCTGTGGAAAGACCAAGAGACTTTCTTAATCAAAATTTCTGTGTATCTTTGATATCTGCATATTTTTATTTTCTGCAGAACAGCAGTCTCTTCATGTTTGATGTCCTAGAAGCAAGAGCCCGCTTCTGTTGAGTTTGATTATAGAAAGAGAGGTATTCTCCCTGGGAGCCCAGCTAGGAATATCCTGCTGGCAGCCTTGTCTCTTCTAGGGAAGAAAAGAGAAGGAAGAGCATTTTGTGAAGCTGTGATTGTTTGTGCAACTCGCAGGGCCTCCGATGATTTGCTCTGGCATGATCACTTCCGACTGGAGGCTTCATCTGTGCAGCAGATGATGGATGGGCAACATGCAAATGCTTGAACACAGCACATCCTAATGCTTTGAAATTCTCTCCATTGGCTTTCGTCTATGAATGTTGTTTCTAGGTATATTTTGCTTCCTTTACACTGATGTTTAATTGAACAATTAATAAGAAAACCCAACACAATTTGATTGTAGTTTTTTACCAAATATTTTAGTAGAAGTCAGGTGATTATTGTAGAAGAAAAGTACAAATGCTTAGACTCTGGCCTCATTTCAAGAACTATATAAGTTTTACTGATTGTGGTAACGTGTCTGTCTATTAAAGGTTATAGGGCTAATGTTTCTTCCCTTTTACATGAGAAGAGAATTAGATTAATTGCTAGGGGATGTCATTGGTGAGCTCTTGCTTAGGGGTTGCTTTTTAGTATATTCCTGGAAAAGAATGAAACAGACAGGAGGTCAGGTTCCTGGTACATCTATTGACCTGTTCCAGGAAAGCTTGGTTAGCCAAACTACAAGGATGCCTGGCTCTATTGTAAATTGCCTAAAGAAGTGTCCATTTGTGGAAACTGTTGTACTTTTTAAAAATAACAATGTCATTTACAGGCCCTTCATACAAGGAATACAAGGAGCAAAAATATTCAGCAGGAAACTAAAAGTATGTAAATCCTGAGATTCAGCAAATGGAAAAGCTCCCTTGAACTGATAGAATGTCTCTCTGTCCCCATCAGATGTACTGGCTGGTGGAGGCATCATCCTCCATTGCTCCACGTGAAAGAGACTTCATGGTGGTGATTCAACCTTATTAATTGTTTCTAATGAGACAGGACTGGATTTCCATTCATGTAGACTAATTTAAATGGCATTCTTTTTAAAAAAAATTTTTTTTAAATTTATTATTTTTATTTTTTTATGTGTATGTGTGTATTGCCTGCACATAGGTAAGTGCACCCATGTTGTGCAATGCCTGAAGAGGTTAGAAGAGGCTCTCAGATCCCCTGGGACTGGAGCTATGGACAGTTGTTAGCTGCCATGTAGGTGCTGGGATTTGAACCCGGGTCTTCTGCAAGAACAGCCAATGTTCTTAATTGTTGATCCATCTCTTCAGCCCCTTAAATGATGTCCTTAATAAATCAGCAATTTATATTGTCATTAAACACTTGAGACATTAACATTAGAATGACAGTATTATTATATTCATTGGACATCTTGTGAGGGGTGGATGAGAAGTGAGTAAAATAGAAATATTTTTACTCTCATGGAACTTTCACCTTAATGAAATCATAGAGAACTGTGAGAACTTCTTCTCTTAATGCTGTATCTTATATTACAAGAGGAAAAAATTCAGGTAGTTCTCAGCAACTCCTGAAATCAGGGTATCTCTTCATTGGCTGGGATGTGCTCATGTTGAGACACACATTCTCTCTGTTTCTGACTTCCTTGTCTGTTCCCTAAGGCTGTTTGAGACAGTGGACTCTACCTAGTGTTAGTCTTTGCAATAGTGTTAATGCAATGAAGATTGAGCTTATGACAGTGACTTTATGTATCTGACACCTACAGTAAGCAGTTGGAGTACTAAAATTGTATTCTTTTCCTGAGCCTTTGGGACCTAGACTTTTATACTTAAATTTTTTATACTTAAAATACTCTTACCTTTATTTTAAAAATATTTTTATTGATTCAATGCATTTTGGTCATATTCAGACCTTCTACCTCCTTTCCACCTACACGTTATCACTCCCAAGTTTATGTCCTCTGTTATTATTTGTCTTATAAGGTCAATTAATCTGTGTTTCCTAAACGCTCTTGGGTGTGGGTCTATCCTTTAGAGTCTGCCCAACCTACAAGGCCACCACACCAGCAAGGAAAACTGACATTATCTATGAATTGCCAATATATCCTTAGCTAGGGCTGGAGCTTCCTGCCCATCTCCCTCTTCCAAGGTGGGTCCCTGTCTGACTTGGGTTTGCACAGGTCTTGTGCATGTTGTCATAAGGGCCATTTGTTCATAGGTGCCACTGCCCTGTAGTGTCCAGACAACAAAGTTTCCTTGTATTCATCTATCAACTCTGTCTCTTGCAATCTTTCCATCCCCTTCTTCTGTGATAATCTCTGAACCTTGGGAGGAGAGGGTGTGATATAAGTATCTAATCTAGGATTGAGCACTCTGCAATCTCTTATTCTCTGCACATTTACCAGTTTGGGGGGGTCTCTGTTAATCACCACCTGTTATGAGAATTTTCTGTGGTGAGAGCCAAGAGATGCACTCATCTATGTGTATTGAGTCTGTTTAATACTGTACCTATTTAACAAAATGATAGTAGTAGGTTCTCCCCCTGTGGCTTGTGACTTGTCGAGTCACAGATTCGCAGCCCTGATACCATATGAGAATGGACTCCATTTTGTGAAGTGGGCCTTAAATCTAATTAGAAAATGATTGGTTGCTCTCCTAACATTCATGCCACTACTATACCAGTGGGCATATTTTGCCAAGCATTGTTCTTATGGCTCATAGAGTTACAGCTGGGTAAGTTTGATGATTGCCTTTTTTCTGCCAGTAATGTGCATAGCACCTTCTAGCACTATGAAAGCCAGACAGGAGAGATGAAGCTTCGAGGTCAGTACCGTTTGATTTCACTTTGTTTGTTCTGCAACTCAGGTATGTAGTGTCTTCAGCATTAGGGTCTTACCATCAAGTTCTGGTTCATAACCAATTGCAGTGGCAATAGCCAGTATTGTTTGAGACTCTATGGGATCTCTCTGGTCAACAATTCCAAAAATGGAATTTAGTATTTATTCATGATTATACAATTACATCAACCCACTTTTTAAAAATTTATTCTTCTTTATGGAAATATAAACAGATGTTTCATACTCATTCATTGTAGATATTTATCCAGTGAGTCTGGAACTTACTAGTCATATAATCGATATAATTAATCTGTTTAAAGTCTCAAAAGAATGTCAATGTTTTGACAGTTTGCAAAGCACTATTGTTCATTTCATTTCCAGATGTTGTTACTGTGGAATGCACACATAGTCATGACCACTGATATGTAATATAGTGTGCAGTCTAGCTTATTTTCATGGTAATGTTCAAAATCATACAAACTGCACCTATGTGTTAAAAGTGATATAACAGGTCTGTGTGGTCAGTTTTGCACTTAACATGATTGGACTAACTAAAGCTTAGGGTTGCAATGAGGCACAACTTTGACTGTGTCTGTGCAGGCATTTCCAGACACTTGGTGTGGATGTGGGTGGTGCCAACCTTTGGAGCCTGGATTTAAGAAAAAATGAAAAGGAAGAAAGCTAGTTGAGCACTGGCATTCCTTTTTGTCTGTTTTCTGATCCTTGAGATGTGAACCATGGATATGAGCTGGGCTAGCCCAAATGCCTTCCTGGTCGTGAGGAGCCATGTGCCCTAGCTTGCGGGCCAAAATATCTCTTCTCATAGGTTGTTTTTTATAGTGTATTTGCTCACAGCAGTGAGAAAAGTTAGCTAATACCAAGTCTGATAAGCGCATGTGTTTTCAGTGAGGGCAGGGCAGGAATTTCCATCTTTTGTGTTTCTGAGTCTTTGATTGCTTGTTACCTTGCTGGGGCTAATGGTTTTACTAAAACAGCATATTAGAGGTTGTAAACGACCCAATGAAGTTAAAAATGAGTCAAGGTTATCCTGATAACAGTCCCATTAGTAAAGGTACATGGTACGTCTTGGATTTTTTTGTTTGTTTTGAAAAGAAATGACAGGGACTGCGATTGCTTGTGAGCCTGAGTGTGCTGCCAGGGTGAGCTGCATGTGAGACTTGTAGTTGCTTGTGAACTGTGTCTATATATGTGTGATAGGCATTGGTTGTGCAGTACTGCACCACCAGTACCAAAAGAATCTCTGAATATCCTGTAGCCCCTACTTCCATTACTATTTTCTTGCTTCATAAAAATTGGGTAAACGGTATTCACAAAATATTTAGGTTTGAGGGGGGAAATAGTTGAGATTCAAAACTCTCATTGCAAACAACCTAATTTATAAATTTCAGAAACTTCCATCTCGCTATCCTTCAAAAGTCATATTTAATTCTTGTTTTACATAGATTTCAATTTCCTCCAGTTTAATGACCCTTGCCTTTTTTAGAAACTGCTTCAAACCCTTTGGGGGAGCAGATGATTTAACATCTGGGAACAGAAACCACTGTATATTTCAAACAGAGGACATTCACTATAGGTAATTACTATCGCAGGTAAAATAAGGGGTAAAAAGCCAGAAAATGAACAGAGAAAACCTAATCAATTAGCAGTGGCAAGAAGTAGCTACTAAGCCTAGATGTAAAGGGTTAAAACAAGTAGAAAGAGGTGGTTCACAGAGCCCAGTGCCCAGGCCATCTGGTATACTTGTTTGGCAGAGGCTTCACAACAACTTCCATGAGAATTACTAACTTGGGAAGGAAGAAAGGAATATATCCTGATTTGTCTCCTCCATCCCCTGTTCACAGGTCAACTGCCAGTAGCCCCTTTAGACCAAACCCTGCCAGAAAGCAGCACACACAAGCCTGGGAACAAAGCCTTGTATGGGGTCAGGCTCCCCGTGACACCTGACAGAACAGAAAAGGAATGAGGAATGGATCTGTAAGCACACAGGACAAAGAAGAAGATAAGGGTCAAGTAATCAATACAAACAATCTTTATTCATATGCATAGCATCCTCTAGAGGAAACAAACTGACTGCAAATAAAAATCAAGCACAATTTTCCACTATAAGCTTTGTTGTTTTTTAAGTTTGAATGAATTTCATTTTCCCCAACTGTTTTATTTATTTTTAAGTTGACACATAATAACTTTGCATAGTTATAGATCAGTGTGATAATTCAATATATGCACACAATGATTAGCATCTCCTTTTAAAACATTTATCATTTCTTTGTTTAGGGATCCATCTGTCTCTTAGGTTTAATAAAATGTATAATACATTGGTAGGAATTATAGTCACCATACTATACTGAGAAGGGGGTTGGATAATCAATATCAAAACATAGTTCATGGGGAAGAAGTCCTTGATTATCATTCAACAACCTTGTCTCAAGTTATTATGAAGTAAAACTTGCAGTTTTATTCATATACTCTTTAACATTTGTTAGATGAATTAAAAAAAAAAAACCAGAAAATAGATGACTTGCAAGATGGCTCAGTGTGTGAAAACACTTCCCACCATGCCTGATGACTGAGTTCAATCCCAGGGTCCCAGAGGGTGGAAGAAGAGACCAATTCTCTGGTCGCCACACATGTGTGTGGAGGCACACACACACACACACACACACACACACACACACAATAAATAAATGTAATTAATTTAAAAATAAAAAAACAAAATGGATTACTGGATGAAATCATGTTAGGGAGGTGTTTGGTCAAGTGAGTGTAAATATAATTAAATCTACTAAAAATCTGGTGGATCCTCACAGTTGATCATTCCAGCATGATGAACTTGTAAGTTCTATCTGCATATATAAACCCAGAACTCTGTTATTATTGTATATTTCCTGTGAACTAGAAATCAGCAGATGGACTTACAAGTGCTAGAAAGGTATTCTGGGGAACATAGACATGTGGATGAAGCATGTCTAGACTTGCAGGCGACTTAATGCAACAGAACCTGTTCAGAGATTTCCAGAGTGAAATACAGGAGGTTGGAAGTAGTTTTCAGAACTTATTTACAGGAAAAAGCAACCCTCCTTTTACTTCAGTAAGAAAAGATATCATTCATAAAATATTTATTATACATAGAGTTTTGGTAAAATTTTAATGATAAAAATCAAGCCTCCAGTGGATTTCTTCAGATTCATGTGATGCCAGTGCCAGCTCTCTTTCTTAGATACCTTTCTTATGAATGCTTCTATCCAGACAGAATCCCAGCATCTTTTTCACTAATTGGAGGAAAGACTTTTATATTCATGCCTTTGCAAATAGAATAAGTACATGTATATTCTCCAGGAGCAAGGATATTTATTATAATCAGACCATTTTATTTGCTGTTGGAAGTGTAGCTCAGTTGTACAGCACTTCCCTTGGGTTCAGTCTCCAATACTGTGAAAACTAACAAACAACCCAGACTCATTCAACCTAGTATTACATTACAGCAAAATTCCAATCACAGTTAATATGCAAGTAGTACCTTTGTACACCCAAACATATTTAAAAATAGTAGTGACAATAGTAATAATAATACTATCTAATTTTAGAACAATAGACAGAAAATTTGGTATTGTTTACAAGGGGAAATTATTCTTGGCATTTAAAATTTTTCTACTGAGTACAGAATTCCAAGCAACATCATTCAGTAAAGTACAGTTGTAGGAGAGGAAGTGCCAGGCCTAAGCACAGGCGGCACTAGAGAACACAGCTTCAGCCTTGAGAGCACAGCTTGCGCTTCTGCAAAAGAGCCAACATAATCTGCCCCAGACCTAGAGACTGATGACGTGAGCAGTCTGGATGAGGGGATCTATCAGGGAGCGACACACCAGCTTATGGGACACTGGGGGCAGGGGGAGAGATATATAAGGCCTGCCCTTCCCAGCAATAAAGGAGTGTGCAGGACCTCGCCTAGTGCCTGCTTCCACCCAACTCCCAGTGTCTGTGTGTTGACTCTGGGCCGCTCACCCCCACCTCAGGAGAACCCTCGTTCCCTGCAGTCCCTCATGGGCTGGACCTGCGAGGAAACCTGCAACATACAGTAAACTTGTCCTAGGAAGTCATGCATTAATATGCATCTCATGGGACTGCTATGATCATCAGTATTTGCAAAGTACTCAGGTTCATGCTTGATACATATAAGTGCTAACAATTGCGTGATGAGTGAACAAATGCATAAATCAGTCAATCTCTGTTCTACCCCCACCATATAAATTCCAACCTTACACCAGAGCTTATGTATTTTTCTGTGTGCATTCCTATACTCTATCATTCTAAATCCTAAGATTCCTAAGAAGCATTCCGACTCTGCCTCCTTAGCCTTTCATAAGGAATACTGCCTGTACTGACCTCCCACTCTAAACTCTGTTGCACTTAGGCACAAATGTAACATCTGATTTGCTTCTTAACAGTTGGATCTTAACCAAGAAGAGGGCATTAGAACTCTGGGAGAGTCTTTCTAACATACGAATCTCTAGTCCCAACTCTTAGAGATTTTACATTCAGTGATTCTTGGATGGCACCCAAACATGCACATTTTGAGCAGCTCTCCAATAAAGCTGATGTAAGTCTTTAACAAGCTTGACTCCTTACGCCTTAATATATATGACAGAATGCACGAAATTCAGTGGGGGGCTCTTGGTATTGCAGATGGTAGAGGGATTATAAAGATGATTAAGACGTTTTGTATGAAGTGCACAAAAATTTAATAAAAATATACAATAAAAAAGACACACAGAGGACCTGCAACCTCGGGGCTGCCGGATGCTGGTGTGTGAACTCAAGCACAGACCCGCATGTTTGTCTTGGTGGAAGTGGTGGACACCGTGCGGTTACCCACGTGGCAGTCTGGGAGGAAACTTGTCGATTCCATTGCCCAGGAGCTGAACAAGAAATTCATTAACATGGTTGTGTACAACAGTAAGCTTCTGTAGCTGCCTGTTTGATGTCACGGTGTTAGCGGCCGCCTACGTGTTCCCAGGGGACAGCGCATCACATGCCAAAGTCTATTTCTACTACGCCATGCTCTATCCATTCCTGGATAAGATTCTGATCTCTGACTGGAAGATGAAAGGCGACAGAGGGTTTGCGTGTTTCTTTACGGTTCTTCCACGACATTCTCGTGGTCCCTGAATTGCTGAAGCAGCCTGCTAAATTTGATCAAACAACGGAGGTCTGGGTGTGGGAATATGAGACAGAGGAAGGAGCCCATGAACTGTACAGAGACTAGTAAGGAGATTCAGTTCTGGTGGTAGACAGAGGTGTGTGGGCAACTCCCCGATGGGGCCAAACTCGGCAACCTCTTGCAGTGAGGAGTTGCCAAAGAAGGAGATGCCATACTTGCTTATGGGATCCATCAGATCCTTCTCTCCCTGCCTTCTCTCCTGGTGGACCAGCACCAAGTCCTGGTGCATGACAGAGACCTGCCTACCCTGAAGGCTCTTGGAAAGCTGCACAGTTGACAGAGAAGACAGTAGCTATGTAAATACTGAGGAGTGGTGTCCAGAGCCAGGCTGGGTGGGGCCAGGAGTGCCCCCTGCTTGCCCTCTAGCTCCCAATCTGGGCTCTGCACCCCTCCAGAGCCAAACCCTAAAGTCCTCCCTCACTGGATTGTTTGTTGTTTCTTTTTAATACAAGATCTCATGTGCCCAGGCTGGCTTTGAACTTCCTATATAGCTTAGGATAACCTTGAATTTCTGCCTTTACTTCCTGAATTCTGGGATTATAGGTATGTACCATAACACCCGTTTATGTGGTGGTAGAGATCCAACCCAGGGCTCCATGCATGCTAGGCAAACACTCTACCAGCTGAGCTACTTCCCCAGCCCAAGGACTGATTTTTTTTTCCCCTTCAGTGCTGAGGATGGAACCCAAGGACCTTCATGCAAGGCAAGTGCTCTATACTGAGCTAGTTTCTAGCTCTGTCCTTTCCTATGAACTTCCAGTTTCTGGTGACAGCAGAGACATTTCATAAAAAAATGGCAGCATCAGTAGGAAAGTCTCACTCCCTCATCTCAACAACCAGCATTATGGCCTAAGATCACTGAGTCACCAACCTGGGACAGCAGGTACTGCCTCACCCCAATTTATAGTTCGACATGACCATTCCCAAGTGCCCCCTCCACCAAATGGTGGGACTTGGGATTTGAAAAACCCAAGATGCCTCTGGCTGAGATGGGTGATTGTACAGTACAATCAGTGAGGCCACCCTGGGGCAGGCTCCTTCAGTTAATGCTGTCAGCTGCTGATGGAGTAGGCACAACAGCTACCTTCCCCCAGCATCTAGAAGGGGCAGCCTCCCAAATAACTCCCAAGGTCTACAATATAGGAAGCTTGAGGTTTGCTACCTCCTCAGCTTTGACCAAGAACACTTTGTGGGGCTGCTGGTGATGTCCAAGGTCTAGGCAGGTCACTTATCCAGAAAATTGGCTCTGTCTAGTCCTTCTGTCCTTTCTTCCACAGACACCAAGATACTTGTGTGGTAAGTGCTGTTCTGTGACCTTTTCAGATCACCAGTGTGTGGGATGTCTGTCAGGTAGTGTCAGTGATGTTGCCTAATGAAGTGAAGCCTGCTCTTTGTCATGGCCTTCTTCAGAGGCCAGGGGCAGTGGGAAGTATTCACTCTAGAGGGTGGTCTCATCTATGAGATTGGTGCTGTGCTTGCTCTCCTGGTGGTTAGAGACCATCCCTGGTACACTGGTTCAAAGGAAACAGAGGGAAGAAGGCATTCTATCCCACCAAAGTAACATGGGCAGGGCTGCCGTGCCCGAGCATGTGAATTAGGGCAGGAGGTGATGGAGCAGTGTTTTCTGGCTTGGCTTCCACCTCGCTGTAGTGACTGGGGTCTAAAGGTGACTGACTGTGGCCACCAGACTTCTGCTGACTTTATTTAAAAAGACCCTTTCTGAACTCAAGCTGGTAACAGCACAAACACCAACCACTCACACACAGAACAGTTCATGGGTTTGAATTTTTTTGTAAGAACAAAGGTTCCTTAAAATCTTTTAGCCAAATGATCAGGCAGAATAAAAACTTCGTTAGGGGTGGGGAAGCTACCCCGAAGAAAAGATCTCTTTGCTTATTGGAATATTTTTATCAGCTAAGTTGTAAACTTTTGAGGCTGAAACCATGCTTTGTATCTCAGTGCTGGAGATGTGGCTACTGCTGATGCTTTCCTGTTTTACTGCACCATCTCTGAGAGTGGGTCCAGAGTCTGCTGGGTAGAGGAACTGGGAGGGACAAAGAGATCTGTGAGTGGATCATCCAACATGGCCATCGTTACACTGTATCATGGATGGCTACAAGTTCATGTTTGTATTTGTTTTTGGAGTAAGAAGGGACCTGACAGGCACTTCTGCTCATCCTATCTATATTTCTCCACATTTCTAAGGGGCACCTGTTGACTGGCACCACACAAGTCTCTGATGCACAATTCATCCATGCATCTGTGAAGTTAATCTGTTTCTTCTGACTTCAAGCCCCTTTTTGAGGTCAGCAAGCTATACCTTGCAAGCGTTCTTTTTGTTCATGAGTTTATTTGCTTATTTTTATTTTATGTGTATGAGTGCTCTGTCTGTATATAAGTGTTTTTGTATTTGCCTATTTTTGCATGTACATAAGTGTACCACATGAATTCAATGCCTGAGGAAGCCAGAAGGTGGTTTGGGATCGCCTGGAACTGGAGTTGGAGATGCTTGTTAGCCACCATATGAGTACTGGGATTTGAACCTGGATCTGCTGCAAGAGCAGCTAGTACTCAGTCACTGAGCCGCCCCTCCAACCCCTGTAAGCTTCCCCATGGCAGCAACAGAGGACAAGGTGACATCCCAAATGTGTAAGTCCGTTTCAAGCCTCTGGTTGCATTGCATCAGTCACACCAAGATAGAAGCCCACTGACTGCAAAAGTAAATACAGGGATGTGTGAATAAGTGCTATGACTTTCCCAGACTAGCACAATGGAGCTCTTGTTAATATCTCCTTTCAGAGCAGATCTATTCTGATGCCTCACTGAAGGGCAGCTCTTACTGTATACAATCCTGACCAGGATATCCTTACAACAACTTGCCCAACACTGAGCAAGGACCTTTGTTCAGCAGGAAGAAAGGTACAAATAAACAAATGCATGGATGCCATTTCACTTGCCAGTGAACAGAAACATATCACCATGTATTTTAGACTTCCTGTCACCCAGATAATATGTCACACTTCATTTAACTAGAACATCAAATGCAGAAAACAAAATATTTGCTGTTCAATACGATTATCTGCTACTTGAACAAGGTTTGAGGAATTGTCAACATGATGTGTTTGAATCCAGGAAATTAAACCAAGAACTGTGACTGGAAAAACGTTTTAAAAATACCAAAAATTTGCTTTGAGTGATACAGCATTTTCTCATCACTTGTGATCTGATCATTGTTTTCATCTCTGCTTCCCAGGGTGTTGCTTAGTGAACTGTTATAAAACAACCCAGAATATTCTAGAAGTCCAATTTCATAATGCTAAAGGATCAGCTTAGGGATGAAAGAGAGTTGGTGACAATTTCTTCATCTGCCAGCCAGGCCAGGCCATGTCTTGTCTAAGGGACTATTTCTAGAGTCCCAAAATGATAATATAATGTGGCATAAACAACTATAAATAATAAAGCTATAAATGTATATAATATGTTCCTGATCAAAATAATAGATACTGTGTTAAAGTGATTTATAGAATAGTCACGCATCTCCAATACCCAGGAGTATTACTGAGTATTAACCCTTACCATCTTACCATGCTTTTTTTTTTTTTCCTTTCATTGCTTTAACTTGGTTGGTTGGTCAACTTCATATTATATTATTTCTTTCTTTTTTAATACTTTGTGTATTATTTTTATTTTATGTGTATGAATATATTGCTTGCATATGGGTAAGCATACCTATGTTGCAATATGCCCGAGGAGGTCAGAAGAAGGTGTCGGATCCCCTGGAAGTGGAGTTATGGATGATTATCAGCTGTCATGTGGGTGCTGGGAATTGAAGAACCCGGGCCCTCTTCAAGAGCAGCCAGAGCTTTCAACTGCTGAGCCTTCTCTCCAGCCCCCCATGCTTGTTTTTTAAATATATTATCCTATTTTATTATTTCACAATCTCATACATATATGTTCTGTTTTGTTTTTAACTTACTCTCAAAACATATACTTCATTGATTAATGGTAAGAGATACTGGCCTGAAATATAAACATGTATAAAGTATACTAAGGGAAATTGCTTTGTAGTCTCACTGTATCCTTACTCTTCTATGAGATTTTAGGTTAATCACTTAACCATTGAATATTAGTATTCCTAAAAGAGGATAATTTAGATAAATAAGCAGCAAATGTCCTTGAGTCAGTTAATAGATAAAGGATCTGAAGCAAACGCTGGGTCTGCCAGATAGATGCAGTTATTCCTTGATATCCTTGACTGGGTGACAAAATCCATGGATGAATAAGTTTCTTGTATGAAATGCAACATTTGCATCTAACCTACACACATTCTTTTGAATGCTTCATACTCGTGCCCTCCACCGCTAGATGTATAACTGCTAATACAATGCAAATTCCTTTTTTAAGATTAATTTTAATATATGTGTGTGTCCATGTGCATGTGCCATGTGTGTGCAAGTACATGAGGAGGCCAGAAGAAGGCACTGGATGCCCTGGAGCTGGAGTTACAGGTAGTTGTGAGTTGCCCAGCAGGGATATTGGGATCTGAACTCTGGTCCTCTGGAAGGGCAACAAATGCTCTTAACTGTTGAGCCTTCTCTCCAGTATCACATCACAAATTTTCTGTAAATAGTTGTTATACTGTATTGTTTAAGGAATAATGACAAGAAAAATGTCTGTCCTTATTTAACATAGAAAGGGTTTTTTTTTCCCCTTAAGTTTTTAAATCTACAGTTAGGTTAATCTACTGACGAGGAACTCACAGACACGAAAGGTTGATTTTGTTTGTTCCTGTCAGTTGTACAGAATTAGCCTGTCCAGCAGATTTCCATTTTATTAAAAATGTTGTGCTAAGTTTTGCTTGAATTCTCTTTTTAAGAGAAGGCACTGTATTATAGGATAAAGAAGGTACCTAGAAATGGAGCCTTAGGTGTGGCCTATGTAGTATGCTTGGCGCAGCTGAGTTTTGTCAGCTTGCACTGATAGAGATTTTTTTCAGTCACAGCTACAGAAGTAGATAGGATGAGTTGAGACTTTAACACAGTGGAAAAGCTTCTGAGATTTTTTTTTTTTTTTCTAATTGCAGAAGAGAGACACAGGAAGGCCTTTCTCTGAGAAGTGGAGAGATCTCACAATTTTGCATGTGTGATTATAAAGGAGCCAGAAAACAGGTCCAGTTTCCTAGCAAGTGAAAAATGATAGCACTCCACAGCATTAAGAAGCCTCTGCCTCTTGCACAAATAGCATCTCTATGCCTACTTTGTCTCTAGGCAACACAATGTCAGCAGGAGCAGGTTGCTGGAAAGGCTAGGTTCTCAGAAGAGTGTAGGTCAGAGGCCCAGCTTTCCTTTCTCTAATGAAGAATTCTGTGGAGCTAACATTGTAATTTCTCTTTTAGTCAGAGGATGAAATAATACCTTAGGAATTTGATTCCTTTATCACTCTTGGGGGAAAGGTGTAGCTAGTGGCACTTGTAGCAAAGAAAGTTTAGCAAGCACAGGGTAAGGTGGGCTCGAGTTAGGACACTTTTCAGCTCAGCATTTTAAAAGAGGAGCACATGCTGACCCTGGCCAGCCTACTGGACCCTGGGGAAGGGAGGACTGCAGTGGGAGTAGGGTCAGTGACAGAAACTGAATTATTTGAAATTTCTTGTCAGCAGAGTCTGGATCTTTATGCCTTGTAAAAAGAAAACAAAACACATAATGCCATAAATATTCAGTTAAATGTTATCTTGATGTTCAAGCTACTAAAGTACATGGACTTTAAACCTTTGGCTGCTGCAGTAGAACCAGCTAAAACTGCAGCACAGTAACTTCCAGGACCTAAAAGTTTAAAAAATTCAAACTGTATGGCATTGTCTTAGGATGGGGAAATGAAGACAGAGTCATTCCTGAAATGGCAAAAAGAAAAGAGTGTAGGATAATGGATAACTAGCCAGCTATGGTGGCACATGCCTGGACAGTCACAGGTTCAAGGCAGCCTGGGCTATGGAGTGAGTACCAGACCAGTAGACTCTGTCTCAAAGAAGAAACCAAGTAAGTCAGGAAGCTAGAGAAAAATGGGTAACTAATGTCTAGATTTTTAAAGAAATATTTTATTTATTATTTGTTATTATTATTATTATTATTATTATTATTATTATTATTATTTTACGTGTCTGAGTGTATTACTTGCCTGATTCTGGGTTAGTTGTTAGCTATAACACTTAGGTTCATTAATTTTACAGTTCAGTGGTCCTTATTATAGTACACATGACAAATTTTGGAAGACTCCACAAAAGAATTCAGAACAGTTAAGATTTTAAATCTATTCTTTCATTTAAAAAATATTTTAATGGGGGGGGCAGAAAGACTGCTCAGCAGTTTTAAGAGCACTGGTTGCTCTTGCAGCAGACCCAGATTTGGTTCTCAGCACCCAATGACGGCTAATAACCCTTCATAATTTCAGTTCCAGGGTTTTGATGCCCTCTTCTGGCCTCCATGGGCATTGCAAGGCAAGGGTGTACTTACATACATGCAGGCGATACACTCATACACATACCATTTAAAAAATAATAAAATTTAGCCTGGCGTGGTGGCACACACCTTTAATCTCAGCACTCGGGAGGCAGAGGCAGGCAGAACTCTGTGAGTTCAAGGTCAACCTGGTCTACATAGTGAG
>NW_008360320.1:2048468-2070649 GCF_000622305.1 Nannospalax galili | reverse complement strand
GATCTTTGTGAGTTCAAGGCCAGCCTGGTCTACATAGTGAGTTCCAGGACAGCTGGGGCTACAGGGAGACCCCGTCTCAAAAAGACCAAAATAAATAAATAAATAAATAAATAAATAAATAAATAAAATTAAATAAAAATTTAAAAAGAAAAAAAAACTATTAATGAACACAGGACTGGGGGCTCTCTCAAGAGCATCTGATTGTGTAGCTCATGCTTTGGAAGATCCCGATGTGCCAATCAGACAACTGAGACTTCTCCTGCTGGGAATCGATTGAATCAGATATCAAACTTTGATTGCTCAGGGCCATTCCATTTGCTTACTCTCTCTCTTTTTCTCTCTCCTAACAATTTCCTCATATGAAGGAGGTAGTGACCATCATTGTTGTGGTTATCCTAAAGAGGTTTGTAAAGCACAGTGGTCAGCTATCAGGAAGAGGGTAGTTTCTTCTGAGAGTATTTGCTAACTGGAAACCTTCTGTTCATTCTGAAAGATGAATTTATATCTAGTTTTATTAGACTTCATTTTCTGGTTCTTAGAAAGAGAAGTTCTTTCATAAAATACTCCATTTTCAAGGACTTAAGTTTAGAAATATTTCTAGCTGTTTTTAGCTCCAGCCACATTTTCTACCCAGCATAAAGTTTTAAAAATGGCATGTGCAATAAATTTTACAGCAAAAAGAAAGGAACAAAAGAATTTGGAATTTTCTGCATAATAGCTAGAAAAATAGAGGAATAAGTAAATAATCTTTGTAGTCAGTTTGGGTTAAATCAACAGCTTCAGACTTCAGCACAACCAGAGCTTTCAGAAAACCTTCAGACACAGACAGACGCACTGGCATCAGCCTTCCAGGTCTTTCTTCTTCTGTGGCATCTTCATGGGAAGAAAGGGTCTGGAGGATGGAATTCTGTCTGTTGATTAGTTATATCATATCTTTTGGAAAAATTCATTTGAATCCAGCATTTGGCCACATCCATCCTCTATGTCCTCTACTATAAACATTAGGAAATAGTTCTCTGGTTTCCACAGTCAAGTAGAAAGAAGACCCCACTAGATGGCTACTAGCATGTACTGGACCCTAGTTACTTGCTAGAATGTACTGGACATGGGTAGTGTGACCCACATTTTGGCACCTCATCCTTTATCCTAATTGTTGATTTAGAATCCTAGCCCAATGAATTAAGAACCACTAGTTAACTTTTAAATGTTTTGTTTTTGAGGGATTCACACAGAAATATAGTTGCTTAGTCAAAAATAAAATTAACTAAAGTATGTATTATTGAAACATCAGTCATTTGATGAATTTGTACTAAAGATAAAGATTTGGCTTTAAATTCTGCTAACTCTTTTCCCTTGTTTCCAGCTGAAGTTACTATTATTTTTCTCCAGAACAATTGCAATTGCTTCTCACTGGGGCACATGCTTCTACAATCCCCCTGGCAGATTACTACCCAGAAGCTATAGTGATATCCTTAAAACACAAGTCCAGCCATATTCCACTGATGCTCAGAATCACTGGTGACTTCCTGTGGCAGGCTAGCTTCTAAGATGGTCCCATGTCACCCACCCTCAGTTACACATACTGTGCAGTTATTTAAACCAGCAATCCCCTGAATGTGAACAAGGCTTGTAAATATGATGCTGTTTCACTCTTGAGATCATTACATGACAAAATTAATGTTGAAGATGTAATTATGGTCCCCGTGTCAAACCTTGACCTGAAATATATCAAAAGGGAAATGATCCTGAGTGGGGCCCAGTAAGAACTAACCTGAAAAGCCCGTTAGAGGACTCTAGGGCTTCCCAGAAGGCAGAAAAAATATGTCATCAGCCAGTTGGTCTCCTGCTGTCCTGGAAGAAAGCAGCCTGGACTACTGAAAATGCACCTGCACTTCTATGTGCCAATTTCTTCTCCGGTAAGTTTTCATCTTCTGTATCCACCTGTCCATCTCTCCAAATCTGGAGGCAGTTGTTTACCTTGCCATCTGAACTCCCTGAACGATCTAAGGAAACTTATTGTATTAAAAAAAATCTTCTGTGTGGACAGGAGTGATGATTTCCAAGAACTTTGCCTGCTGGACCAGAAATCAGGAAAATGAAAGCTTTGCCACAGCAAAAAGAACACCCCTGAGAACTGCACACTGACTCCTGATTCTTTAGCCCGGCTGCCAGGAAACATCACTTCTTTTCATACCTCATTGGCTAAAGTGAATCATATGGTCATGCCCATTTTTTAAATCTTAGGAAATGTAACCCATGTTTGTTTTGGAGGAATAAAAGAACTAGAGTCGCTATAGAGACAGTTATTAATAAAAAACCAGAATGCTCCAGATAAGACAGAATTTCCAACACCACCTGTTACTTCTCTCTCTTCCATCCTCACATTTTGTCCTCCAAACTTTACAGTTTCACATTATACCATAATGTATTAGAGACAAGCCCATATGCCTAAAGCTCTGTTTGTAGTTGTCTCTCCCCACCCCCTCCATCAACGTGGGCACCACAGGAATAGAGACCATGTCTATTCAGTTTACTTTTTATCCCCAGAGTCTAGATGATTCCAGGGCCCAGCACATATTTGGTTAATGAATTAATACATGTTTCTTTGTTTAAATCCTGAGAACTCTGAAAAACAAAATTGAACTATTGTTCGAACCCTTTCTGTCAACCCCATTGGTCTCAGAAACTGTGTCCAGCAGAGATGAAGCAGCATTAAGCTTGTGTAGATGCAGTCAGACCGGCTGTGTGCAGTCTGTGCCATCGGACAGGAGGGGAAGATAAAATGCCTCAGAAGCTCTCTAGGAATGTGCTGCTGTTTTAAGACAAGGATAGCTACAGTCTGAGGGAAAATAGGTTTGGAAATGAGTGGAGGTTTCTAAACAACACAGGCTAATGGTATCAATAAATGGAAAAACAGATGAGTCATCAGTTCAAGGATCTTCACATGTCTGATTAAGTTGGAAATCAAGGGCATGCAGGTCTCTGTGCTTATCAAAGTGCAGAAACTGACCATCACTTGCATATGAAGTATAGGTGCAATGCTGGGGAGACTCCTTTTCAAGGAGCAGCACTGTCAGATCCAGGGGTGGAGGAAATGTGTGCCCTGTGCTGCCTGTTCTCCGCTGCACTGTCTTCGTGCCTTTTTAGGCTTATCATTTTCTCTGAGCTTAATGAGTGCATTCAGGCGTGTAATGAAGAACAACACTATCACACAAACAGTTCATTGAAACCCAGAGATATGCTGATTTTATCAATTATATTATTCAGGAGAGTAAATTTGCAATTTACTAAAAAGACACATAAGTTGAGTGACACCTGGAGCATTGGCACATTGGTACTCATGGCCTTAGTAGTTGTGCAACTCAACAGAATCTTAAGTTGATGGCATTTTGCCTCAGCAGGTGGACAGTTTTTGTCTGTCTACCTGCTAGAGAAAAGAGGTTAGAGTAATGCAGTTACCTGTCACACACCCAGTGTGAAATTCATACTAAGCTTAAAGCATTGGCTAGCCAAGGGCATGAGCATTCGTAGCAAATGATTTTCATTTTCACCTCCACTAATCTTCGTTTTCTTAACAAGAAAACTTAAGTCAAGAAAGCAGAAGTTCATCCCATTTGGAAGGTAAACTCTGCCAGGTACTCAAGAGTGGCTTGAAGCCAGCTGTGGTGGCTCATACCTTTAATCTCAGCAGTCGGGAGGTAAGGGCAGGTGGATCTCTGTGAGTTCGAGGCCAGCCTGGTCTACATAGTGAGTTCCAGGCCAGCTGTGGCTACAGGGAGACCCTGTCTTAAAAAGACCAAACAAACGAACAACAACAAAAAAGAGTGGCTTGAGTTACGTAAATCACTAGTCTTTTTTCTTCTTAATAAGGCATTTAATAAAATTTATAGAGAATGTTACAGACGTTTTTGATCCTTCTATCCATGGGAGATTAGTTGGCCAAGGGTTCTTATTTCCATTTCTGGATTTGGTCCTGGAGAGTTGAATAGGAAGGAGTCTGGGCCCTTAACTCTAAGCTCAATGGTATCTAAGTTAAGCAGAAATAATGCTCTGTTTTCTCATGTCAACGCAAGGGTCCATATATCTATTATTCCAACTTAACAAGGTGGTTGTAGGGATGCCAAGAGAGAGTTGAATTTTAAGTACCATGAGTGTGGAAATATATGTGGTTGTAAAGTCTTGCCTAGAGTCTCTCTTCTTATAAATAATAATACTAACACAAAAGCCTTCCCCTCATCTTTTTTTCAGTGGAGAATTTCCGTATGATATGTGTATCTGTAATCTTGTACTCATCACGTAAATGTGTTTAGGAATTCACTCTCTTAAAGGAAACAATGATGACCATTAAGGAGGTAAGAATATCAAAGTATGATTTGGCTCTCTCTGGGCACTGTTACCAAGTTAATTTAATAGTTTACAAGAATGACTTGATGGCTTGCTTCAATATTGTTCTATTTTCTTGCTTAGCAATAAAGATATTCCTCTTGTATTTCATTAATCTCTGACATATAGTAGGGATATGATTTTAAAGACAAAAGTATAGAATAAACAGCAATTTTGCTTCTAAATATGCTATAGCATATTTGGTTTTTAAAGAAAATTTTATGCAAAGGACCAGGATATCAGGAGGTATAGCCTGCATTATCATATATACTCAACTATTTTGGAAAAGCAGAAAATAGCCATGGATAATATATGAGTGAGTTATCTCCAATAAAACTTTGTTTATGGATACTAAATTATAAATTTCAAATAATTCTCACGTCATGAAATGCTATTCACTATTTTATTAACTTTATGGATATTGAATTACAAATTCAAAATAATTCTTGCATGTCATGAGTACTATTCATTATTTTATTTTTATACAACCGTTTCAAAAATGAAAAAGTATTTTCAATTTAAGTCCATTGTCGATGATTGTGTTCCACACTGTGACACAGGATGACAGCTAATTACTGCTACAGATGCTCTTTGGTTTAAATGGGTCTTTGAAATGAAGAGGTGTGTCCAAGGAAGATTTTTTCACTGTATAAATTTTCTGTACTAATGTCAGCAAAGGCAATCCCTTATAGCAGGAATCTAGAAGTGTTTCCTCATTAGGATGTTAGAGAGTCCTGCTTTCTACTCAAAGGAAGGGAATTGATTAGCACAGTTTGGCATAAAGCTTCCAAAATTTTGAGGCAAAGATTTTAACATTTGCACAGGTTTAAGTACATTGTCTTTCTCAAAATATCTGTTGAGTTCATTGAAATTCCCACAAATTTCCTAAGTTCTTGTTCATTAGGTAAAATTAGCTAAACATAGATTGTAACCATCTATTCAGAAGACAAGGCGTTAATGACGTGAAGTCTGTAGTGGTGCTCTTTACTGCCACTTCATGAAGGTTGATCAAGAATGACCTAAATGATAGAAGGATTTTAAGAAAGTGCCAGGCAGCAGGGCAAGGTATGAACAATATCTAAGTGATTAGCCATTATGAGCTTGATAATGCCCATGACTAAGCTAATCTATGACTAGAATTGGAAATCTATGTAGTCTGGTAAATTCCCTCAGCTCTCTAGTGTGTAATTTAATCACAACAAAGCAGCTAATTATTCGTATGTCCTATTATCCTATTATCTTGGAAATTCATGCATATTCTGTATCTTTGCCTCACAATCACTGCCTTGGCATGTTACTACTTCAACAATTTTAGTTTTTTTCATGGCTGCTACATTTATTTGTTCAATGAAATAATAAATTTATTTTGGGCAAGATCACAATACATCAATAGGAACAGCATAATGGGAGGAGCAGGGCTGTGGATCAATTGTTGGGGTTCAGAATCTGCTTTGAAATTTATTAGCAATGCAAGTTGGGGAAGACTGAATGATACCCCTTTGCTCTCAGTTTATAGACCTGCCAACAGCGATAGTGGCAGTATTTCTCAGGTTGGGTTGGGTCATGGTGAACACTAAGTGAGGCAATAAACAAACACTCAGAACAGTTGCTGGCACACAGTAAGCATTTAATAAATGATAGGTAAAAATGTACCAGTGGCTCCTATTCTAACTATAAAATTCTAAGTGTAAGACCTCCGGTCTTGATCCCTCCCATGAATCTCACATAGGTTATCCACTTGGAATAGTTTCACATCTCCATATGGCCATATGGAAACTGCATACTCTTCTCCTCATATCATGCCCACACAATCCTCTTACTCTTTCCTGCCCCAAATATTCTCCCTTAGTTTTTCCATTCTAATATAAATGACAATTTTATTGTCCCATTTTTTTTCAAGATGAAAAACAAATTCAATCTTAATGTCATCATTAAATTCTTTTATTTTTTTCCTCATTGACAGTCCACATTATTTCCACCAGAGCATTCTAGGAGTCTACAGAACATGCCTAGATACAGCTAGCACATCACCTCACCTAGGGGGCTAACCAGCATCACAGTTACCTTCTGCTTAGACTATTAGCCTCTCAACTTGTCTCCCTTCCTCTTGTCTACAACATTTTCCCATCTGTTCCCGACACAGGAGCCAGGCAGACCCAAAGCACATGCTTGTTTCCTGGCATGTGATGAAGACTCAACCATTTCACTAAAGGAAATATTTGGAAGCTACTTGACTTACTACCTTTTGCTAGGCAGTGAGAAAATTTCAAAGTGTTGTAAAATTTTAAATAATCTCTTCCTTTTAAAATAACCATCAAAGTAATTCCTACACAAGTGGGCATAGAATGGGAAAATAGGTCCATATTGTGTGAAAGATCCATCAGAAAATCACATTCTGAATCCATGACTTTTCTAAAACATGAAGAATAAAGCAGAAAATTAACCTAGACTAACTCTTTATCTGAGTATTGCTAGTGAGTGCCAGACTGGGAAATCTTAGTTGTGTGAGCCTTGCATTTATACCAGGAAGGCTGGATTGTGATTTCTGCCCTTATTGCAGACATCTGTGTTTTCTATTCATGCCCTATTTGTCAGAGTGCATTATTTATGGAAAAGATAAATACTCTTTTTAATTAGCTCTTTAACTAGGAAGTTGAGGCAGAAAAATATTTTATGTCAAACTATGAATCTCTAAATATTTTTTTCTTTTAGAGTTCTGTTTGGTCTGTAAATATTTAAGTGGCGTAAAACAAGTTTAACTGTCTGGCATAATTTCCTTAAACTGCAATTTCTATTTATTTATTCTTATGTTTTCTTTAATTGTCAGGAAGCTCTAACATGGAGTTTGTTTCTGGAAGTGATGGCTATGACTAGACTCGGGATACAATATAGGACAGTGTTAGGGACAACATCCCTCATTCTTTTAGCCAGAGAACAAGGAACTTGGTGAAGCCGGATGGGTCTGTATCTTCTCGTGGAACACTTCTACGCTTCAGCACCTCTTTTATTATCCCAGTTTTCCTCTGGTGTGGGAGAGAGGAACAGGATAGAGAAGGGCAGTAAGAAAAGGGAAAGGAAAAAGGGGAACGAAGAAAGGAAATGCACGCGTGCGCACACGCATGTACATACAAGCTGTGTTTGCTTGTGTAACTCACTGTTTGTTGCAATGCCTTGAAACAAAACTGAATGTGTAGCAAAGAGCACACCTAGAATCCAAATAATCTTGAACAGTCTCAACAAAAGAATTCCAGGGCTAGATCTGCTTGGAGGATGGCTGATTCTAGAAGTTAATTAGGAAAGAATAAGTTGAGGCAGGAACATCTTGCTGTGGCAGAAAGTGAGAACCTGTCTGCTATTGCTTGGGTGAATGTACCTCAAAGGTACATTAAAAGCTTGGTCTTTTAGGTGGCTCTTTTGCGAGGTGTTAGAACCTTTAGGGGAGTGAGCCTCGTGGGTGGTATGCAGGTTGAATTGCTGGTCATGTGCCCACAAAGGGCACTGTGGGATCTGGTCTCCTATTCTTGCCCCTTTTCTTTTGGACTCAGGAGATGAATGGTTTGATCTGCTACCCACTCTTTCCAGCTGTGCTGCTTTCACCTGAGACCCAAAGACATCAGACTACTCAATCAAAGACTAGAACCTCCAGAGCAGTGAGCTAACTGATCCTTCTCTTTTCATAAGTTAATTGTGTTAGGCATTTCATTATAATAACAGAAAATTGATTGTCAGGAAGACGCAGAAATCAGCTTGGAGGCTCTTGCACTGTGCAGATTTAGGAATACTTTGAGCATTAAAATATAACAACAGTAACGACTATAATACATTATGTAAGAAGAAGAATTTATTAGTCCATTCTTACATAAATCTCAAAACAGACTGATAGAGACGGGAAAGTGACCTTTATTAGGAATGGGATGGCCTGAAACAAAGGAGTAAGTTCCAATTGAAGGAGATTAAGGAGGAGCTATGAAAAGTGAATAAAACACATGTTCCTGAATTAGATCCTGAGCTGAGGAAAATAAAATAGCTAATAGTTAGACCAGACATTATTAGAGCAATGAAAAACCTTGAGTACGAACCATGATTAGAGACCTAGCCTCTCCAGCTGCTGTGAGAACATCATAGACTGGGAGGTTTAAACAAAAGATGCTGGCTATCTCACAGTGCTGGGGGTGGGATCAGAATGCCAGCATTCCTGGGTGTGGACAGCCATATCGTCCTACGGGCTCACATGAGCACATATGGTATGAACACAGAAAGAGAGAAATGGTACCTCTATGGTAAGAGATGTATGGGCAAGAGGAGGACAACAGGTGTCTCCAGAATGCCCAGGCTGTCACGGGAAAGTAACGGGAAGCTGGGGATGGCGCTGCCTTGCAAAAGGTGTGTGGAATGGAGAACCTTACACCAGCAGCCTTAGTACTGAAAAACTCTCATTGGCAAATGCTATCAACAGTGTGTTGACCATCATCACTGTAGTTCTTACTGTCCATATGGGATTCATTATTAAAGCATAATGTGACCCACAGAAGTAGCATTCTATATTCAGAAGGACTGTCATGTCAACTTTATTTCCCATCTAGCTTTTGGTCTCTTCCCCATTTCTCATATTGTTTTTCTTAAGCATAGATACTGAAGTAACATATATTTTATCAAAATATTAAGCAGTTCTGGGTGTGGTGGCATTCATCTTCAACCCCAGACCTTAGGAGGCAGAGGCAGGTAGATCTCTTGAGACTGAGGCTAGCCTGCTCAGTATAGTGAGTTCTAGGCAGGCTGGGACTAGGGAGACCTAGTCAAAAAAGATCAGAAGAAAAAAATATTAAGCAGTTTCCCTTCTTTATCAATAATCTGAAATAGCTTTTAGAACACTGGACAATCTGATCATTTTAATCAGTGAAATTATTTTTGATTGGTAAATCATAATTGTATACATTTGTGAGGTGTAATGTGATGTCTTGATATACACATAAACATATAATATGGCACAATTAAATGTAGCTGATTAACACATCCATCCTCCTGATTGCTTATTATTTTTTATGGTGAGATAGTTGAAATTTGCTCTTACTTATTCAGAAATACACTCTGTTGCTGATGATAGTTACTCTGCTATGCAGAGGATCTCAAAACCTATTTCTATTCTGCATCTGAAGCTTTGCAAACACCTTCTTGTGGAATCCTCTTGTGCAGAGACTCTGTGAAAGCTGAGTACATGGCAAACTCTGAGGGCTGGTGTGTGTGTGTGTGTGTGTGTGTGTGTGTGTGTGTGGTTTGTGCATGCACTCAGGCAGGAGACCACATGCTCTGCTTCCTTTCCTTTCTGAGCTCCTAGAGTAGGATGAGATTATTTGGTGTGCCAGCTTGTTTGCAAACCTGCTACAGAGAGTTCCTCTAGTATATAAGCCAGCTTTTCCTCAGAGAACCAAGCAGGGATATAAGCATTTTCTTTGTTGAAGGTGTGTCAGAGATTTCAAAGCAGTCTGAAGCTCTAAGGGCAAGGTGCAGGAAGCAAATTGGTAGATTCTGAGCAGGAACCTGTACCTCGGCTAGCCAGTACTTCTGTGTTGCTGCCTCCCCTTAGCCTCATGCCCAGACACAAGTTATGGGAAATTACCGCATCTGAGCACTTCTTCCTGAAAGCTTACTGGAGTCCTCTCTACATTCCCAGGGGAGTAGGTAGATCATTTTTCTTAGGAACATTGTAAGGAAGGTGACTAGGGACAGTTACACATAAAGCTATCTCTTCATATCTGTAATGTAGGCTCTAGGTTCCCCAATCATAGACCCCCAAATCCACAGATGCTCAAGCCTCTTATATAAAATGTATCAATAGTGTTTACACATCACCTACGCATAGCTTCCTGCATAATTTGAGTTGTTGCTAGACTGCTTTTGTACCTAGTATAAATGTTATATAATAGTTATATTATTGAAGGAATAATGCTAAGGAAACAATATTTTTGATCCGAAGCTGGTCAAATCCACAACTGGCAGAGCTGTAGCTATACCAGAAAATGCAGGATCAGGTGAATAGGGGGGTTCACGTCCTGCTACACCTAGGGACCAGTAGCCAGAGGAACTTTTCAGAAAGAGATGACAGATGAGGAGGTTTAGGGTATAGATGTGTAAATACTGCAATTGTTAATCCCCAAATAAAATCAGTATGGATTTAAAATAAAGTATGGGCTATGAAATGTAGTAGAATATAAGATATAATCTGACTTTCCTCTTTTCATCAGCTACCAGTGATCATCTGCCTTTCCCCTGAGGAATAAAGAAGCCAGAGACAAGACAAGAGGCAGAGGAGCGTTTGAACAACAGTGCAATCCAGTCTGCCGCAGCCATCTCAGCGTGATGCTAGAAGTAGCTGGTGTTGCCGTGGCAACATGACAATGGTAAACAAAGATGTTTTCTGGATAGTTTCAGCAAATGTGTCTTTTATGCTCACATCCTCCTTCTACTTCCAAGCCCCTACCACAGTAAAAAAGTGTCGCCTTCCTCTTCTCACAAATTGAGGTTTCCACATTGAGACAGGTGAAGTGGGCCGTTGTCTTCTTGTTTTACTGTGCTCTACAATTTTACAATGCTGGAAATTTTGTTGACATGACCACTCAATTTAGAGAATGTGATATTGCATAGTGAATTCTAGCATCCCCCTGCAGTGTGGTCCTGCTAAGACTGCACCAGGTGAAAAATCTGTAGTACAGAATCTCAGGTTGTGACAAGTCTGACAGGATGAGCCATGGTGACCTTCCCTCCTTGGCCACACAGACACACACACCATCATGTTCTTGGATAAGCGGAGGAAGAATGGCTCTCTGGAGATCGTGCTGACCTGCCGTAACCTGAGGAGAAAAATAAGCGTAGGACACTAAAAGCATTGCTTAATGAGTCAAAGAAAGCAGTGTGAGGAATGATGGGAGACAGGCAGACTCGTGGGTACTTATAATTTCTCTATAATCTGATTTTTACTAAAAATCAAATGTATTTTTAAAATGTTGGTGGGGGAAGGAGAATGGAAGGAAACAAAATGTGCCCAAAGCATCTTCACTGCAGTGGTCACAGCATCTGTGGCTGTGCTTCCTGAGCCTGACACCTCCAAGGTGGTGCTCCACAGAGCTTTGCAATGTTTACCATGAAAGGACTAATTCTAATTCTTAGGACGTAAAATAATTCGGTTTTTTGTTTTCAATTAGAATTTATAGTAACTGTTTTCTTGGCTGCATTTTCCATACTTCGTTTTAGTTGGTCCAGCCCACTCCGTTTCCATGCTTACTCTGTTCAGCCTCAGTCTCCGTTTCCCGCTTTCACTCTGCAAGTGTTCTACTGGCCCCCATCCCCTTCCTTAAGAAAGCTGGTTTTCCTTTCATGGGCCTCATTCTAGTTTCACAATCTGTACAAACTCACTGTCCCTTAAATGCACTTATATAAAACATAGAAACCAGGATTCACATATGAGAGAGAACCTATGGCTTTTTTTCCTGGCCCTGGGTGACCTCATGGTAATATATTTTCCAATTCCATCCAATTTCCTGTACATTTCAGAGTTTCATTTTATCTACAACTAAATAAAATTCCATTGTGTATATGTACCATATTTTCCTTATCCATTTTTCAGTGAAGGGTATCTGGGCTGATTTCATTTCCCAATTATTGTGAATAGAGCAGCAGTAAACATGAATGAGCAAGTATCTCTGTGGTGGGATACAGAATCTTTTGGGTGTGTGCCTGAAAGTGGCCTAGCTGGGTCATATGGTAGTTCCAGTTTCTGAGAACCCTCCACACTCATTTCTATAGTGGCTGTACCAGTTTACACTCCCACCAACAATGAGTAAGGGTTCCTCTTTTTCTGTATCCTCACCGATATTTACTATTTATTTTCTTGCTGATGGACATTGTGATTGGGTTGACTTTTGTACAATGTACAGTGATGAGCTACAAGTGTGTGTCCTTATAGGCACATTTGCATAGGAGGCTAAACTATTTCCTAGGTGAAAAGTGATTTCTGGTGGGACACAGGAGCAAAGGGCATATTCTGGTTGGAGTCAAAGCTGGCAAACTGGCTGGATCCAAGAACTTGGATACAGGTGAGTGTGGATAATACTCAGGGAACCAGCATGAGTCAAAGCCTGTGATCTGGAGTGATAGAAAAGACTGAGGGGGAGAAATTGGAGGACTGTGTTGTAGGTATAGGTAAGGGGCATGCCTTCAGCTGTCTAGTTTGCTTAAGTTCCCACTAGGTTATATCTGCTGTCTTAATATAATTCTGTTTTTAAGTGTCCCTTATACCTTCATTGTCCCACTTTGGATAATAAATAATATAACTTTGTTTAAGTTTATAGTGTCCTTAGCAAAACATTAGGAATGATCTGTTTCTCAGGTTTGGTAGATCCATTGATTTTGAGGAAAGATGGGAGTTTAGACTTAGGACTAGACAATTTGTCCTTTAAAAGTTCCTTTAAAAACATGCCTCTCCTTTTTGGTTTCAATCTTTTAGTATAACTAAGAGATTCAGTGAGCTCTGTAAAAATAATTTTCAAGACATTTACTTTGAATTAAATTTCCAGATTCCATTAAGACCTTATCATTCTTCAAAGAATATCATTCCTATTGAATTCCTGGATAAATGTCTCTCCTTGTGTAAGGAATTCAGCTAAATGTGTCCACAGCACTTCACCGTCTGCAGAGGTGGTGGCATTGAATTAGGAAAAGCAGGATCACTA
The DNA here is from genome assembly GCF_000622305.1 of Nannospalax galili. Taxonomy (NCBI): domain Eukaryota; kingdom Metazoa; phylum Chordata; class Mammalia; order Rodentia; family Spalacidae; genus Nannospalax; species Nannospalax galili. Next base: position 2,057,540 of record NW_008360320.1, on the reverse strand, counting down.
GAAGACAGGAAAGAGGCCCCTCTCAGACTCCACTGCTACTAATGGTTCCTCAACTCATTTTAAGCTCAGTGCCTCAAAGAATTTTCCCAAAAGACCATGAGATTCAAGTCAGCTGAACAGATGCTCACAAATTGCTCTGTGTACCTGCAGCAATCACAGAGGGGTGGGTGGAGATGAGACAGGATCAAGAAAGAAACAGTGTTTGGAACCATCCGTGTCTCGGTTTTTTTGCTCACATTTCTCAACTCCATGGACTCCTGCCCCTCTTCTCTGTCCCTGGTGCTGCCCATCTCTAAATAACTTTTCCTCTAAGGCCTCCATTTCCATGTGCACATAGCTGTCCTCACTCAGATAGGCACAACTGAGTGAGTAAAGGGTGTGTGTTTTCAGACACCAAAAGTCAGCTTCACTTTCCTCCTCTCTTCACAACCACAGAACTTATTCTTAGTACCTTGGACTAGTAAAGTAACTTATAAATAACCGGACTTGGCTTTTTTAGGCTGTGATTTGGCAAACGGAGAAAGTGGCTTTTCCCTGGGCAGAGTGTTAATTACAGAGGCTAATTACAATAGCAACACACTCAGGGAAATAGCTTAAAGAGGGTGATTTTGTGTCCCTACCATATGGAGGTCATATATTATACCGATTACCTAGATCTGAGGAAAAGACTGTTTTGAGTGCTATCATATTGGGCATGATATTCAACTCCGATCTTCATAACAGAGCATAGACTAAATGTGCCTTTAAGGATACCCACGATGTAGTCTTCAAGCACGAATTCAGGTCCTGTGGTTGTACACTCACCAGCGTTTCTGGATGGTGGTATCTTTTCCTATTTGTTGAATGGCATTTGATTTTGATAGTGTGCCAAGAAAAATAAGGATCTAATATTTAGGTCTCTTGATACTGCTAACATTCCACCATCTAAAAGAAGATACTAGAAATGAACTCTGAAAGCAAGAGAGGTAAAACTATTAGTATAGATATGAGGGGCTATGTTTAAGCTAGGTGTTGAAGGACAAACATGCATTCACAATGTCTCTAAGACACTGCATAGAAAGAGATTCAAAGTGTTTAGGAGAGCATTGAAAAATGGGTTTTGGAGTCTGAGTGAAGTATTAAAAGGGAATGGTGCTGAAGGATCCTGTGTAACGTGCTAGGAAATGACACCTTATTCTGCACGCAGTGGGGGAGTAATTTGAGAATTTTGAATGGAGAGAGATGAAAATTTGCAGCTTCTAAGAAAACCCTCAGTATGGTACAGTGGCACACACCTGTAATCTCAGCACCAGGAGGGTTGAGTCAAGAGTATCACAAATTCAAGCCAGCTTGGGCTAAAGAAGAAGTTTGAGGCCAGTCTCAGCTACGCAATGAGACACTGTCTGAGGAAAGAAACAAAAAACCTGAACAGCAAAAAAGAAGACACTCAGGTGGCTTTGCAAAGGCTTAGTGGCAGGGCATGCACCACAGTGGACCACAATGTAGGAAGAGCAGCCAGGAGATGCTTCGAAAGCTTGGCAAAGAGAGCAGAGATCCGAGCTAAAGAGTAGACTGGGAAAAGAAGACTGGAAACGAAGGTTCAGCAAGATATTCAGGTATGATGCCAATAGGAACTTTTTCACACCTTACAGATACGTAGTGAACACTAGAATAAGTAAGCTACTTAATGAACAATTGTTACTAGAGTAGTTCCAGAGGCTGCAGAGGTGGCTCAGCAGTTGCTCTTACAGAGGACTCAGGTTCAGGTCCCAGCAACCACATGGCAGCTGACAAGCATCTGTAACTTCAGTTTCAGGAGATCCCACACCTTCTTCTGGCTTCCTTGGGCATTGCACACATGTGGTACTCTTACATACATGCAGGCAAAAACACTAGTACACATAAATTTTTAAAAAGAGTAAAATGGGAGAGTATGACGCCAGATCTTCGGCTATGGAAATGGCAATTGATGGCAGTCCAGAAAGCGAGGATTACTGGAGAAAGAAGGATATTGGTTGGGCACTGACAGAGCTACATTATATGACTATATTAATATCATGGGACATCAGACACATGTCCACAAACTTGACAAGTTCCAAGCCCAATGCCCTTCTTTAAGGAAGAAGTAAATTTAGGAAGATCTTCCAGAGTCTTACAGCAGCACCCAAAACATAAAGCTGCTAAGATTCAGTCTAAACATGGAGTGTTCTTTCTGAGCCAAAGCCTTGATGCCTTTTTGGAAAAATAAAGGAAAATTTGGTTGAGTTAATATCATTTTAAGTTAATTTGGAAAGAGTTGGAGTGTTGGTGTTCTAATTTACCTCTCTGTTGCTGTGATAAACTAAAACACTGACCAAAACCAAGTTGAGGAGGAGGAAAGGGTTTATTTCAGTTTATAAGTCACAGTCTATGGTTGAGAGAAGTCAAGGCAGGAACCTGGAGGGGAACTGAAGGACAGGCTAAGGAGGAATGCTGTTTACTGGCTTGCTTCCCTTGGATTACCTACTTTTCTTAATATCCTGGGCCCATCTCCCTACAGGGATGACATTACCCACAGTGGGCTGGACCCTCCAACATGAACCAGCAGTAAGAAAATGCCGCACAGACAGACCCACAGGCAGATCTGCTGTTGGCAGTTCTTCAAGCGTGGTTCTCTTTCTCCAGGTGACTCTAGTTAGTGTTAAGTTGACATAAACAACTAGCACCTTTCCTTCTTGACTTTTTTCCTTGTATTCTAACTGTACTTTAGCATGAACTGTCTGCATTACAGAATGGTATAAATTGCACTTTTAGAGCAAAGCTCTGTAAGGAAGGTGGCACATCTCTGTGATGTCAGAGGTTCCTAAGAGGGTTTCTGAAGGCTTTGCTGGAGGCAGCCTGGGTGTCTCCATTTCCTCTTGCGTTATTATATGCAGCTGCGCTGGAGGCAAGCCGAGGAAGTAAGCAAAAGTGGCCCCGCTTGGGAACTGAACTTCTGTCTCCCCAGCATCTGTCTTGCTATGGAGAGTCACATAGAAGGCGGTCTCACAAATAGCCCTTTGTCAAAGTCAGCAGCTTGTTCTTCTTGTGAGAAATGCCCTTTGCCTAATGAGGCTTTTGAAAAATGTGGCTCATCAAAAGTGGAAGTGTGGGCCACTCCCTAGTGTGGGCTCCCTGGTGGGCCTTAGCAGGAGCTTTACCAGTGCCTCAGAGTGAAGGCAGATGTCTGCAGGGATGAGTCAAAGCTGAGAGTTTTCTAGGAAACACTTTATGTTTGGGTTTTTGTGTGTGTGTTTTTGTTTTTTTGCTATTATTGTGTGTTTGGTTTTTTTTGTAATGCTGGGGATTGAACAGAGGGCCTTGTGCATGCTAGGCAAGCACTGTTGCATTGTATCATCTGTTGTTTGTTTCTCTTTGGCTATAGTTAAGACAGCTAAATGCTTCTGTTTATGTTTATTCAATCCATGGACTTGTTATCTTTGGACAAATTCTTTATCTGGCCCACTCCTCAACATAGACACTCATACAAGGACAGTCATACACACACACACAGACATAAACAGACAGACAGACAGACACACGCACACACACACACACACACACACACACATATCTAAAGGTAATCCTCTGACCTCTGCTAAGCCCCCCAAGCCCTCTAACTTGAGGCATTCAGGCAATTCACCGCAGCTGCTTCAGTAAGGGAAGTTCCCATGATCTGCTGCCGTAGTGGTGCTGAGGGCACATCTCCATCAGCTTCGCTGTGAGGGGTACTTTTACCCAGGTGCACACTTGTGGAAGTCACCTCTGTGTTCATATGCAGGAAAGGAAGGGGAGAGAGGTATCCATGCGGTGAATACCTGATGCCTAGGGAAATTTGGCTTGTTTTGTGGTCGGAGCAGAATAAGGCAATTATGACTCATTTCTTTTAAGAATTCCCAGCTGCAGAAGGAATTGCTGACCACAGTATGGACTGTTGCCAAAATGTTCTGCTGGGTGCTGCTGCAGCCTAGAAATAGTTGTAAAAGAGCAGACATCCTCAGAATAAGAAAACTTAAAGCTCATGGAAACAATTTCAGATAAAAGGAGATTTATCTCTGATTAAGTCTACATAAATACTTTGTTAATTCAGGGACTACATCTACAAGATTGTTCATGTTGTTCAGGCGTTTTGTTCCCTGAACTACATAGTGAGACTTTATCATAAAAAAGAAAACAACAGCATAATGAAAATAATAAAAGAGATATAACAGTTGGGCTTCGTATTTCATGCCTGTAATCTCAGCACTCAGGAGGCTGAGGCAGGAGAACCACTGTGTTTAGGCTAGCCTGAGCTACAAAGGAATGCACTGTCTCAAAAAAGAAAGTAACTTAGAAGTAATAATTTGGTTTCTTTGTCTAGAGAAGGGAAACTCTGATATTATAGCCTTGGGAAGAATATACAGGTTATTCAGTAGATTTTGCTCCATGCAATGATAGTAGGTCTCTTTGTGCTTGAGAGGATTCCTTCAGATCCTTTTCTGTTTTTAGCTTACTATCACTCTAAACATGTCATCACTCCCAGGCTGTGAATGAAATTCAGCAACGGGGAGGAAACCTACCTAGATGGACAGATCACTACTATTGCTTCAAGCTGCAAGTATGATTCAGGTGATGGCACACTTGAAGATGAAGATGAAGAGCTCCCTCCACCGAGTGGGAAGATTTGGGTCAGTTGTCGCTTGGGAGCTTTTAAGGAATCAACAAATGACCTCCATTTCCCCCTTTCTCATTTGGAATCTATTAAAAATAAAACAAAGAGATCAAAATATTACTGTTGTTGCTGATTAATGCTGTGTGAGAGAAGGCAACTTTAACAAGTGATCAAATGGACATCCAGTACTGTTCCAGTAATGGATTCAGTGTAACCCTCAAAGCTGGCAACCTTCCTATTGCAAGGATTGCAAACCCATGTGGCTGAGGACAGAACACCGTGCTTGTCTGTTCCGACATCCATTTCTGCAAGTCTCGGCCTGGAAGGACTCTCTGGGCCTCTCACATCACACTGACTCAGCCTTCCATAAGGAACTGTGGGAGAGGAGTAAGGAGAGAGGCCCTAGAAAGAACAGAAAGCCCTTCATCAAAATGGGAGGCGAGAGAAGCAGAGACTTTTCATATCCATTAGTAGGAAAAAAAGGAAGAGTGTGTGAACCACAGTTGACGGAGGGAGAAAAGCGCCAGGATTAGAAGCTCTGTGTGTGTAGTGAGCCCCTAGGAAAATGCGATGAAAAGCAGAAAACAAGCCGGTGAACAGAACATATCTTTTGCTGGCTCAGATGGACAAGTGACAGGCTGAACAGCCCATTTGAAGGATTTAAACAGTTATGAATCTAAAGGATAAGTGACCAACTTACATTAAGGAACAAGTAGTGGTGGACCCTGGTTTCTTGGGGTTGGAACTCTGAAAGGGTCATAGCCTAAGAGATGAAACAAAATTCTCACAGAAACTGCAGCTCATCTCTCTTTTTAAAAATTTGTTTTTAATTGACTTTTTGTGTATTTTATACAGAATATATCAAAGAATCTTAACCATCTTTATACCCTGTCCCCACTGGCATGCTCCCACAGCCACCCACTGGAACCCAGATACTCTGTCATCCATATTAAGGCCGAATGTGTCAAGTCAGTGTCCCCAGATGTTCCCCTGTGCAGGTCCATCCACTGAGGTGTAGTCAGCTTATCTAGAGTCTCTTGTTTTAGGAAGATCAGCTCTTCTTCACCCAGCAGTAATCAGCTGCCAGTGTTTCCTCAGCTAAGATTGGTGTCTGCTGCTCATTTCCCCAGTTCTATGCTGGGTTTTTGTCTGCCTGAGTTTGCATGGGATTTTTGTTTGCTGACACCATTGTCATAGAATCATATGGGCAGGGTCCCAGGAGAAGATCCCTGATTACAAGTGGTAGAAAGAACTCAAATGCTTCTTTGTGGGAGAGAGACTCATCCTGCTCCTCATTTTATTTCTATAAACAATATTATAACAAAGGTCTGACACATAGTGAAGGACATCTACAGTCATAAGAGATAGGGTGCATGAATGAAAGCTTTACAAAATAAATGTATTGAAGTTCTGAATTTTAAAAACCCACAATAACCAAAATGAAGAACTCAGTAAGTTTAGAAGCAGGTCAGATACAATGAGAGAGAGAATTGATGGAATAGAATAGAATATAGACAATATTCAGAATGAATGGTGTGAGTAAAGGAAGTGACACGAGGGGAGACAGCAAAGGGGTGCGTATATAAATGAAATTATGAAGAAGAGGAGGAAAAATGGGAAAAGTATTTGAAGAGAGAGTGGCTGAGGACATTCAAAGACTGATGAAAAACCCCAAATCACATCAACTGGTCCTGGAAGTACCATGTAGCAAAAATGCAAAGAAGGCACAGCTAGATGCATAATTATACAATCATTGGATCAAAAGGCCAAGGTAAAAATGAGGTCCACTCTTGTTGCTGACTGTAAAAAGATAAGGTACACTTTGGCCGTTTGTGACCTTTTGTGTTCCCGGCCCTCTGCTGCATGAGGGAGCTTCATTAATGAGAGCTGAGAGAGTCATTGGTGTCCTCTTCTTTACCCCTGTTCTATGTTCCAAGACCCTTAGGTGTAGAGATTGCATTGTAGATGTGTCACTTAGGTGAGCAATTCATACACAATGTCCACATGTGACCAGTTGTGGTGCTTGGTAAGTGTCCGACTGGTGCAAAATAAGCTTCTTTGATGAGTGGTGACTGGGATATTTGTCTGTAAATATAAGGATACATATTTTGCACATAGTAAGAAATCACATTAGTCTATGGGTGTAACAGTCTTGGGATTTTCTCTAAGATCTATGACCACTCCAGCCATGTGTATTTGGTTATGTTTACAGTACCACACTTGAATGTCCTCCCATTGAGTGGGCTTTTAGTTCAATTAGGTAGCTGTTGATTGCCCCCAAGATAAAAGTGCCACTACTGCATCAATGATGTATGCTGTGCTGGCTGTCGATGTGGTTTATTTGATCTTGAAGCTGGTGTTGGACCATTGATTGATGTTTTCCCTTAGGACTTTCATAGCACTCTCCAAAGCTATGAGAGCCGCCTTCAGGGGAAGTGGTTTCAGGTCAGTTGCAGCTCAATTGCTCCAAATCCTGTGTTTGAAGTATACTCTGTCTTCAGCAGTAGGGCCTTACCTTCAAGTTCTGGGAGGCCATGAAGGGCTGTGGCAATAGCCTGAGTAATTTTGGAAGTCTCTTGGACCATCCTGGCCAGCAACTCAAAAGAAGGTTTCTCCTGTCTGGCACTATTTCTTGTTATGTAGCCTTTAGCTATACAGATGGACTCATGTAGAGATAAAGTATGTATAATTTGTCATTAGGTTGTTGGACTAATATGATTCCCTCTGTTTTTTTTTTAAACTAGCTGGGCATTATTTATCTCTCCTCTCTCACTGTCTAACCTTTCTGCCATGCTTTCCCCATTTAAGGTCACAAATGGCCAAAGCATCGAGATAACAAGTTTTCAGAATGTTGGTCCTTGGACAGGACTCCTTTATTAAACTTCACCCAAGGCTCAGGAACCATTGTGGAAGAAGGGGCAGAAAGATTGTACGAACCAGAGAGGAGGTGCAAGACCACATCGAAACAGAGTCCTACAAGCTCCTGGGAACCTGCTCATATGATTCTGTGGCAATGATGTCATGCCATTGTCATGCCATTGCATGCCAAAAGTCCCATGCAAACTCAGGCAGACAAGAACCAGCATAGAACTGGGAAAATGAACAGCAGACCCTAATCTTATCTGCAGAAGTATTGGTAACCGATTGCTGCTAGATGAAGAAGAGCTGATCTTCCTAAAACAAGGGACTCTAGATAGGCTGACTAGACCTCAGTGGATGGACTTGCACTGGGGAATGTCTGGGAACACTGACTTGACATGGATGACATAGTATATGGGCTCCAGTGGAGGAGGGCTGTTGGAGGGTGCCAGTGGGGGCAGGGGTATAAGATGATTAAGATTATTTGAGATGTTCTGTATGACATACACAAACATTCAATAAAAAATAATAAGATAAAGTAAATGTAAAGGAGCAAGAATAAGGCTTAAAACTGAACTATAAAGAAATATTTATTATGTGGGGCACATACTTGTGTCATGGTGTGCATGTAAAGGTCAGAGGACAACTTGCTGGTAGGTCCCAGGATTTGAACCTTAGGCCATCAGACTTTGTGGGGAGCACTTTTACCTATGGAACCATCTTGCAGGCCCCAAAGGTGAATGTCTTGAGAGGAACAATGGTAGCAGTAGAAATTGCTCCAAAGTGCTAAAAGAAGACAGAAGATAACTGGCACCCACAAAGTCATAGGTGCTGTGCCAATGCTCAGAAAAAGATAAAGCATTTTCAGGCAGTCAGAAATTAAGGTAGCTCTTTGCCAGGAATTAGAAGAGTACTGAAGAGCTTTCTTATCCTCTTCCCTCCCTCTCTCCCTCCATCTATCCCTCTGTCCTTTCTGAGACAGGGCATTGCTATGTAGCCCAGTCTAGTCTTGAACTCACTATCTTCTTGTTTTTAGCACCAAAGAGCTGAGATTACAGGTGTGTGCCATTATGCCTGGGAAGTAGCAATCGTTAAGTAGAAAAAAAAATCGCCTCCATCTCAGCGGAATCTCAAAGGTGCCCCCAAAAGAAATGAAATAGGGTAAATATGCTGTTTAATAGATTAATATTATTTTTACAAAACAGAACTAAGGTCTATATATCTATATTGAAATCACAAAAGTGCCTCCAGAAAGAATGAAAAAGTGTAAATATACTTACACAGATTAATATTATCTCTAAAATAAAACTAAAGTCTACATCTCTATAAAATAAAACTGAAGTCTATATCATATCATCATTTGAGAGAATTAAATAAAATAGTTAGGACCATTAAAAAAGAGGGTAAAGACACCAGTGAAATTAGACTCTTAACCTCTAGGGTGAGAACTAAACGAAGATAAAACATAACTTGCAAGCTAATGAGAGGGGCAGCAAAGGAGCCGAAAAGACAGCCAGGAAGGAAGGAAGGAAGGAAGGAAGGAAGGAAGGAAGGAAGGAAGGAAG
>NW_008360320.1:2044432-2048350 GCF_000622305.1 Nannospalax galili | reverse complement strand
AAAACAAAATAAAAATGTAACATTGGGATAAATAGTAAGAAATGAGTAATTTATACAGTATGTTTGAATTGTATATGAAAAGGTGGGTTAAGGCAGCAACATCAGTTTTGCAAGGAGGAAAGGAGGAGGGCTTATTCTACTTGATCTTAAGACTTATTAATTAGTTATAAAAATCAAAACTATTAGATTTGCAGAAAGAGATACCTTGATTAATGAACCAGAGTATACAGAAATAGGTCCATGCAAGGATAACCAGCTAAGTTTGAACAAAGATGCAAAGGGATGGGTGAAGGCTAATCTAGTGGGCAAATGCTGGTGGAACAATTGGAAATCCATAGCTGGCCCTCCTCAACCATGCCGAAAAAGAAAGAACCTCAACTACTTAGTGAGTTCCAGGCCAGCTGGGGCTATAAGGAAACTCTGTATCAAAAAACAAAACAACAGGAACAGAGACAAAAACACAAACAAACAAACAAACAAACAAACAAACAAGACAATAGAAAGGCAAAGCACAGACCAGGAGAAAATACTTGAAATCCATATATCTTACAAAGAATTTATACCTAGAATATTAAGTTCTTAAAATTCAACAACAAAACATGAAAGAATCCAGTTAGAAAATGGGCAAAAGATATGAAGAAACATGTCACCAGAGGAAATCGGGGGGCAAATGAACACATGCACAGGTGGTCAGTGTGACTTATTAGGGAAATGAAAATTAAGCATCATTACATAGGTATTAGCATTCTAAAAACAAAAATAGTACCCACATACCCCAAGAAGCCATTTTTTTAATGGGGGAAAAAAACAGATATTTCTTCAGAAAAGGAATGTGAAAAGGTATCTAATATAATTAGTCATTATAAATATGAAAAGATATCTAATATAATTAGTCATTATTTATCAGGAAAATCAAATAAAAATCAAAATGAGACACCACTTCACCTGTTAGAATGGTCATTTTCAAATAAACAAAAGAAAGTGCGTTGGAGGGGAGGTGGAGAAATTGTAATATGAACACATTGATGGTGGGAATGCAAAATAGTGCAGCTGCTATGGAGAACAGTTTGCGAGCACATCAAACATTTCAAAATATGCTACCATATGAGCTAGCAACTCTACTTCTTGGTATTTATCCAGAAGAATTGAAATCAGGATTGCAAAGAGATATTAACAATTCACTGCAGTACTATTCAAGCCCAGATTAGAAACAACCTTGTAAGGGTTTGAAAGTGAAATATCTCCCACAGCCTCACATGTTTCAATACCTGACTCCCAGCTCATGGTGCTGTTTTCGGAGGTTGTGAGACATGTTGGAGGCAGGGCCTGGCTGGTGGAGTGGTCAGTGGGGATGGACTTTGAGGGTGATAGCCTAGCTCTGTACAGCTTCTAATCTGTTCTTTGCTGGTGAAGGTGTGTCACTCGGGATGGGCCTTTGAAGTTGATAGACCAGTCTGGTCCAGCAGCCGTGTGAGAAGCTACCACTGCACTCTCCCACCATTACGGCTGCCATGCCTTCCCCACCATGATGCACTCTACCCTCTGAAACCAGAGCCAGAATAAACTTCCCTAAGCTGCTTCTGTCATATATTTTGTCACAGAAAAAAGTAATAAATACAAACCTAAATATTTACTGATGGATGAATGGATAAAGAATAGTATGCCTTATATATGCCATACTTATTTATATATGAATGTTTATATTTCATATATGTATGAATATTTATAGGTACATATTAGTCTAAAATAGAAGAAAATTCTGCAAGGTGACAGCATTAATGGAACTTTTAAACATTGTGCTAAGCATAATAAAAAACAATTATTCATAGGATAATGACACATGATTCTGCTGACAGGAGGTAATGAAAGTAGGTGAACTCATAGAATCAGAGAATACAATGGTTTCCTAGGCCTAGCAGGAGGGGAATGGAAAGGTGCTAATAAATAGGCCAAGGGTTTCCATACATGTGGGTAAACTTTAGAGAGCTGCTGTACAACATTAAATACAGATGAAACTTAATATTTTTAAGAGGGTAGCTCTCATGCCATATATTCTTACCTTAATACAACACAAATTTACAAATAGTGACCATATCAAATGGTTCAAGAATCTGAAGAAATGGGATTTTACATGAACATGTTTGTAAGAACATGGCACAGCTGCTCTGGAAAATAGGTTTTTAAATTAAATATATATTTACTCTCCAGTTCTGCAACTCAACTACTGGATGTTTATGCAAGAGAAATGAAAACGTATGTCCACACACATCTACAGATGATTTTCATAGTAGCTGCAGTTGTAGTAGCCCCAAACTAGAAATAGTCAAAACGCTGGTTGAGAACTACAACAGAAGGTTGGCAGTATATGATTCCACTTATGCAGCAGTCTCCAAATGGCAAAACTAAAAAGATGGAAAGCAGATTTGTGGTCAGCAGTGTATAGTGCTGGTAAGGGTGTGTGGCTATTGACAGGGCGATACAAGGGAACTCTTGTGGACTGTTTTGACTGCAGTAGTGGTTACACAAATCTACATACACATGTGATAAAATTACATACTCGTACACACGTTGTACTGATGACGTCAGATCTCTGGGTGTGGTACAGTACAGCCATTATAAAAGATGTCAACTGAGCAAAAGCCTCAGAGGCTCTTCTGCGTATTCCTGCATTTTCCATCAAAGATATAATTATTTATAAATATAAAGTAAAAATCTCCCCCACAAAGTTATTGGTAAATGCATCCTCTACTATAAGTAGATTAAGTGCTGTAATTATAAGACAATGATTACCACATTGTATTTCTATTTTTAAAGTCAAATTTTGTTAATAATAGTTGTTTTAAAAGTGTTAGAATATGAACTTTTGAGTTACAACAAGGGTTGAATTGCTAACCAAGGAAAAGTGTTGTATTGATCCTAACGCCAAAGTGGGTTGAAACAAGAAAAGTAATGAGAAATCAAGTGGTTTTGGTTTGGAATCTGTTCTTTGAGTATTTGTTTAATGTTAATGTCCCAGAATGTCACTACATCTGAAATCAATAAATGAATAAATGAACAAATGAATATTTTTGTCACATTAATGATGCCATATAACTGTTACCTAAATACAGACACAGACACAGACACAGACACAGACACACACACACACACACACACACACACCACACACACACGCGAGAAACAGAGAGGTGGGGAGAGCATAGGCAAGACCTACTTTAGCATCTACGAACTTTTAAGTAACTTGAAGCATTGGTAGTACATTTTTGTGGCTTTCCACATGGTGGTTCAGTTACTCTAGCCAGTTTAGTCTATACACATGGCTCTGTTTTGTTTTGTTTTCTCTCGTACCATCACTTTCTGTTTCTACCTGACCTGTGAACCGCATATGCAAGGGCCCTGGAATCAGCACATAACTGTTTGTTTTAAGCTCACTTGTTGGTTCTATTTTATTAGTAACCATGTGTCAACTTCACAATATCTCTATTGGTGTCATATCTCACTCTCTAAGTATTATAAATATGTGAAGAAAATATGAGATATTATTATCCCCAGAACCCATGTAAAAGCCAGGCATGGCACTGCATGTGGGGAGCCGCCTGCCGTCCCTGCAGACGCCATTACAAGATGGCGCTCACATCTGGTTCATGCTGAGCAGTAAATAAGTCAGTACGCATGCCCGAAGTAATTTTCCACCTTCTAGTCTCTGCCTACCTCGTGGCGTGATATGGGCTGATGAGTTTGCGACCAATCAAGAGTTGCCACGTCCAAGACGGGCTTACTAACCTATATAAGGGCTGGGTTTCCGACATTCGGGGTCTTCGCCCTGTAAGCTTATGCTCTCCCTCTCAAGATGCATTAAAGCTTTTCTGCAGAAGGATCCTGAGTGTGCCGCGTCATTCTTGCTGGCGAGACGATAGC
>NW_008360320.1:2028128-2042320 GCF_000622305.1 Nannospalax galili | reverse complement strand
GATCCTATTCTAATAAGATCCAGGGGAGCTGTTTGTGTTTTTCCACAGAATGAAGAAAATCCTTTTTGGGTCCCTGAAAGACTCACCCGAATCTTGTTGGATCAAGAAAGGCATACAACCCAGCCACCCAGTAAAGATGAGTAGGCCCCTTCTGCTGATGATCCTGACAATCGAAGTCGGGCTCGTTTAAGGGGAACCACGCTGGGGTATCATGTCAACCTTCCCGCTGCCTATGCTGGTGATGTATAATGCCCAAGTTTACCCCAGATTCTTTGTAACTAATAAAAATTTAGGCCTTGCCTATCTACCCCGAGATGAGCAGATTGAGGAGCTTATGGAAAACAGGACTATACCCCTTAAGGGAAGTCTGTGTTTTCTAGTAGAAGGAAATAATTTTAGCAGCCCCTGTATTATACTAGGAAATCTTTCTTCAGCATGGTTGAAAGAAGCCACGGTTGGTGGCAAAGCCTTTAACATCGTGGCAAATGCCACAGTACTCTATGGGTGGTGGCCACGGTCTCCCACTACTAATAAAACTTCTGCCCCACCGATTCAACCAAAATTGGCCCCGTTTTGTACTGGCCGACAAGATAAAGGATTGGCCTTGCCATGGACGGGGTGCCAATCCAGGGATGCCATGTGGGCCCTGGAAGGCCTGTTCTCTTTTTCTCCAACTATAGGGAGAGGATCAAATTTTACTGTCATGGACCCCGACCAAGCTAACACAAACCCTTTTGATCAGTGGTTGCTCTGTGGAGTTAATGGAAGCTGTACAGACCTTTCACCCCTGGCCATGTTAAAAGGAGGCATGGGAGAGCTAGGACAGTTAGAATATAATTGGCAGGGAAATTTTGGCAAACAACTCTCATCAGGCAAGAGGCCAAGATCAGGCCGTTCTACCACCACTGATATTAAATATAAGACCTTTGCCTATGAAAATTATGCTACCACCCCTGTCTGTGTTTGGCCACCATTTATTTGGATTGTTAGCAACAAAAGCCATGTTGAAGCTAGGCTGGAATGTGGGGAGGGGGACTGTTATTACACCTTATGCTGGGATGCTGAGAGGTTCCCCATTGCGATAGTGACCCGAATGCCACGTTTTGTACCTGTTCCGGTAGAGGCCCCCAATAGCATGTCATTATCTAGACAGAGAAGAGATTTTGGGATCTCAGCCATTGTTGTGGCTATAATTGCCACCACTGCAGTTGCGGCATCAGTTACCGCCTCTGCCCTTGGTCTGTCCAGTTCAGTGCAAGCTGCACAGAGCATTAATGATCTGTCTGCCACAGTATTTCTGGCTATAGATAAGCAGACCTCCGCTAATACTCAAATACAAGGAGGCCTTATGTTGGTCAATCAACGCATTGATCTAGTACAAGAGCAGTTGGATATTTCATGGCAAATGGCACAGCTGGGGTGTGTGCAGAAGCTCCCTGGCCTATGTATTACTTCTATCCCATATGAAAATTTTACTAGAGCAGCTAATCTATTTAAGAGCCTTTCTCAGTACATTTTGCAGAATTGGACTTCTGAATTTGAGCAGACGCTCCGCGAACTGAGGACAGCCGTACTCCAGATCAATTCCACACGTCTTGATCTTTCCTTCACCGAGGGACTGTCATCTTGGATCTCTTTAGCTGTTTCCTACTTCAAGGAATGGGTGGGAGTGGGAATGTTTGGTATGGCCGTCTGCTGTGGACTGGTATTTCTCCTATGGATGGTCTGCAGACTCAGAACCCAAAATAAGCGAGACAAGGTGGTTATTGCGCATGCACTTGTGGCCCTGGAACATGGGGCTTCCACTGACGTGTGGTTGACTATGCTCAAGCAATAGATTGCTGACAAGACAGCTCTTGCACGCCCGGAACCTAGGTTCATTGCACTGGGCAGAGTGTCCAACACAGCACCCAAAGAGGGTTGCTGAATAATGTATTGCACAGGGGGTCATTGTCCCGCTGAGAGACATGTCGTTCCACATAAGGGTTGCCTGCCCGAGTTTCCCTTTCCCAGAAAAATGGCAGAGGACAGGTTGGGAGTATCCTGGGCTCCAGAGTAGACCTAGGGATGACTCCCATACATGGGCTGATCAAGATTTTAACTGGGAGGTTCGACCACTGTCTCTACCCTCTCATTTTGGGAAATCTATTTGCTTCATATAAAGTAAAAAGAGGGAGATGTGGGGAGCCGCCTGCCATCCCTGCAGACGCCATTACAAGATGGCGCTCACATCCGGTTCATGCTGAGCAGTAAATAAGTCAGTACGTATGCCCAAAGTAATTTTCCACCTTCTAGTCTCTGCCTACCTCGTGGCGTGATATGGGCTGATGAGTTTGCGACCAATCAAGAGTTGCCACGTCCAAGACGGGCTTACTAACCTATATAAGGGCTGGGTTTCCGACATTCGGGGTCTTCGCCCTGTAAGCTTATGCTCTCCCTCTCAAGATGCATTAAAGCTTTTCTGCAGAAGGATCCTGAGTGTGCCGCGTCATTCTTGCTGGCGAGACGATAGCGCGGGACAACCGCACACCTGTGACCCTAGTGCTGGGTGGAGTGCAAAAACAGGTGGATCCCAGGGGTTTGTTGGCCAGCTAATCTAGCTGAAATGATGAACACTAGGGTTAGTGAAGAATTCCGTTTCCAAAATAAGGTGGCGAGCAATAGGGAAGAGACCCAAAGTCAACTCCTGGCCTCCACATGCACACACAGGCCAGTGCACTTGAGCATACACATGCATACACCATACACAGACACACACACAGACACAGACACACACACACACAGAGATACACACACATGCACAGACACACACAGAGATACACAGATACACACATACATGCACACACACACACACACACACACACACACACACATACATTTAGGAATACACAGAAAGCAGACAGAACCCTCTAGGAAGAAGAATATAGCCAGCCAGAGAAGGAACTAGAGAGCATCTTTATAACCATAGAAATAGCCATTTTGCATGTTAAAATAAGTGGATACCAGTTCAATCTCTCCCAAGAATAACTTTCTCCCCCTCTTCTGAGAAATTCTTCAGTAATTGTCATGAAGAAGCCTCATTTGAAAATAAATGCATAAAATTTCCTCAGCGGTTTATGTGCCATTTAAATTTTTGTGCTTATGTTGTTAGACAGCTAATAGCTGGCTGATTCAGCAGCAAGATGTTTACTTTTATTAATACTTTGATTATAATGATTCATTGGACCATTTTGTACTTCTTGAGGGGCTCTGCTAAACATTATTATATTAGACCTTTGCGATTGTTCTGAGCTTTTCATGAGAATAGTTATCACTTCTATTTGCAGAAAAGGAGGTGGCTATACAGTAACAGACCACACATGGTCTCAAACTCAGGCTTTATGGTTTCTAGTCCTGTTTTGTTCTTACCTTGTCACGCTGCCTTCCTTCCCCAGTGGATGCCAGTGTGTGGAAAGTGCACATTGTTTGGTGCCTCAGGCTTCCCTCTCTCCAGAGCCCAGATAGTGCATGGGGCCAGCCTGCTGCAATCTGCCTGCTGTGAATTTGTCTTTCCTCAGCAAATTTACATGGTTATTTCTGCAACAGCATGTGGTCCCATGGCAAATTTATTGCAGGCGGCTTGTTGGGTTTCATTGCCTCCCAATGTCAGTTGAAGCCAAAGTGATTAAACAGAATCCAAATCGGGATAGGTGCGGTGCCAGCACAGCCCACATGAAACGCCCAACTTTGGAAATAAGATTGGCAGCATTATTGATACCAAATACGCTGATGAAATTTCACTACTGAAAGGCAGCTAAAGCCTGCTGAGGAATATAAATGAAAACCAAGTGCTGATTTTATTCTCCCATTAAAAAAGGCAACGCTGTTTGGAATCACATCATAGTCTAATTATTGATTTCATCACCACAAATGGAAAACAGAAGGACTGCAAGAAGACAAGAGCCAACGAAAACATCACAGAGTGGAGAGAATAGACGGCGTGGAGAGAAGTCACACATGAAGGCTGTAAAGAATAGTCACCTTCAACTTCATGAGGTAAGGGCTTCATCGGGGGAGGAAGGGGAACCAGAGAGTAATAGGAGTAAAATGACTAAAGTGCACTATTATATACACGCATGAAACTCACAAATAATAGAAAAATAAATAATTTTTAAAAAGAATTGTCACCTTTAGAATAGTTTTATGACCAGGAAGATGGAGCCTGCAGTCACTTAAGTTTCCAAAGCTTCCTTGGATTCCAAGTCCTGGGCCAGTATTGAGGAGAACTGAGGGTTTTACATTGGAGATGCAATTGGGTGCTTCTGGAAGATGGGTGGCATCCAGCATGGCAGTGTGGCCTTGAGCACACACATGTTTTTAAAGCCACTTTTCTATGACTAATTTATAGGTTAAAAATGAACTGCTGTGAAGGATTTGCTTGCAGATGACTTTGGAATTCCTGCTGTTCTAAGCAGTCCAGGGCAGAATGTACTCTCACGCACAGTGAGCCTCTGATAGCCTTAGAACTTAAGCAACGGTAATCTAAGAACCTCAAGGAAGAGAATCAGAAAGAAATTCAAGAAGCAGAGAATGAGTTTAATAAAGAAAAAGACCCAACGAGTTGAGTTTTTTTTTTGGAAAGAAAATAAAAAAAGGAAGGGAGATGTAGCCGCAGGAGTGTGAGGAGCAGTGCACTACACCAACCACTGACCTGGCCCCGGCCCAGATTCTTCCATTTCATGTGTTTCCCAAACAGCCTTCTCACAATATGTGCCTGATCTTTTCCAACATCAGCTCAGAGTTCTTCAGTTTTTCAACCTAATATTTTTAATTTAAATCCTATTTCTTTTTAAACAATGTCACGTGAAGGAATTTTTTTGGAAACCAGTAACATTTGTAAGTACAAAATGAAGTATCTATTAGAATGTATTTAAATTCTAATAAGGTAATGTTTTGTTTACTTATAGGTTCAAACTTGAAGTTTTGTTATTTTATTGGTTTTTTTTTTTTAAGAAAAAGAGGGCTAACAAGCTAATCATAAAATTGATTCTCTTTGATGTAGACAGATATTGAATAATATCCCTGTTGTATGAATTAATAGTGTTGCTGCTTGAGATACTTGGTTACAGTAAAATCAAATATAAGAAAAGCGTGAAGTTGGGACAAGAAGTGGCCACTGTAAGGTCATTGGGAAGGCCGTTGCCCAGGTGAATCAGCTCCCCTTTCACCCTGTCTTAATCAGAAACTGCACCTCTCAAGTGGGGAGTCAAACGTTCAAAGCAAGAAGTCTAAGAGGCTTAGAGTATGTTTCCAACCCTTGAATGGGGCTGGCCAGGCCCTGAGGACACAGAAAATAATGGGGGGAGAGAGAGAGAGAGAGAGAGAGAGAGAGAGAGAGAGAGAGAGAGAGAGAGAGAGAGAATTCTTCCATAGGAAACTGGAACTCTGCTCCCAAAGGAAATGGAACTGGATTTGTTATCAGAAGATAACAAATATTCATTGCATATGCTTGGCACCTTAACTGGGTACTCAGTGCCTTTCTGCCACCACAGCTCCAAGCTCTAGCATAATCACTGTCCCTGGAAGTGGTAAGCAGATGTTCTAGACCACAGGAGTCCTGAAAACAATTGTGATATCCAGAGACCAAGTTGAATTTGTAAATTCAGGAAAATCAATTTCTGACTTACATCTTAGTATCTTCTGGGACATTTATGAATAAAGGGCTGGTGGTGCCCTAGACAGTATCTATATAATCAATGCATGAGTAGTGGTTAAACAGAAAGTTGAGGAATGCCCTAGGTAAAGGTCTTCAGAAGACAGATGTGTCATACTGGAGAACTTGGAGCAGGAAAGAAAGAACATCCACAATGACATTGGTTGGTGCGAGAGCATCTGGATACTAAGAATCAGCTGAAAGAGTCTTAAGTAATCCCAAGGACAGTGAAAAGTCACTGAAGCAAAGGAATGATGTGATAAATGTGATCTGCACATCTGTTCTTTTAAAGATCACACCAAAGAGGCCTATTACTACTTCTAAAAAAGATGTGAGAGCAATTAGATATAGCCATCTTCCTCTTGTACACAGAAAAGCTAGGGAAAAGTAGAAAGAAAGCTGATTAACATCACTGGAAGGACAACTCTGTGAACAAGTTAGGGAGCTAATAACCTAGAGAAACCCCCTGCGCACATCTGTACACTGGAGAAAAAGTGGCCAAGGGTTAAGACACTGAACAAAGTGCCGAACACAAGATTCCTGGAAGCATGGGCCTGGATGAGAGCCTTCTCCCCTACACTAGAAGTTTGATGCTGCTTCTCACAGACTGTTTCCAAAATTTATCTATTTGGTAACATGAATTAGTACTTCATTTTAATTGTAGAATAATGTTCCCTTCTGTAGATATAGCATCTTATATTTATGCCTTCTTAAATTGAAAGATGATTTATTTCTACTTATTGGCATATCCAAATAACTCCTATGAACATTGATGCACACAGGTTTGTGTGGACATAGGCTTTCATTCCTCTTGGCTATCTACTTTTGAGTAGAACTAAAAAGTCATTTGGCAATTCTCTTTACATTCTGAAGAGCTGGACTGTTTTCCAAAGCAGGTTCAGTGTTTTACAACTCTCCTAGTGCATGAGGGTTTCAATTTCTTTTTATCCTGGCAAAAAAATTATTTTCTGCTTATAGACATTAGTTATAATGTGACTCTCACACTAGTTTAGATTTGATGTTCTTCATGGCTAATTATTTGTGCATCTTTTCATGTGATTATTGTCCTTTGATACATTCTTTCGAGACAAGTTCATTTAGATTTTTTGTGCATTTTTAAAACAAAACTTGATTATTTGTATTCTTATTAGTAAGCCCAAGACTTCTTAACTATACTAGGTAGTAAGCCAGGCAGCTGACATATGATTTGTAAGTATTTTCTCCCCTTCTGTGGTTATTGCAGTGTCCTTTCAATACTTTTTGAAACAAAAGTTTGTTTTTTTTGTTCTTTTTGCTTTGGCAGGGTAACAATTCTTCACTGCTGCTTGTACTTTAAAAAAATTTTTTTACAAAAACTTTATTGAGAATTTCATACATGCATGAAGAGGTAACTCTAAAATCTTTAAAGGATTAGATACAAGCTCCAAAATACTTTTGACATTTTTGGCCTTTGGAACAGAGTACGCTGCTAACAGGCCAAAGGAAATTTTGAATTTTACCCAAGAAACTGGCTACATTTCTTTGGAGTCTTTTTACCCTAACTGCCTAGCTAATTCCTACCTCCTATTCTTATCATGCCATCCTCTGAAGGGGTTACCCAGATTGCCAATAGGGAATAAGGACACCGACTGCTCTTCTTCCATGCTGAACAGGGATGCAGGGTGAGGTAATTGGAGTACCCCTTCAGTGGGTCTATCTAAAAGACTCCCAAACTGCATAACTCTTGGGTCTAAGGGGAAAAGAAAGTCCTTGAATCCTGAATAGGAGATGTGAAGGAGAAGTAAAGGCAAGAGTAATTAGCATTACAAGTTCTAGACAGGGAACTAGAAAAAAGTCAGAACAGGGCAATTTTCAAATGTTCATATGAAAGTCCATTGGAATTTCTTAACAGGGGCTTCCAAAAGCATCCCTCTATTGGGTTCTTCTTCATTTTTCTTTTGTCTTCCAAGGATGGACTAGTTGGCTGGGAAGAGTGGCTGGATACTCAGGTGAGGGTCCAGGGTTGTTTGTAATTTATAAAAATATTTTATTTATTATCTTTATTTATTTATTTATTTATTTATTTTCCTTTCTTTTTAGAAGAAGCATTTCATTACAGATTTAACATACTCAATAACAGTTTCCAGAGCAAAGATACATCTCTTTCAAAAGTGGCTATAAAATTTTTAGGTTTGCTGTTGAATTAATATAGTTATACAATATTGAACTCAGTATAAGCCAAGTGAGACATAAAATTGAATGAGTTTTTAACCTTTTAAAAAGATATCCATTTCATTTTAAAATATACTGTTTCTTACAGAAAGATTCATTGTTTTTGCTACTAACACTGAGATGTTGGTGCATGCGTCTCTCATCTGAATGTATCTGATTATTACTAGTCACAATCGATTGCACTCGGATCCTTGGCACCTGTCTATGTCTATAAAGTCATTGGGTATATGTCAATGGTAATGTTTAACTACACCCACCACCCACTTCCCATAGCCTCCCTCCCCCCACTAGAGCCCTTATACTCTGTTATCCCTGCTATTGTCCTCTGTGTTGTTGTCACCCCAGCGGTTCCCCACTACTTGTCCATTTGGTGAATCTAGTCAGCCTATCTAGAGGTCTTTGTTTTAGGAGGGTCAGCTGTTCCTCATCTAGCAGCAATCAGTTGTCAAAATTCTTTTAGATAAGATTGGGGTCCTCCCTCCCCCCACTAGAGCCCTTATACTCTGTTATCCCTGCTATTGTCCTCTGTGTTGTTGTCACCCCAGCGGTTCCCCACTACTTGTCCATTTGGTGAATCTAGTCAGCCTATCTAGAGGTCTTTGTTTTAGGAGGGTCAGCTGTTCCTCATCTAGCAGCAATCAGTTGTCAAAATTCTTTTAGATAAGATTGGGGTCTGCTGTTCATTTCCCAGTTCTATGCTGGGTTACTATCTGGGAGTCCCTTGGACCACCCTGGCCAACAACTCAAAAGAAGGTATCACCTATCTGGCATTGTTTCTTGTTATGTAGCCTTTAGCTATACATATAGACTCTTAAAAAATTATATTGGCCCCTTTAATCTTTGGCTTTCCTTTCCTTTTGAGTGTTTAAGGCCATTGTTCCCAAAATTAAGAATGCTTTGCCTAACTTAAGATTACAAAGATTTATTCCTATCAACTAAGTTTTCTGTGGCTTTAGCTTTTATATTGAGGTTTATTAAAGTTATTTTTTTGTATATAAGAAAGGACATTGAGATTCATTGATATTTCTATCTGAGGAATATTTAAAAGATATGGAAAATTGCAATGTACATGATTATTACATGATGAAAATACTATATAATCTGCAATGTTAATATTCTATCAAACATAACTCTATTATAGCAATTAAATGTGAGCTATAAAATCTGTGGGTAAATTTGAAAACTGACAATCCAGTTGCATCACAGCAGACCTGGTTACTTGTTTAAGACTCACAAGGATCTAGCAGGGGCTTTGAGAGCCCTACCCTTAGCTGGGGAACTATTGGCAGTGGATGGCTGTCTAGGGAAGGAGAGTCACTTTTCTTTGGGGTGTGATTACTGGTTGGTCACTTACACCCCGGTGGATAACCCCACAACCCTGTACACATGCAGTGCAAATTGAACTTAGTGGTTTATTTAAAAAAGAAGACATGAAGTGGAGAGATGAGATGGGAGGAGGCTAGATGAAGTTGGAGTGGAGAGAGGGATGGACACCTCAAGATACGGTGTATACATATATGAAATTTTCAAAGGATAAAAAATTAGTTTAAGAACATCAAAAAACTGTAAATTTTAAGGAAAAAAATGTCAGAAGTTATATCACATAAAATCCTTAATTGTGTGAAAATCAGTAGTGATTTTGCTTTAAAATGTTAAGAATAACTTTTCTAGAAAAATAATTAATAATCATGAACTACAGATGATTTATTTTAGTCCTACCCAAATATTATCAGTACAAAACAGAATATCTGAACATATACAATAACAATTAAATGTAGGCATTTTTGTGTGTTGCTAAATCTAGTCACAGAAAATCTATGACTTTTGAAATATTTTTAAATATAATTATGTGAGAAGATACAATTCCAAGACATCACATTGCATATTAACCAACAGGAATTGTTATTTGTGATGTGTGCCTTTTAAGTATGTAGTGCACCCAAACCTTTAGGGCAGGACTCTAGGAAGGAATAGAAAATTTAGTGAACTAAAGTATAATGGAGAAAAAATAGAGAAAGATTAAAATAAACACAATAGAAAACAGTCTTGAAGGCATGAACAAAGCAAGTGGATAAGAGAGTTTATTGAATGGGAAATAATACTGGACAGGCAATTAGTTGTGTCTGTCTGAAGACTGATAAACAGCTCCATCTGTAATAAGGAAAATGCAAATTAAGACTATAAGAATAGTAATGGTGAATGAGCATAGTACATTCTTTCAAAGAAACACAGCCTCATTCTAGAAAGAACACACTACTAATGCACTACCATAAAGATAAATTTCAAAAGCATTATGCTGAGTAAAATAAAAGAAACAGAAGACTCTGCACTGCATGATTCTGTTCATGTAATATTCCAAAAAAGCAGATATCCTGGTGATAGCAGGTCAATGGCAGGTAAAGAGAGAACTCCTTGCAAAGGGATGTTAGAGCTTTTACAGGTGTTGGAACTGTTCTGATCTTATACAAGGTAGTGGTTACATGATGTTTTAAAATTAAACTTAATTTATTCACACCATGAAGAGTTAAAAGCAAGGAAATTGGATAAATCATTGCACTGCCATAGACATATTTCCAAAGTATAAACATGAGAAACAATAATAGTAATATAACAACACATATGCTCAAGTTCTATCAACAGGTAAATCTAAACCAGAGTGTTTAACTGAGGGTGGGAGGGAATAATGGGCAGAAGGGAGGGGATAATGACTGGGAAGGGGAGCTGCTGGGAGAGGGTTTGTTCTAGCTGGCAATGTTCGAGCTTGAGTTATTGAGCTGAGTTGTTTACATTTGGGGAAACTTTTCTAATGATATATGACATGTGTCATGCTGGGCATGGAAAGTAGAAATATGTTCAATATATAGCTGCTTTATTTTTATTCATTTGCTTATTTTTGAGATAGAAATTGTTTGAGAAGTATTACTTTGTAATGGGACTGGCTCACGGTGAAAGAATTGAGTGCTGGCGAGATGGCTCATCAGGTAAGACTCTTGCTGCTAAGTCTGACAGCCTGAGTTTGATCCCCAGAATTCACACGGTAGAAGTGACTCCTGCAAGTTGTCCTCTGACCACCACATATGCACAACACACACACACATACACACACACACACACACACACACTCACATGTTCTCACACATACACTCATATACACTAAATGGATAATTGTAATGAAGAAAGATTGAAATTAAATGGTTTGGGGCAATAATTACTGCAGCAAAATTTCTGAGACTAGGGAAGACTGAGAATTCAGCTAGGATTGACCTTCAATTAGCTGAAAGGAGGGGAAAAGAACACAGGTTTGCATATAGGAAGCTGACAAAGGACCTGGCTGTTGTGTTAAGGGTTACAATATCCCTTTGTTAATGCTTCAGCTCACAGTACCTCAGAACTGACTGTGTTTGAGAGTGAATCTTTATGGAAGAAGCTTAGATAAAGTGAATTCTCATGAATGGGTTCTGATCAAGCATGACTGGTGTCCTAATCAGAAGAGCAGAGTAGAGCCTATGTACTCAGAAAACACTTTAGGGTGTTGGAGGACGATGAGAAGACTGTCTTCCAATCATGAGAAGATACAGGAATAAAGGTAACTACAAGCAAAGAAGAAAGATCTCAGAAGAAACCAAACCTCCTTACATCTTGTTCTCAGAGCCTCCAGATCTAGGAGAAGCTAACTTCCTGTGTTGACACTGCTTACTCCTGCTACTTAGTTATGGAAAACTTAGTCAACTAATACAGGCAGCTTCTGTTCTTTATAAACTCAAAACGTACTTCTTGGAAAGAAGGAAAATGAAAAAATTTGTACTTGAAGAAATGTAGAGAAGTGTGAAATATGAATTTCAGAAAGTCGGCAGCCAGGTTGACCTGGAATCATCCAGAGCACTGCTCCTCACTGCTGTGGGCCCAGGACTGTGAGACCTTTGGGAAAAGAACTTCTATTCTGAGCCCAGACTGTTGCAATTTATAGCTTGACTGCTTTGATAAGTTCACTACGGATAATTTCCATATTTCAAGTGGACTTACATGGATTATTCATGAACTCCTTGCAGTTTAAACAGACAACCATAACATGGAGTAGGAAGCAGGTTGAGTCTCTAATGTGATCTGCACCTGGAATGAGCAAAGATACTAACGCAAGGAGAATCTGCCAATAATCCCAGAAATCATGATGATGAAGTGTTCTCCAGGTACATTTGGATATCTGTTATTTGTCTAAGCCATAGGTTTCAAAACAAAGAGCTATAAAACATAGACGTGTCATATGGCATAGATATGGGCCCTACTATGTCAATTGTAGATTTCACATTCAAAAAGAAACTACTAAAAAAGCCCAGACTAAGCAAAATGAATCCATTTCTACCTTTTAAAATATTTTGTTTGAATTTTTGTGTATTTCATACAAATCATCTTCATCATCGGTATACCTCTCCGCAGTTATACTTTTTTGAGAGTATACAAAGTAGTTGCCACCGAGAAGATTCCCAAGGAGTAATTTGTGTGTGTAGCTAGATAATACTGGTTTAAAGATAACATTAGAATGAGTTTTGTTAATCTGAAGGTACATAGTTCCTTTAAGGTTAATTAGAGTCACTCTTTCAAAATTATGACATTCAGCTAAAACTATTAGGCATCATTCCGTAAGAGCAAAGGAACACTCAAAATTTTAAGTGATGTGAGGATTCAAATATAGTTGTTAGTTCTATATTTTCTTTTATTTTTAAGGTAGATGTATATTTTCAACAACCATGCTATATGAATTCCTGTGGACATTGCTTTATCTATTTTATTTTTTTATGTATTGGTAATATGAGAGTAAATTCTTCCAGACTAGATTTCCATTTCCTCCACTGAATCATGAGCATATCAAGATTTATTTCTCTATTTATTTGTTCCTGTAGAAGAATATTTGAGTGATTTCTATTTTTTCTGCTACAATAAATATTTTATTTGTATTTTTAAAAATATTTAATTATTTTTGTTTTATGTGTATGAGTATTTTGCCTGCATGTATGTAACTGCACCTGTGTCACGCAATGCTTGTGGAGGCCACAGATGGGTGTTGGATTCCCTGGAACTGGAGTTATGGACCATGGTTAGCTGCCATGTGGGGGCTGGGAAGCAAACCTCCATTCTCTGCAAGAGCAGGTAGTGCTCTTAATCACTGAGTCATCTCTCCAGCAGCAGCAGCAATGAACATTTTAAATGGGAATGATTTCTACAGTTTATGTGCAAGAGCATCTTTAGATTATTAGGATATAATCTCAACTATACTAGTTCATTGGCTATGCAGTATGCATATGTTCAACTTATAAGACAACACAAGTTCATACTCCACCAGCTGTATGTGACAGCTATGCTGTCTTGTGCTCCAATTTGGTGCTTTCAGAACTTTTAATGTCTGCAAATTTGAGGATTCCTAGATTTTCTCATGAGTTCTGCAAAGTGCTAGCTGTGTGATATTGTTAACTCACTAAATCATAAGGGCACTGCAGGTTCTAAATTGTTCTATTTTAAGCTCTTATCTCCAAATATTCAAAGAGATTAGAAGGCAAGTCAGAGTCACATCAACTTCCTGTACTCCAACAGGTGTTCCAGGTTTAATTTAACCGGGCTCAAGTTACTCACTGGGTGAAAGAGCCAGAGCTTGTCAGGCAGCTGAGGAGTCATTTTCTAAGAAAAGAACTTCACCAGTGTGGCTGTTTTTGCACAAGGACAGCTCAGTAGGAGTAGAATTACATTTTGCCCAGGGCAATAGGCTGATTGCAGCTGGATTTTTCATGTTAAAGTAAATAGATCTTATACAATCCCTAGAAATATTACATTACAGTTAGGCTTGCTACTATTTAACATTTTTCTTATTGTATTAGAGGACTGTGAATTTACAGGAACTAAGGGCAGTTGGATGAAGCTTGAAAATTTGAGAACTTTGCTTCATCTAGTGTTAGTTTTAGGAAGGCTTTTACACTATTGGTAGGAATGCAAATTAGTCCAGCTACTATGGAGATCAGTATGAAAGTCTCCTTCAAAAAACTGAAACAATATGACCAAGAGATATTACTTTTGAGTATACAAAAGGAGTCTTGGAGTGTAACAGACACCTGCACTCCCATGTGTATCACAGCACTAGCCAAATAGCCATGTCATAGTACCTGCCTGTCATAGCAGATGACTGGATAAAGCAAGTATGGTGTGTATTATATCATGTTGTTTTTTTTTTTTTTTCACCCATAAAAATAAAGTGTCTGACTATCCTCAGGCCTCTTGGGGTAAGTCTATAGCGCAGCACTCT
>NW_008360320.1:2027653-2028005 GCF_000622305.1 Nannospalax galili | reverse complement strand
CAACTCAGTGCCTTTCTTGGGCCCCAGGAGCACCGCTTCTGGTCCTGGCCCTGCCCTCACCTCTCTGCTTCCCTGGGCCTGCACCACCGGCTAACTCTCCTAGCCTGCACTACTATCCTCAGACCTCTTGGGGTAAGTCTATAGCGCAGCCCTCCGCGCCGGGACTCCCTAAGCCACATTCACTCTTCCATCCCCCCGGCCATTCTATACTCCTAGTTTGGGCCCTGCGCTATTCCTAGTCTTGGGGCCCCAGACACCTGGGGAACCAATACTGCTTCCTGACCCTTCTCATCCAGACCTACTCAGTGCCTTTCTTGGGCCCCAGGAGCACCGCTTCTGGTCCTGGCCCGGA
>NW_008360320.1:2023529-2023651 GCF_000622305.1 Nannospalax galili | reverse complement strand
AAAAATGGTATTTGGTGGGGGGGAAACATCCCTCAACATTATTAAAGCCATATATAACAAACCCACAGCCAACATCATTCTTAATGGAGAAAACTGGAAGCATTCCCATTGAAATCAGGAAA
>NW_008360320.1:1976875-2020266 GCF_000622305.1 Nannospalax galili | reverse complement strand
TCAAATCTGTAATCATTATGCCATATAATCTGAATTACTGTAATATTTTGCATGTTGTTAAAACTGTAACTTTAATTGTAAAAAAAAATTTTTAAATAAAAAAAAAATAAAGTGTCTTTTTCAGGAAAATGGATAATATTGGAGATCATCACATTAAGCAAGATAAGCCAGACTTGGAAAGACAAATACCATGTTTTCTCATAGATTCAGCATGTACATTTTTTATTATTATTTTTCATTTTATGTGTATGAGTGTTTTGCCCACATGTGTGTAAGTGTATTCGTGTTGCACAATGTCCATGGAGTTCAGAAGAGAATGCTAGAGTCCCCTGGAACTGGAGTTACAGATATCTGTTAGTTGCCACGTGGGTGCTGGGAATCAAACTCAGTGCGTTTATCCACCGAGCTATCTCTCCAGCCCCAGAAGGTACATTTTAAAATATTTTTTTAAATTTTTTAAAAATTGTATGTGTACGAAAGTTGCACCTGCATGTATGTAAGTATACCCATGTCATGCAATGCCTGCAGAGGTCAGAAGAGGGCGTTGTATTCCTTGGAGCTGGAGTTACAGATGATTGTTAATGGCCATGTGGGTGCTGGCAACTGAACCCAGGTCCTCTGTAAGAGTGGCCAGTGCCTTAACCACTGAGCCATTTATCCAGCCCCAGAATGTACGTTTTTTAAAGGCATAAAAGCAGAGGAGGGATTATTTGGAAAGAGAAAGGGGACCAACAAAAGAGGGTAGGAGGAACAAGAGAAAATAACACAGACGGGCAGTTACTATTAAAGTACGTGGCACACATGTGTGAAACAACATAATGAAATGCTTATTTGTATAAATATGCTAACGAGATATATACATATATGTCATAAATGAAAAGATACAAAAGTAGAGGAATCTACTTGGGAAGAGGAAGAGAAACAGTGGGAGGGAAAAGGGGAAGAGGAGCGGGTGACTACGAGATCAAAATACATTAGGATTCATGTATAAACAGCTCATAATGAAGCTTGTTATTTTGTATAATAAATATAAACTAATAGAATGTCAAAAGGAAGCTTTTATGAGTTTTTCTAAAGCAATTTTAATGTCACTATTTAAAAGATGGTTTAATTTATAGTATTTTAATATAGTGAAAAGAAATAAAATTCAAAAACAGTTTCACTAAGCAACATCTTCCCTGATTAAAAATGGATATAAGGGGCTGGAGAGATGGCTCAGCATTAAGAGCACTGACTGCTCTTGCAGAGGACCCGGGTTCGATTCCCAGCACCCACATGGCTGCTATGAACCGTCCTTAACTCCAGTTCCAGGGGAATCTGAAGCCCTCTTCTGACCTCCATGGCATTTCATGACATGGGTGCACTCACATACATGCAGGCAATACACTCATACACATAAAATTAAAAATAATAACTATTTTTAAAAATGGATATAAATGATGCATTTTAAAGGGGCCCATCATGGTATTTCTGTGTAGCTTTTCAGGTCCAACCCCCCTTCCTCTTCCTTCCCCCTTTCCTCCATCTCTCACCTTCCCAATCTCTAGTGGTCACTGTTCTTTCAGATCAACTTCTTTTAGGTTCTACAAGTGAGAAACAAACAACAGGAGCTGCCCGCCTTTTTGTGTCCAACTTCACTTAACACAATGCCTTCCAGTTTAGTTTTCTATTTTGTTGTCAATGGCAGTATTTCATCTTATGTCTCTCACTAGTAATCCCTTAGACACATGTACCACATTTCCTTTATGTGTTTGTCTGTTGGTGGGAACCTAGCCGATTGAATGTCTTAGCTACTGTGAATAGTGCTGCAGTAAACGTGGGCATGAAATATCTTTCTATACTTGCTTCATTTTCTTTGAAATGAAAGTTTTTTTCACTTCAAAAAGGATCAGCAATCTCATTTCCATCTCTTATTAGTGCCAAATGGACCATCGATTCAGTGTTTTCTATATGAGCCATACCAGATGTATGGTCATCAAGAGCCTGGTATGTAACTGCTGAATGAAGCCCACAACTCCCTCACACCAAGTTCTATTTAATAAGGATCTGGTGGTGAACTTTTTCTCTAAAGGGAAAGGTATAGCCTGGGAGCAAGGACAGACTACATCTAAGCAAGTGGGCGTGGCTGTGTGTCAATACACCTTTACTAATGAAAACATGAAAGATTGCACTGAAATCACAGGTTGCAATTAGCCAACTGTTAACTCCAAAACGTAGAACATATCAAATACTAAATATAGGACAGGCTTTGGTATCTCTCTAATATGAAAACATTTTTGCCATGCTCCTAATTATCATTTATTCACAGGATAATTACACTGGCTTCGTGTGTGTAGCCATTGGTACTGCATTTAAAAAGGCTAATATAGTGTTTCTAAGGACATAGTGTGCTTCCCAGGACTGTTTATGGGAAAGTTTTGATTGAGTCTGTTTATTTATTGATTACAATAGTCCTTCCAGCAGGTGGGAGAAATGTCTGCTGAGCTACACCAGGCTAGATAGAGCAGCAGATTTGGCAGGTGTTTAAAGCTTTTAAGCCCAGGGCCCATGGGGAGTGGGTGAGCCTGATTCTTTGCACCTGTGGCCTACTGGCAGCATCATTCCTCCCACTGTCTGCCATGTGCCAGCTCCAGGAGGCAAAGTGCACAAGCTGTGACACACAGCTAGCTGTTCTTCCCCTAGCCTCTCATGAAATAAGCTGTGTGCAGTGTGGGATGTGGAGTGTGACCTGAAGCAGGAAATCCTACTTCTAGCTAATAACTATGAGGGATGATGCTGGGCTTGCATGCCTATCACATATCAGCCAGGCTGTATTTAAAAAGACCATGGTCTGGGGGGAGGGCGATGTTCACTTATATTTCTCATGAGCCTGTCATCTTTTTTCTCTTCTATCTAGCTCTGTAATGTGAGTCACCATCCTGTCTCTTCCTTGTGACTTCCTCTATCCATTTCCTTTAGGATTCTGTGAGTCTTTTTTCCTCACTCTAATCTGTTCTCCACACCACAGCCAGAGAGACCTTTTGAAAACATGATTCTGTTCATGCCACGCGTGACTAAAATTTCTTTTTGTTTTCTCATTGCTCCTAGGAGGAAGTCAAAGTCATTTTCATAACATTCTTTTATAATTATGCCTGGTCAGGTCCCAACTCACCCCTGCAGTCTCAGAGGAGCCTGTCCACCCCCAGGCTCTGTGTCCCAGTTGTGCTTGTGTTGTTTAGTTCCTTGAACTATTCTCCACTGCCTCCTTCCAGGAAGCCTTAATACCACTTATTATTATTACCTCTTCTCACACATCCTCTCTGAACCCTAACAGCAGCTGCCTCTACTGTCAGAGTTGTGGCTTTTCCTAGTGTAGGGACTGAACCTTTTGTAAAAGCTGTGTGAGGAATGTGTTCATTAGCAAATCCATTGATGAGATTAAGGACTCT
The DNA here is from genome assembly GCF_000622305.1 of Nannospalax galili. Classification (NCBI taxonomy): domain Eukaryota; kingdom Metazoa; phylum Chordata; class Mammalia; order Rodentia; family Spalacidae; genus Nannospalax; species Nannospalax galili. Next base: position 2,016,838 of record NW_008360320.1, on the reverse strand, counting down.
TAAGGCTCCTTAACAGCTCTAACATGTCTTCCTCCCTTCTTTCACTTCCTTCCTCCTTCCCCCTCCTTCCTTTTCCCCTCCTCCCTTCTTCTGTCCCTTCCTTTCTCTTTTCTTTCACTTGTCCTTCCCTCCCTCTCTTTAATACCTCTCTCGTGTGTGTGTGTGTGTGTGTGTGTGTGTGTGTGTGTGTATTCAGACATGTGTGTTCCAAATCATTCATGTGAACAGAGACAATTCTTGGGAGTCCTTTCTTTCCTGCCACCTTGTGGGATTCAAGAATCAAACTCAGGTGGTTAGGCCTGCTATATACAAGGCCATTGTACTGTCCCAAGATTTTTTTCTATGACTAGTCAATTTAACATGTTTCTGAAAGAATATAAATATATCATAAGTCATTCTTACCACATGTACATAGGAAAAAGGAACATACAAAACTATTTGTGTTTGTACATGTGTGTGGTGTGTGCATGTTTGATATTTTTATGCATGTGGACGTGTGTTGGTGCATAAGTGTGGAGGTATGCATGCACATATGTGTGCATGTGCATGTGTGTAGGTATGTAGGGCCAAGGTGATGCTAGGCATCTTCCTTGATCACGCTCCACTTTATCAGGTCATTTGGTAAACCTGGAGCTCTCCAATTCTGGATAGTCTCAATAGCCAGGTTGCTCTAGGGAGCCCCTGGCTCTGCTGGCATTACAGGTGACCGCCACACCTGTCTGACTTTTATATGGTTATAGGGATAGGAAGTTCATTCTCCATGCTTCTTGGGCAAGCACTTTATCCACTGAGTCAACTTCTCTGACACAAACATACAGACAGATTTTAAAAACAGTACAGACGTTCTGTTCACAGCATGATTTTTTAAATTTAATGACTAGTACAGTATATTATCTGTTCTATGATAGACCATATTTTCTAAGGGTCTCAACTCATTCTGACAATAACCGAAAGTGTGATATGTTGCTTATTTAATTTGATCTCTGTTGATTTGGGCATTAGACCAGAAACAAAACAGAAACTCAGTCATTTCAGTTATCATGATAAGTACACCTAACCTTATGAAATGGTGCTGAGTCCTAAAACAATAGCATTGCCAATGGAAATGACATAAAAAGATCAGCAATTTTGGAAATTTCGCTGATGAATTGCATTAAAAAAAACCCTGTTTTCATACAGCATAGATCAATTATGCAGATATGATTAGCCTTATATACGGCTTAATTTCCTCATTTGAGAAGCAAGTATGTTGCACAAGTCTCCCCAGTCCCTAAATATAGTTTAAGTTGCTCTTAAGCAATTTCTTACAGTCTCCTTGGGCTTTTTACAAAGCATGGTGATTTCAGCCAACGAAATTTCCTGAAACCCCCTTCTTGTAGCAGATGGAGTCACACATATGCTAATTAGATGCTGCACAATGTTATTTTCCACTCTCTCTCAAGTAGGTGTTCCCTCAAAAAAAGTTCCAGAGGGGAGTTGTGCAAGTGAACTCAGCCCCTCTGTTCTGATCCATGGTTGATATGATAATCCTCACAGGAGGAATTTCCTACATCTCAGTTGCTAATATTTGCTTATCATGATGAGTCTTGAGTTATTCAATAGAAATAACAAGACCAAATTAGTCAGCCGTGGTGGCTCACACCTTTAATCCCAGCACTCGGGAGACAGAGGCAGGTGGATCTCTGTGAGTTCGAGGCCAGCCTGGTCTACATAGTGAGTTCCAGGCCAGCAGGGGCTACAGGGAGACCTTGTCTCAAAAAGACCAAAAACAAAAACAACAAAAAAGAAAATTTCTTAAGCGTGTTATGACTTCCATGTTGGGTTCTGTGAGCCCCCCCCCGCCAATGTCTACGGTCATATGATAATGCATTTACAAAATTTAAAGTATGACATTAATTTAAAAATGTGATTATACCAGTTCCCAAGGCAACAAGATTACAAGGAGAGAAGGGAGCATCCAGGAGGTGGAGACCAGTAATGTTCCCCTTGCCCATTTTGTTCATTTTGTTCATTTTGGCTTTTTAAGAACCACAATGTCACTATTATCAATGCAAAACCATGAGAGTTCCTCAGTCATAGTATATTTATTCAATGACGGGCCTTCTTAGGATTCTGGCTGCACTGTCAGGCAGAATGAGAAGAAATGGGTCTTACTGTGGGCAGGCAGAGTTTCAGCTCATGGCTTTTTCATTCGTTACTGTTTGCCTCCCAAATCTGTTACTTCCCACAAGACTCATTTTTCTCTTTTATACAATGGGAACATCATGTCATCCTCACAGTGTGACTTATGGATTAAAGGAACTAATTTATGAAAAAGGTTCTGTGTAGATTGCAAGATACAAGACAATTCAACAAAATGTAGTCTCAAAAGAAGGAGAGATGTGAACCTATTTTTACAGAGCTCATCAGGATTGAAAAAGTCAAAATATTCTTTGAGGGATGATTAGATGATAACAAGAATGTGTTATATAATTTTGGTTAGCTGACACATAAAGCTTCCATCACTGTGGGAAGATGCCCTCTGTGCAGTTAGAATAGCTGCTAAATATTGTTGTGGCTTTGAGTCACAAATTCTGTCATTCTACAGAAATTCTTTGTTAGACTGAATGAGAGAAAAGAATGAAGTTAAAGAATACATTGCTGTAAGTATTGCATTCATTTTCTTGTGAATTTGTATACTGCATAGTAAATACTTGATAGCAAGCTCTCTTTTTATAAGGCCAAGCCCACATAGATCCCCTCAGATCTGAGGTTTGCTTTATAATTTACTTATTTCCTTTTGATTTAACATATAATATTTAGAACTCTTCTGAAAATTTCATAATAAAATTTAAATGACATATTCACATAGGCACAGATACATGGCTGTTCTATGTAGTCTAGTTTAGCCTTAAACTCACAATCCTCCTGCTTCAACCTCTGTAGTTCTTGCATTTATAGATATGCATCACCATGCTGTACTAAGAAGTATATTCTTTAAAAAAATATTTTATTGACTTATTAAAATTTTATGTGTATGAGTGTATTGCCTGCATGTAGGAGAGTGCACCCATGTTGCGCAATGCTAGTGGAGGTCAGAAGACAGGTCAGTTTCTCTAGAATTGGAGTTAGGGCAGTTGTTGGCCTCCATGTGTGTGCTGGGGACCTAAGCTGCGTCCTCTGCACGAGCAGCCAGTGCTCTTAACTGCTGAACCATCTCTCCAGCCCCAAGAAGTATATTCTTATAACAGTACTATAACTTGGAGCATATAGAAAGAATCAGGAAGAATGTGAAAGCAGCTTAGTGTGCATCCAGGAAGTTTTCAAGAAGCACATAACTTCCACAGGCTTCTCCACGCTCTTCTAAATCTACTTAGAGCAAAGGGGAGGCTTAGGAATTAAACATGTATGTTGAAGAGGAAGGGAAAACATGACTAGCTTTATGCTTTGAGCCAGAAATTGTATCTTATGCTTTTTTTCCCAGTCTATTAGATTTTCGTTTACTGTCCTAGTCTTTAATATATATTTGATGATTAATAAATATTTTTAATTAGTTTACATTTTGTGAAATGTTGCCTACCTCCAGATGCCTTCCTTAGTAACCCCAGATGGATAATATACTTGGATTAATTGACCATTTGAAAAATTATGCCCTACTAATTCATTAAATAAACATTTACATTTTTAGAATGTTCCACGCATATTCCAAGCACTGTACTAGATCTTAGGACATTAGCAGAGAAAAAAAGAGGTCAAAAGTATCACAGCTATTTTCATAGAGAAATTTAATTCTGGCAAGGGAGTAGCTAACAAACAAAATAAATCACATATGAACTATGCTAAACCAGTGGAAAATACTAAGCAAAGCTTGCGATACAAAGAATCTTAAACCTTAAATGTGTCAGGGAAAGCCTCTGCTGGGGAACATCTGGAGGGAATGTTTCTGACAGAAAAAAAAAAACAAAAAAAAAAACAAATGTCCTGTGGCAGAGGGTTTGTTTAAGAAACTGCAGAGATACCAAAAAAGCTTTGCCATTGTTTAGGGCCGGTTCACGTGCTGTTAGCTTGGCCCTCAGGGTTGCAGTGTTGAGGCGCTGTCCCTACTGGAAGGCAGGATAGTGGAGCGCCCTCAGAAGGGGTGTCAGTCTCAAGGACTGATTTTAGTTTTCCTGGAGATGTGTTGTACAATATGCTTGATTCTTTCTGCATGTAGCCATTTCATGCCCAGTTCGTCATCATGTTGCGATGCTACCAAAGAGGCCCTCGGTTGAGCCGGGCTCATGCCAGCACTATGCTACAGAATCCAGAACTGTGAGTCACATGAACCTCTATTCTTTACAAATTACCCAACCTTGAGTGTTTGCTACAGTAACAGAAAATGGATGGAAACAGCTGGGCTTGAGCAGAAGAATGACTAACCTGAGAAAAGAGGTAGGAGAAATAGGGATGGTCAAGTGAGATCTCTGGGGCCTCTCTAACAGCTTTGACTGTTGCTGAGTCAGACAGAGAAAACGGAACATTATGAAAAGAGTGGCATGATTTCGCCCAGAGCTCCCGGTATCACTGCAGAAGTTCGGGGGCACATGGGTTGAAAGAAGTCACATCAAAGCAGAAACTAGCTACAGCCATCCCAGTGGGAGACAATGGCTTGGTAAGTAGGAAAATTCTGGGTAGTTTTCAATACAGTGAATGTAGGAAATACGGAAAGAAAGAAGCCCAGGAAAATGGCAAGGGTTTGGACGTTAGTAGCTGCAGTCTCCATGAAGTGATGCTATCTTACATGACTGTGCATGTCAAAAATCAGCAGGACTCTAGCCAAGTTATTAGAATTGATGTTAAATTGACATGTTGTCAGGTGAGAGTCAACCCACAGAGGTCACTCACCAAAACCAAACAGAAACAAACTTTGAAAATGTCATGATCGCTGCATTATGAGCTGGGATTAAATGTAAATTAAATTAGGTAAGCAGCTAGAATCGAATCTACATAATAGAGCCTGTATATAATTGCATTATATCTAATAGTTTCAAGAATACTATAGAGATAAATTAAAACATCACTGAAAGTAAATTAAATGTGACCTAAATTAATGAAGTGCCATATTTCAGACATAGGAAACCACTCTCAGATCTGTATATTTAATGAACCCCAAATAAAAACCCATGTAGAACTATTTTATAAAGATCAACATGGTAAACAAGAAAAGAACAGCAAAAATAACCTTGAAGAAGATCAAATGGGAAAACTTGAAAGTAGATAACTAGATTTGCTATAAAGGAATAATAATAGACAAATGCACTTGTTACTACAAGGATAGACAGCCAAAGGATCCAAATAAAGAGAAAGTGGGCTGGCCCAAGCATTCGTAGGCACGTGGCCTGTGACAAACATAACTCTACAAAGCAGTGAAGAATTGACAGTGTTTTCAGTATATTTTGGATATTCACCTGGAAAAATAAAATCTGATCATTACTTCACAAGATAAACAAAATTAGTCCCATTTATACCACAGATGTAAGAAAGAAAGGTAAAAATCAATGTGGATTTAGAAAATATTCCTTAAGATGGGATGTTTATGGAACTGGGGCTAAGAAACAATACAACTGTAATAACCATCAAGGATGAGTTTATATTTTATCACTTTATTAAAATTAAGAACTCCCATTTAGCTTGATGTAATTCCATTTGACCTTTTGCTTTTGTTTCTTGTGTCTTTAGGGTCTTAAAAATATTCCCTGTCCTTTCCAATGTCCTAAAGTGCTTTCTCTAGTAGTTCTATAGCTTCTGTTTTTCACATTTAAGTCTTTAATTTTTAGTTAATTTTTGTAGCAGATGACATAAAGGTACAGCTTCTTTATTTTGCATGTAGATTTCTTAGGACGTTTATTAAAAGATCTCTTTTCCCAGTATATGCTATTAGAGCCTTTTTGAAAATAGACTATACATGTGGAAGTTGACGTGTAAGTTCTCTATTCTGTTCCACTGATCTGTGTCTGTTTTCATACCTACACCGTGGTGTTATGATGATTTTCTAACACCAAACATTTGTAATACCAAATGCCATGGTGTTTTGTAGTATATTCTGAAGTCAGGTAATATAATGCTTCCTGCTTTGTTCTTTTGTTTGAGATGTCTTAGCCATTTTTGTTTGTGTATGGTTTCATAAAAATGTTGGGATTTTTGATTTTCTAACTCTGTGACCAGTGTCTTTGATTTGCATTGATTCTCAAGATCACTTTCAGTGTTTGAACATTTTAGTCATATGGATTTTTCCACTCTGAACACAGGCTGCCCTTCCAGTTTTGTATCCTCTTTGATTTCTTTCATCAGTGCTTTACAGTTTTCATTATAGAGATCCTTCTCCTCTTTGACTAAATTAATCCTAGGTGTTTATTTTTAGTTTTTAATCATTATAAATGGATTTCCAGTTCAGATAATTGCTATTATGTTAACATTTTTAAACAATAGAAGCCATGCACAGACTCTGCATTGCACATGATTTGATTTATACGGAGTTCACAGACAGGCAAAATTTATCTGTGATGCTAGAAACAACACACAATCACTCTGAGGGTAGAGAGGGAATTGCTGACTCAGAAGGGGTACCCAAAACATTTCTGCGGGTGATAATATTTTGATGTGTCCACTTTGTGATAACTCTTTAAGCTGCATGTATATAATATGTCCCCTTTTAAATATTCAGATAAATTTAATATCCAAAGGAAAAAAAAACCTGTATCTGAATCCCAGGTCTTCATATTTCCTGTAATGGGTATCTAATTGTGTTCTAAGTACACAGAAATAATTGATGGTCCTTTGATGCTCAGAAAAATGATAATACATTCGATGACATTTGTGTTTGAAGGTTAAATTTGAATTGAGACCTGCATCAAAGCTCACAAACAGAGTGTGTGCAGCTTTTCCACGTGCTCCTATTATTTATGCTGTTCCTCTTCTTTTTCTACTTCTTTTAATCAATAATTTTATGAAATGATTGACGGAAGGACCTAGAAAATCTTCATGTAAACTGAATTGATGATTCCTTCCTCCCTGTAATGGAGGGCATCATTCTTCTTTTATAATGCTAAATGCCAGTTACAGACAGGAATATTTATACTTTGGAACACAGCAGCCGCTGCTGTTACAGGTTCAGATTAGTCCTCTCATCTTTTAAAGGTTACGGTCCGGACATGAGGCTCTTTCCAAGGCATATATCTTGGTGAACTGTCTGAAGCAATTGCTAAATCAAATGATCATTTTTCAGCCAATGCTTCGAGGTCTTAAGGACATGCTCTTATTGTTAAGGCGGTTCTAATTTTAATTGTAAAAATAAAGTTCAATTAGGAAAAAACCCACATCTACTCATTTAAATTTTCCAGGGTATGTTTATCTTCTATGAAATCCAATCCTGATGAATATATTTTTCTGAGGTGAAGTAAATTTCTTCTGTTACAGTAAATTTTGTCAGGCTATATTATATTTTCTTACATTAGCATTTTATATCCTGTGAACAATTAACCAAATGCTCAGTGGCTGGACAATCAGACATCAACGTTGTATTTTCTACAATGTCTCTATCTCTGGTAGTCTCTAAACTTATAAGATAAAATACATTGATGAATTTATTCATATGCTACAATTTTAAGGTAATTAGATCTCATAGAAAGGTCAAGGTCAAAGAGGCAACAGCGTGTAGTGTGATTTGAAGAGTGTTGGAGACAACCACATGCCAATACAAACTCAAAATTTTAACAAGTTATCACTTTAAATTAAAACAGAATATATACAAAGAAAATCACTGCCAAAATGAAAAATATTTTGCCTTTTAGGGTTTATTTTGTTTATTATATGAAACCAACTTACAGATTAGAATGAGTCTGAAAGGGGGCAAGGTGAGGATAGACTATGTTTGGTTCATGTGTTTCACTTTTACCTGGTTACCCTACTGTGGGGTCCTCCCATCTGTAGTTACCCAGCACATGCTGCGCTCTGCAGTGGGTACACTGAATAGGGAGCTTTATTTATTCTGTTTCTTCAGTGTCTCAGCTGTGCCCAGATACCTGACAAGAAGCAGCTGAAGGGGGACAGATTTGTGTCAGTTCATGGTTTGTGGGTGCAGTCCATCACGACAGGGAAGTCATGGTGGCAGGAACCTCTAAGCTGTGATAGTGGGGCCTTGTTTACATCTGGGTGGATCACACAGGGGTCACAAGCACAAGAGGCTTACGAGCTGGGGAGAACATAAGGCTTCTCCCTTTTCTGAGGATCTAGACGTGGTTAAGAATCTCTGGGTCTGGAGGAGACTATTCTTTAGTGGTGTGATCACCTAAAAGCTGATCATTGGCTCACCAAACTAAGCGTGAGTGGTGTCATCTCTTTGTCTATAGTCTTCTCTATTTGTGGCAATAGAAATAAGTTCCCTAGGGAGGTCATTTGCACTCACTCAGAGCCTGGGTCCCCAGCATACATTGAGGTCTCTCCTGCTCTTTCTCTAGCTTATCTTTGCCTCAGTCATACTGAGCTCCTTGAATAGTTCCTACTTTGATTCCTTTTTTCTTCTGTCTGGCATCTGACTTAGTGTTTAAAACAGCTCATACGTAGCGAGTGACAGATAAAAAATGGAATCTTGTAGAAATCCTGCAGCTAGCTCTCTGTGAAAAAGTCATATTCTGTGGTTGTTATGTGTACTGGATAGCTTTAGTTGTCAACTTGATACACCTCGGTAGATGTAAACAAGGTCCCACTATCACAGCTTAGAGCCTCTGTTGGAGAATTTCCTCCATTGATCTGGCCTGTGGCTATGTCTGTGGGGTATTTTCTTGATTTTTGAGTGATGTGGGAGGGCCCAGCCTACAGTGGGCAGTGCCACCCCTAGACAGGTTGTTCTGTATTGTATAAGAAAGCAGGCTGAGCATGGGCCAGGGGAGCAAGCCAGTAAACAGCATTCCTCCATGGCCTGTGCTTCTTCAGCTCCTGCCTCCAAGTTCCTACCCTGAGTTTCCATCATCCTCAGATGATGACCCAGGAGATGTGAGCCAAATAAACCCTTTTCTCCCCAAGTTGGTATTGGTCAGAGAGTTTTGTCACAGCAATTGAAAAGAAGCTAGAACATCATTATTGCCCTAATTTAGGAAAACACCTCATCTGCAGATCTCTCATTGGCTAGGGCTTGGAATAATCACTCATAAGCATCAAATAAAAGCTGCATATTCTCCAAGCCTGTGCCATGGATGGCATGGAAGTCTGTAGAGGGACGGAAATCCAGACTGCTTCTTCTCTTGAGCATTTACAATGTGGTAGTGCAGAAAGAGACTTGGAACAGGTGCAAAAAAATGTTAGCACCCAAGGGCTATGTGACTCTTGTTCTTTTGACTGAAGAAAGGAGATCATTGACAGGGCAAAACACACAGCTGTCTCCCTGGTGCCCAGGAACATTTGGTTTGGCATGACTGAGAACTTAAACAGTCCATAGTTCCTTAAGTTCTGGAGAGTCTATCGATGCCTTCTCAAGCAAATGATCTCAAGAAAGAAAATTCACGAGTAATTACATGTTAGAAACACCTGGCTTCACAGTGGGGCATAATCCAACCTGTGAACTGCACCTTAATCCATTCAGCCTCTTTTTCTCTTGGTTGCATGAAACCATGCCCATGGGAAGAGTCTTTTCAGCCATTTCCTTTTATCCCCCTACTGCTGCACTACCCTCAAACTCTAGTAATCTTCCTTTTGGTCTCCTCCCTCTTTGGACTGTCTCTTACTAACTCGTCACTCAGCTTTGCAGACTTGTGCTTGGCAAAGAGAAGTTTAGACTCTCCTTAGCCACAGCTCTTGTAGTATATTAAAGAGAAAGGTTTAAGTATTCACGGAATCCAGCTCACACTCAAATTTAGTAAACTTAGTAGGATGTGTGTGTGACTCATCATCTTCAGCGTGACTGATTATACACTACGCATGTACACACATGGTGGGGGGTCAGGTAATGCCTGGGGTAATTATGTAGCTGCAGTATCCCCTTAACAAAATGTGTTCAGGAAAGGGTGATGGTAGAGCAAAAGTTTCATAATTTGGAAGCTATTTTAGATCAAATCCAGTTGAAATAATGTTTTAGGTGAATACTACCTCTCATTCCTGCTAGACTCAGTTACTTTCATGGATATTGGGGGATGTCATCTTTCCCTTACCACCTTAAAGTTAGTGCATACCTTTCATAAGTTCCTGGAACAAATAGACCACAACAGAGATAGAAATGCTGAAAGTTGCCTGGGGAGTGAGGAGTGAGAATGGAGCATTGAACAAAGGGGAGAAATATGACTCATTTGTACAAAGGCTTCAAGGTCATCCATGTTCTGAAGAGGTGGCCCTTCAAAACTGCCCAGGAAAGATGTGAACAGCCTGCAGTGAGGGCCATAAACTCCATAAAAGAAACTTTGTTTCAAGCCTGGGAGAGGTTCAGCAGAGAGCTCTCACTAACAGCACCCAATAGCCAGGAAACGATTTGCACCTGTCTTGAGAGGGAGCTTCTGCACAGGGCTTTATAAGGTATATGATTGGACCCTAAGTTTTCCTGTGCCTGCCTCTATGCTTATACAGTAGATTCTTTGGACTGATGTATTGTTATGCAAGATCCCACGTGGCTGAACTAACCACTCCATAAGTCCTCATTAGTGCATTGGTTAACATCTTACAGATAAGAAATGCAAATTAACACCTGGAATATATGTTGCCTCCAGGTAAGTGGATATTCCCAGAATGAATAGGGTGCAGTGTAAACTATTCACCACCAAATAGGTATTTGCTGCTACCTTTGAGAATTTTTTCCTATCGGGGTCTCAGCAGGGTTATTTGTTGATAGCAGGCTGAACATTCAATGAAGGGAGTAGCTAGTCCATGTTTCTGTGTTAGGATCCATGTTGGTGGACCATTTATAACTTTCACCCCTTACTACCGTTGCTGCAATTTTTCCATTTGCCACTCCTGGAATGGCAATGAGAATCTAGCCAATACCAGTTAGTGGAAACATTGTGCCTGTGTTATTGTTTAGAAACAGCCTCTCCTATAGTGTATGCTCTGAAGTGGGGAGGTTTTTATAATTAGCATCCACTTTTAAAGTCTTAGCCACGTTTTTTCCTTGAATCTACCTGACTCTGATCTTTCAGCCTCTTTCCATCTGAACCCTTAGGTAATATGGGCATAATTGTTTTCCTCTTCATCAGATTCGTGCTTTGAGTTCTAGTCCCTAATACTTAAGAACATGGCTGTATTTGTTATAGAGCCTTTAAAAGAGAAGTTAAAATGAAGAGAGTAGGTTTGTTCTCCAATCTGACTGTGGTTCTGTTAGGAAGAAGAGTTTAGGGAACACAGAGAAACACCAAGAATATGTAGGCACATGGACAGCCATCTGAAAAGTCAGTGAGAGGATGGGTCATCTGCAAGCTAAGGACAGAGATCTCAAGAGAAACCAATCCTGCTATCACCCAATCTGTGACTTGCAGTCTCCAGAACTGTGAGTTAGTAAATATGTTTTGTTTAAACCTAGTCTATGACATTTTCTTATGGCAGTTCTATACAACTAAGAAGGAAGCTAAGCCAGGTACCCAGGTCGTCCAGCACATTGTCCACACACATTCTCAAGCTATGTGGCTTTCCAATGATCACATGCATCAGCAAAAGCTAGATCGATGGGTGGACTTTGCCTCGCTGCTTGCAATTCATGGCTACCTCTGAGCAGTTCTTTCTCACTTCTCATCTGTATTCTGAGCCAATTTATTTCTTAGCCAAATTCAGCTCTGATTTTTCTTTCATCACTTTCATCACCTGTCACCCATTCAGTGAAAGGTGTGTGAGCAGAGGGAGAGGTTTCAAAGGTAGGTATCATGGGATTCTGAGCACCTGCCCCTGTGGTTTACTGGCTTCCAACCATGCTAAATACCAATGCCATATAAATCACCGAATGTATAATTGCAATGAGCATTATTGTTTTTAACCTGAAGTAGATAGATCTACTGTCAGGGAGAGGAAGCCCAGGGGCTCTTCCCTTCTCTGTGTTGTACTTGAAGCCAGCAGTCTTTTGTGCTGCTTAGCAAATGGGTAGATTACCAAGTATGCATATGTTGTGTTCAGAACTCAAATTGGCTTATCAGATACTGTGTTTCTCCCTGTCCCCCAGCAAGACCGGGTCTTCCTGAAGCCCTAGTTGGCTTGGAACTCATTCTGTACACCAGGTTGACCTTGATTTCACAGTGATGATTAGACAGCCTCTGCTTCCCGAGTGCTGGAATTAAAGGTATACACCACCATGCCTGGCACATGCTTCCTTTTTAATGGTGGAAGAATGAGGTGAAATACTATGTCTTTTCCTTTGGAGTGAATTTCCTGGCATGGCCCAGACTATTGGACCTTTACAAATGTTACTGATGTGTTAGATTCTGAATCTTTTTAGTTTATTTTCTATGCTCCACCGTGTGGAGTTGAAGAATGCAGTTGACATTATTTCGTTGATACAGCAGATTCCATGACATTCTATGTAATAAAAAAGGTTTAGAAAGCTAAGTTTTTGGTTTTTAAATGTTTTTGTTGTTGAATTTTTGTACATTTTGTACAATATGTCTTGGTTACAGTTAAACTCCCTCCCTTGTTTGCACCCTACCCAAAGATTTTAAATCTTAGGGCTGGAGAAAAGGCTCAGTGGTTAAGAGCACTTGTTGCTCTTCCAGAGGACCCAACTTCAGTTCTCAGCACACACATCAGTTGGCTTACAACCAGCATAACTCTTGCTCCAGGGAATTCAACACCTTCTTCTGACTTCTGAAGGCACCTGCACACACATGCACCTACACTTACATACACACAAATAAAAATAAAAATAAATCTAAAAAGAAAAGCTGATTTTATTCTTCCTTCTTGAAGGGCCTCAGAAAGAGTACGATTTCCAGAAAGTATGCTGGCTTTCATGTTAATTGCTTTAACAAAGATATGACATATCATATGGGAGATATGGCTAAGATTTAACTTGAATGAGATCATGGCATGCTTCTAGAGCCACACAATTTTAGGGCAAGTAACTGGTGAATTAAATTAGAATGTGATAGGAATCACTCCCTTAGCCTCCCTTAAGTCCTTAAAGACATCTCTAAAGTCTGATATTATGTGACTTTTTATTGACTGGAGTAATGAAAGTCACTTTGGAGATTTCTACCTTACCATAATCACATGTCTAATCCTTCAGATAAAAAGAAGCAATATGGAGATGTTGTTAACTGTTAAGGATGCATCCAATTATATAAGACACGGTTGAGAAGTGGTCATCAAAGAGTGGGCATAGGGTCTGTGGAGCCAGTAGTCTACTGTGAGCTGGAGTTACTACAAACTCCACTTGTTACTCTGCTCCTGTGAGCTCCACTTTCATAGCAGGGGGAGGATCATGATATCTCTGGTCTCTAGGTACCAAGGGTAGATAAGCTTTCAGGTGTCTGAGTAGTTCCTTTCCCTATGATGATGCTTAGTCAAATAAATAGGCATAGGTCTTTTGAGGAAAGTCGATGCTGTGATGGATTCAGCCTCTTCTTCAGTGAGTGTAGCCTATGGAAACTGTGTAAGAAATCATGATTTTATTTGCCTGGCTGCCCTCAGATTTTTTGTTCATCTATACTGTGGTTGTGTGTGTGTGTGTGTGTGTGTACCCTTGTTGAGTGCCCATGCATCTTGCCCTGGGAATGCCTTGTTTACTAACCATGTCCACGATTCTCTGTGGCTCAGACTCCATTAGATGATGGTTTGACTTGCCTATTAATTAAGACAGTTGCCCTTATCTTGTCTGATAGTTAAGTATTAACACTTCACCTCTATTACTTAATATCCTTTAACCCAATGGTTTCCAGACTGCTACAAGCTGGAATCACTGGAAAAGTTTTAAAAAATCCTGATGTCCCATTTGCAGCCCATCCAATTATATCATAATGTCTAGGGTGGGGATTGGACATTGATGTTTTTAAAGATCTCTAGGTATGGCAAAGTTTGTAGCCTCTCGTTATAATCAATGCTGCTGTCATGCTGCTCAGATGTGTAACAGCAGCTCTAATTCCAACCACAGATGTCTTCTCCATGGTGCTGATATCTGGCTTGCAGGCACATTTCTCATCTTTTTGGTAAATGGGTTGGTCTATCTAATGAAATTTAGTCATTGGATTGATTTTCAGTACTGAGAAGATACTCCTATTATGCCAATTTCTTTGAGCAATGTGACACCTTGTTTACCATTTACAGTAGACTTTCTACAATTTATGTACGCTTCACTTAATATGAACCATTTCTTTCTCCAGACTGCTAAGAATTATTCCAATAGCATATTGTCCTAATTTTCCAGGACCCTTGCTAGAGTGTTGTGACATAATCCAAGTTATTGGCAATGCACTAAGTCAAGAAGAGATTGGTGGAAGAAGAGGAGAAGGAAGGGTATATTACAATGAAGGGATCTCTGTATTTGTTTCATCAAAGGGCAGTGTTAAAATGTTCATGGGAGCAGCTATTTCTGCACAACCAATGAGTTCAAGAGCCCCTGAGATTTCAAGCTTATTAAATATACAGAGTCATTATTCCTGTTGCAGTCTCAGGTCCCCATCTCTTCCTAACCGTTGTTCCTAAGTTGGTGTAGCAGACCCCAGCTTAGCAGATTGCTTGTTGATGAGAACTCAACCTCCACACTTCTCCACTATACTTAATAATGAAGTTCCAGTACAAAGACTGCCATTTTTAGACTCTGTGGGAGATTAGGGTCTTTATGTGCTGCCTAGAAATTCTTTGATATTTTGCTGAAATTGGTAATTATATTTATAAGTTGTCCTTATAATTACTTTTCTTATACTACGATATAGCACCCACCACTATAGCCCTTTCCAAAGATATGCTGGCCCTCTTCATAATCAGTGAAAGTTGTAGCAGTTGTAGCAGTTTTCCTGCTACAGAATGGTGTAGAGTGACTATCAGCATTCTTGTTTGTCGCATCCTGGGTGTTCCTTCACAATTAGAACTGGATCCACCTTCAAAATTGAATTTTAAGGTGTTTTTCTTTCCTTTAATGATTTTTGGCACCAAGCTTCTTAAAAGATTCCTTGGGAAACATAGTCTAAAAGGAAAACAACATTTGTTCATTAGAGTGATGGCTAATATACACTGTCAACTTGACTAAATCTGAAATCATCTATGATATATGCTTCCAAGAGTGTCTGTATGGGTATTTCTGGAGAGGTCTGAGGAAGACCCACCCTGAACACTGGGAGCATCATTCTGTGGGCTGTGGTACAAGACTGAATAAAAAATGTAAAGAGAAAAAAGCATGAACATAACATTCATCTCTCTGCTCCTTGATTGTGGACACGAGGTGGTCTTCTGCTCTTGCCCATACCTTGCCTGATATGGTAGACTCCTAAAAACTGGGTCAAAAATAAACACTCCTTTCTTAAATTGCTATTATTGTTATTATTCTCTCTCTCTCTCTCTCTCTCTCTCTCTCTCTCTCTCTCTCTCTCTCTGTAGGTGCACGTGTACTGTGGTACATGTGTGGAGGTTAGAGGACACCATTGTTCAGTTGGTAAATTCTCTCCTTCTGCTTTACATAGGTTTCAGGGATCAAATTCAGGTTTTCAGTTTGTACAATGAATGCTTTTATCAACTGAGCCATCTCTCCAGCCCTGAAGTTGCTTCTTATCAGATATTTGGTGTGGAGAAATGGGAACATTGCTGTGTTTAATCTGGCTATTTTGTTCATGGGCCTTTAGAGATGGTTTTTGAGTGAATGAGGAATAGTATGGAGCTGTAGGCTAGAGAAGCCCTAAAATGTGAACAAATAGAGCCTTATGGACCATTCAAATGGGAGTGTGGAAGACCACAATGCTAAGAGAAATGAAGACAGTAGAGGTCCTACTCTTGAGGTTTCCAAGGGGAGTAAAGGCTATTAGGAACAGAGTTAGTGACCATTCACGGAATACTTTGGCAAATAATATGGCTTATTCTGTCTGTGTCCTGAGAACTGGAGTGAAGCTCAATTCCAAATTAAAGGACAACTTTCTTCTGTGGAAGAAATTTCAAGAGTAGTGGCACAGCTGCTGTTCACAGACATATAGGATGCAGATAAAATATAAGCAGTGTTAAAAAGATTGGCACCCTTAAAGAGAAACCTCACAATTGTCATTGGGAAAATTAGGAAAGACTGAGAATAGAATCTAGTCTATCTAAGACTCCAGGTAGTAAAAATGCAAATTCATTTAAAAGGAAAGAAACTGAACTGAGAATGTCACTGAGGTGATTCCATGCTTGAAAACTGCCTAGGGAAGTATTTTCCAAGGTCCATGTGCTAAAGTCCACAGAGCCACCATGGCTGTTGTATTAGGTGGCCAGACTACATCTTGAGTTGGTGATAGATTTTAGCACTGCTGTCTACATGGTATTGGTTTTGCAGGTACACAAAATGCAAGAGTTGTGGGGTCATGTGGCTTGCAACAAAGTTATAAAAAATCACCAAAGCTAAACAATGTGTATCAGGTCAGATTCCTTACAAGGAGGCCATGAAAGGCCATTGCATAAATCTATAAAAATAAAAACTAAGTCTCAATAGAGACCAGATGATGTTGGAAATTTCAGGACCATGAGACGTCTGCTGAGGAAAGCTGCAAGCAAAGTGGACCTGGTTTGAAAAGGGAGCTACTTGTGAGTCAAGTAACAGACTGGAGGGGCATGACTACACTAATATTGTTGGAGCCCAGATAATGCCATTACTAGACCCAGATACCAGACATGAAGCTACTTGTAAAAGTTTGCATTTTGCCACATGAATTTGGGCCTTGCATTGGTCTGACTATTCCTTGCTATGTTCTCATTCTTCCCTTTTGGAATGGGAATATTTATACTCTGTGATGTTGACTATGTAACTTTTCTTTCAACAGGGGCTCACAGTTAAGGGATTGGCTGAGTCTCATAGAGACTAGGTGCTTAATGTTGGAACTGTTAAAACTTTGGAGATTTGTAGAGATGGAATAAATGCATTTTGCATTATGAGATGAACATGAGATTTTAGGAATCGAGGACAAATGCTATGATTTAAAATGTTTAGGTGTCAGGTTGGCAAGGAGTGGAATTGTTATGTCTAATCTTCATTGGATTTGGAATTACCTAGGAGACTCCATCAGAGATGTTTAACTAAGGAGGGAAGGCCCATCTTGAATGTGGCAACCCTATCATATGGGCTGAGATCTCAGACTGAATAAAAAGAAAGAAATAGAATGGAAACTGAGTACCAGCATTCACTACTCCTTGCTTCTTGGCCACAGAAGCAGTGTGACCAGTGCCTTCTGCTTCAACCGCATTGCCTTTCCCAACCAGAAGGATGGTATCTCCTCTTAAACACAGACCAAAATGAATTCTTCTCTTAATTTGCTTTGGTCAGATGTTTTGTAGCAACAACAAAAAGAGAACCTTATAGAAAGAAATTTATCTGAGGCTCTGAGCAGCAACCCATATGCATAAATAAAGGAAGCAGCTTGTAACAGAAGTGAAACTGAAACACAATGGCAATGATGTCCTTAGATGATCCCATGTGAGCTTTGGAGCTTGACTGAGCGTGAAAGTGGTTCTGAATCTTGTCAGGGTATCAGATCTTTATACCCTTGCATTGTTCAGTTCTGATAATTAGAATGTACAAGGAGGGAGACTGTTCTTTGACTGTACACCAGCCTGAGTGTGGTGCTGAGCAGGCAACCTACTCAGAGAGGGGATGAGGGAGTTCATTGTCAAAGAATGATAAGTCACTTTCACCATAGTTTAGCCTGCTAATAGACTGATCTTAAGTAACATGCTGTGTCGAAAAGTGTCCTAGAAGTCACATATTGTTACTAGGTGGCCTTTGAATTAGGGACATATTTAGAGCAAAGGCTGGATTCTGCTATACGTTCCAGAGCTCTCTTCTCATTTTACCACACAGACCTTGTCCTCTGATATATTGTGTACTACAAACATGGGGAAGAAACTGAAATAAATGTAAAAACACCCTAGCTTTTGTATTGCTAGATATGATCTCATGTAGGCAATGAACAAGTTTTTACAACATCTAAGCAAGAAACACATTCTGAAGTAAACGCTGGTAGAGACTTGCTTCCTCCCCTAAGGGCGCTGCTGTAAAACAAACAACAACAATAACAGAAAAAAAAAGAGAGAAAACTGTGTGCTTTTAGGCCCACTCCTTTACTTCCCACCAGAGTCGACTCTCAATATGAATACATATAAATCATTTTTTCAATTCTTTCCTCTTCTGCCCCCTCTTTAAAAAGTCTCCCTTCACACTTGTTAACACTGAAAAAAAAAAGTGTTACTGAATTTGAAATTCTAATTCACTGAAATGGTTTTGGAAGCATTTACAAAGGAAAATACTCATGAGAGAATGACAGTGTTAGCAATTGTTCCCTCTTGCCCTGAGACAGTGGGGTTACTTATGATCACTTTTTATGACTGAGAGGCAGAAAAAAGTTCACCCTAGAGACTACAAGACCCATGTTTCGGCAGAAGTTAGAACCTGAGTTAACAGATGGCCAGTGAAAAATTTCAGGATGTGGCAGCTGTGAGGAATTACCACCATGATGTCTAAATGTGAATTGTAAGTTTTCTTTCTTTTTCTTCAGGGATACTCAGCCATTGTGAGTCAGCTCTGTGTGCTAGACTGGGCACAGGCTTGTAGGGAAAGGTCAGGGACAGTGAGCACAACATTAAGAGATAAGCCAAGAAAAGAAATATGAACAAGTAGAATCAGAGGTGCTGGAGAAAACCTTAGGGCAGTGGCCGTCCCATACCAGTGAGAGTAAAGTCTTGAGGCATTTTCCCTAGGACACTAAAGGAAATCAAAGCCTAGAAACTAAAAGATGTGAAAAGCAAGTTATATATGTAAACTTTATCTTCATGAGTCAAAATTTCAGCATTAAAAAGTTGCATTTTCATTCTGAAGCCCACCCATTCATCTCCTTTGGCAGTTTGTCTCCAGAAGATTTTTCTGAATGTGATGGCTTCCAAAATCCAGGCAGAATGGGTTGTTGCTCAGTGTGCAATATGGAGGCTTGCTCGGCACTCTTGTGTTCTCTACTCTGCATTCAAATCCCCCTGCAGCACTTTGTGCTGTGCAGGTGCGTGCTGCTGGAGTCATGCTGGTAAACAGAAGGCTCAGAAACCAGACAGCCTAAGGATTCTTTTTCTCCTCTACTTACAGACTGTGGTCTTGGGAACATTGCTTCACTTCTTTGTGCTTCGGTGTCCTCTTTTATAAAACACAATCATAATAGCTTCAACCTCCTAGAGCTGCTGTGAGGTTCAGGAGTCAAAAACATCAAGCACATTGGGAGGCTCTGATACGCACTCAGGATAAACTTACTCTCACCACACGAATCTTTTTATGGAGGTATGTGTTGAACAGACAAGAAGAAGCAAATGCTGAGTTCCAAGAATTATGTCTCATATCTGTAAAAACTAGGGCTGTGCATGTAGGTAAATGTACAGAGTGAGAGATCCCTGAATCTTGGAATCACATCTTCCCATAGCTTGTAAGACAAGGCTCAATGCTGTGGCGCATGGAAGGCAATGGCTGCTGTGTGGTAATGAGAGCAGCTCTGCTTTAGCCTGTTTGGCTAAATTATACTATGTATAAGATCCAGATATGCCACTGAAAATGGAGGAAAATAATGCTGATCTTAGCTAGCAAGAAGACTATATTCCTAATTGCTGTGCAGGATTTTGTGGGAAACATGTACCAGTAAGCCAAATTCAAGATACTCAAAGTTTGGGAGAATGGAGTAGAAAAGCAACATCTTCAACAAGATCTTGGATTCAATTACTGTTGTATTTTCTAATTCTATGTCTTGGTTCATATCTATTTTCCTACCACTGCATTCAGAAATGATTTTAAATCACCTTATAAATAACAGTTTATAAAAGTCAAAGTCAAAATGAAGGTTGCACTGGAAAATTTGGTGCATCATGTATGAAAAAGAGTTTCAGAAATAGTATCCTTGAAAATTATGAGAGAATGAAGAACCTGGGAGGGTATTGGATAGGCATGTCCTCTAAAAGAACTAGCACTGAACCTTAAGAGACTCCGTAGACAAAGGGCAGAGAGTCACCTCTCCCACCCAATTGGTCAGATTCAATTGCATGAGAGGGCAGGTCTAAGGACAGGCATGGAGGAAGCTGGGAGGTGGCAGGAAGTTGCCATCTTGGGCATTCCTCTGACTAGCATGGAGCTGAAAACTCAGCCAAGATGTAGGGGAAGAACCCATGGGTGCACGCCTTTGTGAGTCAATCTCTTCTGGACATCATAAACTATACAAAAAACTCAAACAGAATGCATTGTGTTCGTTCTGTTGGTTGGGCATAGAGACAGCCTTGGGCTGGGAGCCAAGAAGGACATAGCACCTCACAGAGGGCTTGGGAGCCAACTGCACGGGCCTCCCAGGAAAGAATTTGGAGTTACAGAGGGCATAGGCAAATAATATGAGTAATTAGTAAAGAAGAAACAACAAATGAACTGATAGCTAATTTCAATAGTAGTAAAAAATTATAAAGTAAAATGAATTCTAATTTTCTCGAATAAACTGGAACTTACAAAAAGTGGATCAACCTAATGACGTGCTCAGATAATGAGAAAAAATAGAAAAATAAGCACTTAAATGCTGGTGAATACAGAAAGGTTGCAGTTGCTATGGAAGGTAATTTTTCACATTTATCAAAAGTTAATTCCCCTTCGAGACTTTTTTCTTAGAGAATAACAGAACTACCATGTAAAGCAAACTACATAAGATGTTCATCACAGCACTGTTTAATTCAAAAGTGTAAATACTCTAATTGCATATTACTAGGGGTTTGGATAAGAAGTGTGTGTTTGTGTGTGTGTGTGTGTGTGTGTGTGTGTGTGTATGTATGTGTATCCGATTCATATAAATTTAAAATCATTGTTAAATATAGATATAAGCCTATACTATGCTGAATGAAAAATTATTAGTTTATAAGGCCATGTATATAATACTGTCCCATTTTCCTAAAAATATGTACCCATGCATGGAAAAAATACTGTTTCTGTTATTAACGGAAACTTTTGGTAATAAGATTATAGGCAACTTTTCTTATTTAAATTGAATTTTTTAAATTGCATGCCTTACTTTAATAGGAAAAATACCATTTTGATAAACAAGGGTTAAAAAGAATGCAATAGCCCAATCCTAGCTAATGTAGCTTTCTGTTACTTAGTTAAAAATAATAAAATCTCAGTGATCACCACAGTCTATTCTTTCCTTTGAATATACTGCAGCCTGGTGAGGACATTGCAATCCAGGGAACACAGTCAGTTTTCCTCTGGGGTCTGCTCTCAGTGCTGCGTAGCACCTTCCTGGCCACCTCAGGACCAACCCCGCATTTTCAAGAGGAAAGCAATGTAGGAAAAGGCCAAAGTTCTGCTGTCTTGATGGGTTCCGGTGGAATGCCTCTCATTTACAGAAAACAGAGGAAGAAAATTCTTTAAAAGTAACCCGTTACTTCCTGCTGGAATTTAATCCTCTCTGTTTGGCCTTGCTGGTGCTTAGCAGGAGAGGCACCTGCGTGGGAACTTCACCTGAATCCTGAACTCAGACAACACTTATGCTAAAAATTTTGCAAAAGACATGATGTTTCTACAAATGGGATCCCAGGACACTCTAAATATGAGTTCAAAACTTCACGCTTAGCTGAAGTCATTACATTTTATTGATTGGAAGAAGTAAAATAGACTCAGCATTTTATAATTCAGAAATACTCAATATACTCGATTTATAACTGAATCATTTGCTGGAAGGGAAAAGCTGACATCAAAGGCATCAGGAGTTTTCAGGAAAACGGCTTAGTGTAGACAGTCTTATGGATGACTTAACTTTCTGATGTGAAGAATTTGATAAGCTGCAGTCTTAAGGTAGCGTAGCATTAAAAAATCAAGTTTGGATTGTATTCAAGTTTCTTGGCTAGTAATCGTTAGCTTTGTGTGAAAACCAAAAGTATTTTGTATACAACTAAATTGTCACTATTTGTGCAAAACTATTTGGTAGGTTAGAGTCAATTCTATGAATCAATGAGTTCATATTGATTTTTAAGCATGAAAAACTAATTCCAATTATTTGTACATAGCTATGCTTCCATAATGAATAAATTTATTTTTAGAAATATCTAAGTATTTTATGAAATCCTACAGGATTGAAAACATTTGCCAATTTAAATGTGAATAACAAAATATATTTGAATTATGAGGCATATATTGAACTTGCTTTTAGGAAAGCACAGAGACCAAAAACCAGACAAAACCCCCATTTTTATTTGCTTGTTTTTTTGTACATACTTGTGAATGCACAGTATACGTGTGTGCTGTGTGCAAGTATGTGTGCTGGCACCTGTGCCCTGCTCCTGCTCATGTCAGAGGTGAGAGGAGGACATCTTGTGTCCTGCTCTATCACTGTCCACCTTATGCCTTTGACACAGGGTCTCTCACTGAATTTGCATCTAGGCTAGAGGCCAGCAAACCCCAGCAATCCTGCTCCAGCTGTGTTGGGGATACAGGCACATGTGGCCATGCCCAGCTTTATGTGTGGGTGCTGTGATCCAAACTCACATCTTCATACCTGTGTACCAAGTGCTTTACTCACTGAGCCACTCCCAAAGCCCCAAAACCTGTTTTAATTAAACTCTATGCTAGTTGTTTTAGGAGATTTGGAATACAAAGTTAACTCATATTTTACTTCAGAATATGTTAGAGCCAAATTTATTATTTCCATCCTAACCCCAGTTTGTAATTGTGTGTGTGCGCATGTGGAGGTTAGAGGTCAACCTTGGATATCATTTTTCAAGCACTATCTGCCTTGCTTTTTGAGACAGGGCCAGCAGCTCAGTGAGTAGGTTAAGACACCTGGCCGGCAAACCCCAGGAATTTACCTGTCTCCGCCTCCCAGAGTTGGGATTATAAGCATTCATGACCATTCCCAGCTGTTTTTACATGGGTTCTGGGGATCAAACTCAGGTCCTCACGCTTGTGTGGCAAGTACTTTACTGATTGAGCCATTTCTGAACCTCGATATGTACTCTTAAAAGAAGCTGTATCATATTTGCTGAATTGAGATATCTTAAATAAAAGCTTATTTGGTAAACTCTGCTTTGAAAAAGATTATATTTTGGCTTACTTCATGGAGTCAACAACGACTATAAGATTTTAAATTAATTTAAAACTTTTAAACACCCTAGCTCTGTAAAATGTGTAACTTTGAAAGAATTTTTCCTTCTGTGCTTAAAGTGTTAAGGTGACCTTCATCAATCTTTCTGAACACTCCACTCACTTCTAATCCCCTAGGATTCCTCTGTTTATCTGTATTGCACGCAGCTCCTCTGTTTGGAAGAAAACTTTTATAGTGATTTATGGGAAACACATTTGAATTTCTAGATCAGGCCACAGGGCTACTTTCATAAAAATAAACTCAATTTTTTTCAGTGAAAATTAACAGAGAGGCAAAGGAAGGAGGGACTAGACAGAAGAGAATATTTTGGATTTTCCTGCTGCAGAACTTCTTCACAAGTGATTAATAACTTTAGATAAGATCCAAATATAGAGCGAGCTGTTTATTGCTTTACACAGAACACATTTCCATTAGCTCTACAATCAACAGGATGTTTTTCTTTTGTTTTTTCCTCATTTGTGCTTTACTGTCAGAACTTTTGTTAAAATAGCCTAGAGATAAAATTAACAAGGCAGTGTCTTCTCTAAGAGAAGTGGCTCTCTCTTAACAGGATGCCACCATTTTAAGATTGCCTGTGTCAAGGTTGTTAGTGTTTTTCAAACTAAGCATAATGTGACACTGCTCTTCTCATAAAAAATTAGAAGCTATCTCATGGGGCAGAGTTATTTTGGGTCAGCCCATGCACTTACAGGCTGGAGGGAGGGGAAGGAACTGGGAAGGAACTGAGGGGGAAACTAGTACTTGCTTATTTTCAGAATGTCATGGTTGCCCTGATAATAGCTACAGTTTTGAATCCACCAAAGAATAATTGTTGGCAGTGATTTTTATGGGTTGGTGCTCACATAACTGAAACTGGTTTTGTCAGACCATGATGGGGTGATGTAAATGCCTCACATACTGATGTTAAAGACTGCAAAAGCATATTCTTCATAGAAAACAAATGCAAAGATTTTTCTCCCTGAGTAACTGTAGGTCAGTAATGATAGAATAGCTTCCCCCATGGCTCACAGGCAGGCAATTCTTAAATTTTTTATCTCATCAAGGGCCTGATACACTTCTCTTGTTTATATCTCTCTAGGCCCTCTAGTCCAAACGACTGAACATCTGTTAGATGTTCACCATGTGATAGACAGATTTCAAGACAATTAACCTATGGTACTCATCATAGAAGGAATTCAAAATTAAGTGGAGATAAGACAGACACTGGAACAGGGGTCTCCAAACCACTTTGCTTTGCAATATGTGATAAAGACTCACAGGGCCCAGTATGTCACCAAACTTATTGCTGTGATTATTACATGAAAGGATACAAAGGAGGATTAGCAAAAGCAAAAGGTGTGAGCAGCAAAATCAAGAGAAAATCAGGCACGAGCTTCCATGAGTCCTCCTTTGTGGAGTCACCATGGATGTTCTTAATCCCTCCACTAAGGAATTGACAGCCCTATGAAAAGCTTCCCAGGGGAAATCCTTCAGAACCCAGTGCACAGGGACTCGCTGGAGGCCAGTTTTGGAGACTGTCAAGTAGGTTCCCTTTGCCCAGAATGTCAGAAGACATCATGCTTGTTATAAACTACCCTGCTTGAAGAAACAGTTTCTATACAGTGGGCCACTCTTATGTGCTAGGTATAATGGAATCACTTGAAATTCATTATCAGATGGTCAAAAGAGATACTCATGTAAGCAGGATTTTCTAAGGATATTAATCTTAGACCTACAATATTACTTTTTTTCTGCACATAAATATAGAAAAATAAGGATTAAATAAAAGATAAATATTGAGACAAAGTTAACATAAGAAGAGATGAAGATTAATGTAGCAGAATCCTGAATCTAAAAATAGACCCATGTATATTGAGACAGATGAAGGAGATGTCAGAGCAATCCAATAGGTGAAAGAAGAGTCTTCCAGTAACAGTGCTGAAATGACTGACCATTTCTATATAAAATGATCTCTCCTCTTAGCTAGTATGGCATTTGAAAATAAAATGGATCACAAAGTTTATCATAAACCTAATGTAAGAAATAAAATGGTAAAATTTCCTCAACAAACAAGAGAAACTGTGATCTTGGGGTAAGCAAACATCTTTAGTACCCAAAACATGAACTACTAAAGACAAAAGATAAATCGGACTTCATCAAAATTAAAACTCCTACTCTTCGAAAGATACCGTAAGAGAGGTTGAAAATGCAAGTTACAAGGCTGGGAGAAGGTGTTTGAGTACCCATTTAGTAATGCACAGGACAATTTGTTTTTAAATTCATAGTTCAATAATAAGATGATAGAGCAATTTATAATTAATTTTAGCCAAAAGGCTGAGACATGATTGATAGTGCAATTTAAATTGTGCAAAAGTTTTGGCTTCACAGAAGATATAGCAATATCTAACCACATGAAAAATTTGTTTTTAAAAAAATTATTATTTTTATTTTATGTGTATGCATGTATTGCCTACATGTAAGTTAAGTGCACCCATGTTGTGTAATGCCCACGGAGGTCAGAAGAGGTGGTCGGATCCCCCGAGACTGGAGTTACGGATAATTGTTAGCTGCCATGTGGGTGCTGGGATGCGAACCTGGGTCTTCTGTAAGAACAACCAGTGTTCTTATCTGCTGAGCCATCTCTCCATCCCTGAAAAGTTCTTAATATTATCAAAAGCATAAGTCAAAGATAAACTAAATGTATTTAACACACATTAGATTGGCTACAGCTAAACATTGCAATTACCAAGTGATGTTAAGGGTGTGGAGTGACCTGAATTTTCAGACATTTTAGTGGAATTATAGAATGGTCACACCATGTGGAAAACAGGTGTTTAAACATATACAAGTCTTACAATCCATAAATGATTGCCATATTTTTGTATTTATTTAAAAGAATCGATATATTTGCACACAAAGACATGTGCAGGGGCTAGAATGTAGCTCAGTGGTAGATCAATTGCCTAGGTTATGTAAGGTTCTGAATCCAGTCCCAACACACAAAACATGAAAGTTTTTAAAGTAAAGTAAAACTTATTGCATAGCCAAGGAAGAATGAAGGACTTGATTGCAAGGAGGCACAGGAAAAGTTCTGGAGGTGTTAAATAGATTCTATAGTGTTTATGGTGGTGATTACCTGCCATCCACGCATATAAGCATATATGCATACAACTATATATTATAGATGTCATATAGAGAGATAAGTACAAAATTGATTAATTTTGATAAATAGATATATATTTGTCATAATTCTTCATATTGGAGAAATTTATGTTATACAAATACTAGAATATTAACATTTTGATAAGGGAAATTTGGGGCTGTCTTTGAGGGTTAGGGAACCTTTCTCAGCTCATGGTGAGCTTAGCTCAGGAATTAGGGTGATAGATGCTCATAGTCACATATAACTTCTACTGAGCTTGTGGCTTTCCAGTTCTTGTCTGAAAAATTCAAACAAAGAAATTCATCCATGACAGAGGGTGAGATTTAGAGAGGAGTATTTTATTATAGAGCGCTTAAGGGAAAGCAAGCAAGCAGAGCTCCTGCACAGCAGGAGTTGGCCCCAGTAGCTGGATAGCAATGAGGGTCACTGTTTGGAGTTTACTGCATGAAGACATAGAGGGGGTGGGGCGAACCTGTCAGTCAGGGTCCCACTCACAGGCTGTTTAGGTACCTCTCAGTTTCTATCACATCCTTATGTGGTTTCCATGAAAGGGGTGCTCATTTAGGGGAAAGGCCATAAGAAAAAACAGACTCCCTTCTGGCATCTTGGCCCCTGGACAAGGCAGAACTAAAGACATTTTGGCTTAACCACTGCTGGTATCTTCCGGCCTCTGGTAAGGATGAAGCTGCCAGCAGAGCTAAGGATGTTTCTGGGTTTTCGCCAAAAAGGAAAAAATACCAAAACAAAAACCTTTCCACGTCTGTGGTTCTCTATCACTATCTCCTGTTCTCAACTCCTATGATCCAAGTTGTAAAAGTGCAAAGATTGTTATTCTGACGCATTACAGCACATCATTAATTTGTAGATCAGCGGCTTGAGTTCACTGCGACCTCTGCGGGAGAGGATTTTAGTTCCGAAAATGAATTTCTCTGAAGATTGTGAAAGAAGAAAAGCAGAAAAGAGACAGGCAGTGCTTTTTTCTTCAAACATTATCCATACTTCCAGACATGTCTTTTCATTTCTGGTAACCCCACAAACCCAGGCCTGTGGCACTGCTGCTGACAAATGAACAGTTGGTCCCCATCTCCTGAAGTGTCCAGTGCAGATTCTTCGAAGGACGTGCACAATTTTGATGGTCCTCTACCTGGAGTCCTGCTTCCTACATCATTTTCCCCATTTCCTGAATTACCTATAAGTTAACGTTCTGAGCCAGTGGCACTGTCTGGGCTCTGCTCAGAAGAGCAGTGTGTCAGTCTGCAGGCTGTGAGCTTAGGCAGACAGAGAGGCAAAAAATACCAAGTCAGAATTCTTTCTTTGGAATAAGACAGATTTTCTAGACAAGATTTTGGGAGAACAGTCAGAAGAGACAATAAAGGCTACCAAGTTGGACCTCTTCAGAGGACTGTGGTTTCTTGTTGGAAAGAGCATTTAATAGGAAGGAGAATGAGGCTGCGAGCTCAGAGGCAATTCAGAACCTTCTGGTGTAGGTCGTGCACAGTAGGACTTGGCCCCAGTAGCTGAATAGCATTGAGGGTCACTGCTTCAGAGTTTACTGCATGAAGACATGGAGGGGCTGGGGTGAACTTGTCAGTCCAGTTCCCATTCACAGGCTGTCCAGGTTCCTCTCAATTTCTCTCATGTCCTCATTTAAAACCTAGAGAGAGAGAGGGTGGAGGGCAGTTTCTAAGACTGCTCTGTCTGTCTACCTCAACGGCCATGGCTCTTTGGTTATGTAATTAATCTTTCAAGGCCTAAGTACTTTCATTTTACTTGTAAGGTAATGAAACTGAAGACTGTGCAAAGGATTAACAATTGGCACATAGCAAGTCTGGAGTAAATGGCATCCTAAGTATGAAGAAGGACTTCTGAAGCAGCCCGGTACACCTTCGTTCAGAAAGAACATTGGGTAGGTGTCAGTCTCCAGCGCTGCCTGTGGAGAGCGAGGACCACTGCAGCCAGCAAACTGAAGGTTGTGAACTGAAGGTCGCATATAGACCTTGGAAAGCTAGAAGCCATGGACAAGGAGCAAGGGGCTTGGAAAGCCTAAATGGGCTGCTTAGCCTCTCTGAATCTCAGTTTTCTTACCTATAAATCTGAATTTTATGCCATTTTACAAACCTTTCATCTCTTACATGTTATGACACTATAAAATTGAATGGATTGTTGAATTACAACAGAAGTGCTCTCTCACTTTATATGACCTCAGAAGAATGATCCACTCAGATGATTTGACATTTTCCGGCTCTAACTTGCCTCATTAATTTAGGATTGAAGCAATAACAGATGGGATTGACAGTGAAATTGAAATAGAAATTAGCATATAAATTGTTCAGAAAACTATTAATTTGATATAGCAGTCCCATAGATACTCACAAAGTTTGGGGTAAAGGTTTTGTTGGGGAAAGTTGATGCAGTGGTTAAAAGTATATCAAATAAGATTTAAGGAGGATGTTTTCTATAGGGAGCGATGTCTTGGAAGTGATATCATCAAAATGGACTAGAAGCTTTTTACTTTCATCAGTTTTCACAACTCACAGAGTAGCCGTGTGGATCCCCAGAGGCAGAGTTTCAACACATAGTCAGAGAAAAAACAAGCAAAAACTTTGAATAGCAGATATATTAAAGAGTGTGAAAAGAACAGCTTCATTTTCACTTGTTCCATTCTTGGAGACGGCACATCTCAGTGTCAAGAATGACTTTTCTCCACAATTTCTCCCACAGAAGGAAGTGAGACGATACTGAGAAAGCACCCAGATCTCTGGGTGAGGTAGGTGCTGTCCCTGATGTCCACTTCTTTCTCTCTCCGCTTGGATTACTGAAATATATATAGCATGGCTGAGTGGTTCATGGAGGCTGGGAACAAGGAGGAGAGGACGTGATGCTGATAGTTGTTCCATGAACTCCATCAGGAAACCAGGAACACTACGCCTCTCAGCTGGTCCATGGGAACCACTGATTTCTAAATTCCTCACAGATTCCTAAATTTGACTTCCCAGAGATAACCCATGCACAGTGATGTGAGAGTCTTAAATAGACAGCCAGATGAACTCTATGGGATTGGGAGAACCTAGGTTGGGAATGCATAACTGGAAGAAGGCATGCAGTCTAAAGAATTCACCACAAGGGAACAGCAACCATAGATGGGCTTGTCTATGGAGAAAGTCTGGAAAGAGCCTCAGAGTCCTTGTGAAACTCATTTATGAAAATGCTTCCTTCACCTGTAGAAGAATGAAACAATCCCTATCATTTACCTTGCACAAAAGTCAACTCCAAATAGATCAAAGACCTCAATGTGAAGCCTGAATCTCTGAAACTGTTAGAAGAAAACATTGGCAATAACCTACAAGATATAGGTGTAGGAAAGGATTTTCTAAACCGGACATCAATTGCTCAGAAAACAAGGTAAAGAATCAGCAAATGAACCTCATTAAACTAAAAAGCTTCTGTACATCAAAAGAAGCAACCAAGGAAGTGAAGAGAAAATGCATAGAATGAGAGAAAATTTTAACCAGGAACACATCTGACAGAGGTTTAACATCCAGAATATATAATGAAGTAAAAAAACAAAGAATCAAGAAAAGAAGTAACCTAATTAAAAGCTGGGTTAAGGAGCTGAACAGATAGTTCTCAAAAGAATTAAAGATGGCTAAGAAGCATCTTAAAAGGTGTCCAATATCACTAGTAATTAGGGAAATGCAAATTAAAACCACTTTAAGATTTCACCTTACCCCAATCAGACTGGCTAAGATCAAGAGAACAAATGATACCAAATGTTGGAGAGGGAAACACTCATCCACTGCTGGTGGGGCTGCAAACTTGTTCAACCCCTATGGAAAGCAGTGTGGAGAATTCTTAAAAAACTACAAATGAACCTACCATTTGACCCAGTTATACCACTCCTTGGCAATCCTATTGCAGAGACACTTGTACATCCATGTTTTTTGCTGCTCTTTTCACAATAGCTAAGAGATGGAAGCAACCTAAGTGTCACTCAACTGATGAGTGGATAATGAAAATGTGGTTCATTTATATGATGGAGTTTTACTCAGCAGTAAAGAAAGATGAACTCATAAACTTTGCAGGTAAATGGGTGGAACTAGAAATTGTTATACTAAGTGGAGTAACATAGACTCAGAAAAGAAAAACTATGTGTGTTCTCTCTCATATGTGGATCCTAGCACCAAATCCCTATAAGTGAGTGTATATCCAGACATAACTAGAGGAACCAGGATAATGAAAAGGAACTGGGGAGGTAAAGGAAAAGAAAAGAATCTGAAGAGAAGAACAGTAGGAAACAGGTGTTAATAAGGGAGATATGGATAAAAATGGAGTATGTGGGGAGCCGCCTGCCGTCCCTGCAGACGCCATTACAAGATGGCGCTCACATCCGGTTCATGCTGAGCAGTAAATAAGTCAGTACGCATGCCCGAAGTAATTTTCCACCTTCTAGTCTCTGCCTACCTCGTGGCGTGATATGGGCTGATGAGTTTGCGACCAATCAAGAGTTGCCACGTCCAAGACGGGCTTACTAACCTATATAAGGGCTGGGTTTCTGACATTCGGGGTCTTCGCCCTGTAAGCTTATGCTCTCCCTCTCAAGATGCATTAAAGCTTTTCTGCAGAAGGATCCTGAGTGTGCCGCGTCGTTCTTGCTGGCGAGACGATAGCGCGGGACAGAGTTATTTAAGGGGAGGGGGAGGGAAGGTTATACAAGGAACCTAGGGAAATAAAGGAAATAAAGGGAAAGAGGAGTTCAAGAGAGGTGGGACCATAGGGGAAAGGTATTATTAAGGGAGAAATGGGAAAAATAGGGGCACTTTAAATGGGGAATCCATGGTGGAAGGGTTAGACAATGTGAGGGATAAATAAAGCCTAGCTAGTTTAAAAAAACCAAAGGGAACCGTATTAGTCCAACAATCTACTGAAAAATTATACATACAACTAACTCAAGGAACATAATACACATCTAGTCAACATTTATCTGAGAATCTTTGGTCTTTGCCCAAGCTTTATCTACACAGCACATGGTAATTAAAAGTACCAGACTGGTGGAACTAATCTTCACGGATGTTTAACATCCATACTTTGAGGCCTATACTAATTTGTTCAGAGGGATTTAAAGGACAGTTTTGGCTCCTTTCCCTCTAAGGTCTACTCAGTTCCAGGGGACTATGGAGCATCTCTCAAAATGTCCTGTAACTGTGATGAGTCACCTGTCCTCTTGATCAAGGAGGCAATGGAGGCCCCACCAGATGGACTTGAACCAGTGTCCAGCCTATGAAGAGGAGGGTCAACACAGAGGAACCATCTCCTCCATGCTTCCAAGTGAAGCTATCCTTGGTCAAGCAGGACCTTTGACTTATCTTCACATAGATGGAACTGGTAGAGGAAAGGAGCCAGGGGCTCCTCCTAAGCCTATTTGACCCCTGAAGAACAGATCCTCAAATGACCTTAAGAGTAAAAATAAATTGGTTTATCTGGGCTAACTGCATGGTCTTAAATACCCAAAAGGAAAGTATAACCAAAGATTAAAGTAATCAATATAATTTTTTTAAGAGTCCATGTGTATAGCTAAAGGCTATGTAACAAGAAACAATGCCAGACAGGCTATAACTTCCTTTGAGTTATTGGCCAGGTTGGGCCAAGAGACTCCCAGACAGTAACCCAGAATAGAACTGGGAAAACAAACAGCAGGACCCGATCTTATCTAAAGAAATATTGGCAACAGCTTGCTGCTAGATGAGGAAGAGCTGAATTTCCTAAAACAAGGAATTATAGATAGGCTGACTAGACTCAGCAGATGGACCAGCACTGGGGAATGGCTGGGGGCACTGATATCACAGTGAATAATAACAGGGATGACAGAGTATATGTATATGGATTCCAGTGGGGAGTATATGGCAGGGTGTCACTTAGGATGTGGGTATATAGATGAATAAGATTGTTTGGGATGTTCTGTATGATATATATATATATATATGATCAATAAATAAAAAATGAGTTATATTTGAGGAAGAAGCATAAACATTTACTTCATGTTAATTAGCAGATGTGAAAAACATTACCATTGCAATCTACCTCATGACTTGAGATCCATGCTCAGGTGCTAAGGATCTCAGAAAGTAACCAACCGTGACTAGTAATAATCAGATATACAGAGATTAGAGATACATGTGCAAACATCTAAGTGTTAGTTGCATTAAAAATGAGTTTTTTTTGTATGAAACAGTATATTTTAATAATGAAATGGAGATCTTTTTTAAAGGTTAAAACCTCATTCAATTATAGGTCTTATAGGTTTATATTGAGTACAGTATTGTAGAACTGTATTAATTCAGCTGTAAACTGAAAAATTACAGCCAGTTTTGAAAGAGATGTATCTTAGCTCTGGAAATTATTATTGACTATGTTAGTGTTGTTGTAATGAAATGCTTCTTCTAATTATGTGATTATTAAATAACTTTTTTAAATTTAAGAATTAAAAAAAAGAAACTATTTCCTTCTAATCCAGTTAGTGAAGACTAGTGGAGCACCCGTGTCTTCAAGTGTGTGGACAGCCATTGCAGAGTTAAAGGAAGATGAAGCATCAAGGACCACTTATAGCACCAAAGGGAAACAATAGTATTCTTATCTCAAATGAATGGATATCAGTAGCCTGACAAAGAACTCAACACAATCATTTTAAAGAAGCTCAGCTAGCTATTAGAGCATAAAAATGCACACTTCAACAAACAATCTGTAAAACAACAGGTGAGCAAATGAAAAGTCTGAAGAGGAAAAATGGGTGCCATGTATGACTAAGGTACATTACACACATGGATGAAGATATCATAGTGAAATCCACTGTGTACAATTTATATATGCTAATAAAAAGGGGAAATATATATAGCCAACTGAAAATCTAAGGCAAAGTAATATTGGATTAATTTATTATGAGAGGATTATGATGATGGCCTCAGTCCATTAACATAGCCAAAATTTAAATATCCTAGGTATTAAGTTTATTTTGCTTGGAGAACTTATAAATTCAAATATTTCCTTATGAAAACAAGATTTCTCTCCCTATAGGAATATTTTAAAGGCCAATTAAAATATTTTCTTGATAAAAATACAGCATAAAACAAGAAGAATTCTATTGCTGAACAATATAGTGAATAAATGGGGAAAATGGGCTAGAGAACATCATAGCACCCTTGGAATCCCAGAACGACAACCCAGAGATAAAGTGGTAGAAGCCGATTTAAAGAACTCATGAGTGAAATTTTCCAAAATATTAGCAAGATATGGACAGCTCTCAGGTACATAACATTCAAAGTTCTCCAAACAGATTTATTTGAAGGACTTCATCAAAAAATCATTATGACCAGACTTTCAAAAATTGGAGACAATCAGAAAAAAATTAAGAACAGAAATTTTAGAAAGGTTCATATAATAGGGGAATAATCATCATAAGGCTGGTACCAATTTTTTAAAAAATATTTTATTTATTATTTTTATTTTTATGTGTATGAGTGTATTGCCTGCATGTATGTAAGTGCACCCACAAAAACAATGCAGTCCAGAAGAAAGCCCCCCCTCGATACAAACATACAAAACCAAAACCTGATAACTGCAGTATTTTACTGGTCAAGTATACTTCTGAAATTAAGAAAAGATAAAGACTTTCTGCCAAACAAACAAAAGCTGATGAGGTTTGTCACTACAGACTTACCATAGAGAAAATGACAAAAGAAGTTCTTCAAGCTAAAATGAGTTGTTCAATAGTAACCTGTAAATGTAAGAAAGGGTACCAGCCTCCAAAAATAACAAGTATAGACTAAAATTCAAAATATTCTAACTTTGTAATGGTGATGTGTAAGTCATTTTAAACTCTATAAAGATTAAAAGGCAAAAATATTGAGCATATCATATATAATATAAATTAATTTATAAGACATATATAATCTTCAAATTGCTTGCAACACCAAAAACAAAATATGGGATGAAGTAAAAGTGTGAAAACTTTGATTTGATAGTAATTATTGCTAGTTTAAAATTGGCTTTTATAAACAGAAACCCACAACTCATCAATGTGCAGAGAAAAAAGGACTACAGAATGCTCAACCTTAAATGGGACACCTATATTGCACCCTCTCCTCCCAAGTCTCAGGGATCACTACAGAAAAGAGGGAAGAAAGATTGTAAGAGCCAGAGGTGATGGATGACAAGGATAAACTGCTCCCTGGACACCATAGGGCATTTGCACGTATGAACCCACAGCACTTGTGACAGCATGCCCAAGACCTGTGCAGATCTAAGTTATACAGGGACCCAGCATATGTGGAGGAGATGGGCAGGACGCCCCATCCTGAGGATTTATTGGCAATTGATTGATGGTGGGAGGGGAAGAGTCAGTTTTCTTTATTGGTGTGATGCCTGGTAGGTTAACAAGACTGCAAGGGATAGACCGACACCCAAGAGCATTTACAAAACACAGATTAGACTGGATGAACCTTAAAAAAAGACAAATAATAGTAGAGGACATGAAATTGGGGGAGGAGGGTAGTAAAGTAAGGGTGAAGGGGGTGGCAGTCTGAATATGATCAAAATACATTGTATGAAATTCTTGAATAAATACAACTATTTTAAACCCACATTATATGCATGTATAATATTAAAATATTAAAGAAGAGAAATAAATGACTGCCATAAGATTATAAAGCCTCATTGTAACCATCAAACCAAAGTAGGTACGCTGAAGACAAACAGTAATGAATCAAAGCATTCCACTTTAGAAAAACCATCAACTCAAAAGGAAAAAAAACCAGGAAGACGGTGATAACAGAGCCAGAACACACTTCAATGAGGCAATAGTCTGTCTTTACCTATAAATGATCATTTTAAAGGTGAATTTGTATTTATTGACTTCTCTAATCAAAAGACATAAAGCGGCTGTGTAAAAAACTAATGGCAAAACTTGACAATATGTTTCCTTCAAGAATCTCTTTTCTTGGGGCTGGAAAGATAGCTCAGTGGTTTAGAGCCCTTAATGTAGTTATCTAACAGCTAAGAGAAGTTATTGAGAACACAAAACAGCAATGAAAACCTGGTATGAAGAAATTTCAAAACCCATTTATTGATGTGCATTTCATCATTAAATATTCAAAGTAAGACACACAAAAGTCCTGACCTTCCTCTCAGCTGGAACATTTAGCCTCTGTGCCCACGGCAGATTGGCTGAGGAAAGTCTCTTAGACATATGGGGCTCTGTAGCAAAGACAATATGGCACACAGCATAATTACAGAGGAACATCACAGTGCTATTAGCCGGTAGAGCACACTGGTGCTTATCAGTGAAATGTAAGAAACACTGCCATGGAACAATGGGTGAAGACTTTTCTAGCTTGACCTCAAGAAGGAAGAAAAGGGAATTAAAACCCCCTTCTGTTACCTGCACAGAGGACCAAGTAAATGCAGCTCGTAGGAAAAAGGGAAATTTAGTAAGAAAAACATCTGCCAGGCCAAATAATGAAACCTTTCCAAAGACGAAGAAAATCAAGAAGTCTATGATGTTTATAAAAATGATGGGGAAAAAATGAAGCTTAAAAAAACATGCACATGTGCCAGGCATGGTGGTGCACACCATTTATCCCAGCACCCAGGAAGCAGAGGCAGGTAGATTTCTGTGAGATTGAAACCAGCCTGGTCTATATAGCGAGTTCCAGGCCAACTGGGGCTACATGGAGAACCTGTCTGAAAACACCAAAAGTTTTTGGTGTTCTGTGTGCTTCTTGTATCTATTACAAAGTTCCACAAGTGGTCAAACACAGAGAATAAGTGACTATGAGGTGCCCAGCCCTAAGTGACATATCTGCGATGGAACCTCTGTACCAAAGGCTCAGGGAACATAGCAGAACAGGGGGAAGAAAGAATATTAATACATTTATCAACTCTCACCAGTCAAGCTTCCTCATACAACAGATGGTGATTAACATAGAAAGCCATAACTGGCCAACGTGCAGAGAAAAAGAGATTGCAGAGTACTTATCTCTGAATAGGACACCTATATCAAACCTCTGACACCCAAGGTTCAGGGATCATTCTGGAAGAGGGAGTGGAAAGATTTTAAGAGCCAGAGGTGGTGGATAAGCACAAAGAAACAAAGAAGTATTCCAGACAGCTGGGAAGTTACTCATGAACTCAGAGCAATGGTGACAGCATGCACAAGACCCTTGCAAGCAAGCTCAGACCATAAAAAATCCCAACATAGGAGTAGGGAATAGGTAAGAGGCCCCAACCTTATCTGAGGAACTATTGATAGCCAATAACTACTAGGTGAGGGAGAGTTGATTTTCTCTAAGGATGTGATACTAGATAGGTTAACCAGGCTCCAGTAGTTGGACACACATCGAAGGACATTTGGGGGCACAAACTTGACCCGATAGGCCTTAACATAAATGACAGAGTACATGAAATCCAGTAGGGGCCTATAAGCAGTAGGGGAAGGACCTAAATATGATAAAACGTATCATACAAAATTCACCAAAAAGTCAATAAAAATTATAAAATAAGTTTTAAAAAGCACACATTTATGGTGAATTGTGAGCATTTTTAGCTGTGAAAGTTAATAGCAATGCAAGTGCTGTTGTCAGGGACCTGAAAAGTGAAAGCAACATGGCCAAACTCAGGGAAGGGCACGTGCAATGGCAGAAGCTGGTGAAGTGAGCATGGATGTGCTCACAGCTGACGCGCAGCCTCCCACTGGCAAAGGTCGGTGCCAGTACATTCACTGGCAATTTTAGTGACTGTGATTGGGAACAAAGTTATGAATACTAAGTTAAGGAAATGTCTCACCAAGGAAGGTGATGAGATCTGTACACGAGGGAAATTTCTAGAAATGTATCTCACCTCTGAAGAGACTTTCACATTGTGGCATAGCATTCTTGAATAAGCTCCTTAAAGTTTTTGTGCATCAGAAGACTGAGCATTTCTGAGTACTGATCTAAAAGTGTTCTTCTCTAGTTTTGCTAAATCAGATGTGGGAATTTATAGAAAGAGATGAATTTCAAGGAGAGCAGAAAACTGG
The DNA here is from genome assembly GCF_000622305.1 of Nannospalax galili. Classification (NCBI taxonomy): domain Eukaryota; kingdom Metazoa; phylum Chordata; class Mammalia; order Rodentia; family Spalacidae; genus Nannospalax; species Nannospalax galili. The sequence goes on along the minus strand of NW_008360320.1, from coordinate 1,979,379 downwards.
TAAGACCAGGGGTTTTCCTTTCCTTTCTTTCTACTTTTTTAGCTTATTTTTATTTTATATGTATGAGTGTTATGCCTACATATATGTAAGTACACCCATGTTGTGCAGTTCCTGTGGAGGACAAAAGAGAGCATCAGATTCCCTGGAACTGGAATTACCAACCATTGTTAGCTGTCATGTGGATGCTGGGATTTGAACTTGTACCTTCTGCAAGAATAGTCAGTGCTCTTAACTACTGAGTCATCTCTCCAGCCCCAGGTTTTCCTTTTCTCTTTCTGCCATCATGTTAAATAAAACATTAAACACACATTTTAAAGAATATCTACTGGGTACAGAAAATCACTAAGTGGGCACACGAAACCAAAGAAGAAAAGCTGAGCAGAGGAGGAAAAAAATGCAGTGAGAGTCAACTGATCGCGCAGAATTGGAGGCATGATGGAGACAGAAGCAAAAGGCGAACAGTGCAGAGATGGAACCTTTATGTTTGAAACATATACCAACCATCCCTTCCCCCCATAGCACAGAATGTCAGGCAGAAGGCTTGAGCCTTGGGCAGTTAGAAAGCCAAACAAGGTAGTCCTAGCAGTCAGCGGCCCTGGAGATGCTGGGGTAAAGATTGGAGAGGAAAGGCTGAAAACTGGGACTGGTGGCATACAAAGAAGAAACTCAAAACCTCCTACCTGCCCAACAGCAAGCGGAGTGAAAGTGAGGTCTGAGGGTTGAGACCTGGACTGGTCTGGCATCTTTAGGGAAAGTTCATCTCTGGATGAGCTGGAGGAAGTTGGTGTTCAGGAGCAGAACATGACAGCCTCCTAAGGGTTCTTAAGGGAGAGTGGAGGTCCTTTGCTGTTGTGACTGGAACGCTTGGAGCTTAGAAAACACTAAGCAAGGGCCCAAGGCCTCTTCAAGAAAAGACAGAAATGGAAAAGGTTTCCTGAACAAGAGATTGTTAGACTGACTAATGCTACAAGCCAGTCCTCAGAAGCTTTGTATCTACCGTTTAAGCTAACCCAGAGGCCACCTGAACTCCAGTTCTCAAACAAAGGAAAAGAATAACTTACCCAAGTGAGCTCATGTGACAAACCAACAATAACCAGAACAAAAATTCAAACTCTCAGGAGAATCTCTTGGTGCTACTTGGCTACTGGAGGTAGTTCATAATGCTAATAAAAGACTAACAAGAGAATTTAATGAAGTTCAAATCAGTATTAGACAATAAAAATCATTTGGAGCTACGAAAGAAAGCAAAATTTAGCTACAGAAAATAATTAAAAGCAAGACCAATGTCATGAATTAAATTACTGATCTAGCTATCAAGGAGAAGAAATATCGTAAAACACAAAGAAATAAGTCAAAGGGGATCTGGAGGTTAGCATCAGTAACCTGAAGAATACGTGTACAAGAATCAAGAAAAAGGATCTGGAGATGGAGACAATAATTAAACAGAAAATAGAGGAAAATTGTAAATCAGAATGACCCTTGACTACAACACTGAAAATTTTCAGATCCTAGGCTATACAAAAACAACAAGCTGCTGAAATGGAAATGGGAAACAGCTCACCTAAAAATATTTTGAAGCCAGGCGTGATGGCACAAGCTTTTAATCCTGGCACCCAGGAGGGAGAGACAGGTAGATCTCTTTGAGATCGAGGCCAGTCTGTTCTATATAGCGAGTTCCAGGCTGCCTGGGGCTACTGGGAGATGCTGTCTCAAAGAATAAAACACCAAAACCCCAACCAACAACAAAGAAGCCTTTTAAATATTTTTTAAAAAATTAGGAAGAAATGTATAAAAGCTCAAGCTCCTTATATAATGAACTTGTATAACATCAGGTCAGAAAAAGTGGGATTGTGTACCTTATTTCTGGAAAAGAAGCTGAAATATCATAATTTAAATATAAAATAAATAAGCAAGTTAATGCAGTTTTAATGAGAATATTGATAGTCTTGTCTTTTTTCTTCCCTTTTTGGGGGTTCTTTTTAATTGAACTTTTGAAATTTTCATAAATGTAGTTTGATGGTATTTAGATTCCCTCCCCTATCCATACCTGTCCCCTACTGCCCCCAGCCCAATTTAATTTACTCTCATACACATATATCACAACCTATAGAGTCTGATTTGTGTCCCTGAGTCCCTAAATATTCTTCAGTGTGGATCCACCACTGGGCCCACCAAGTGTCAAGATCCCATTCCTGTATGATACTGTCTTTCCCCCTCCCAACAACCATTAATTGCAAAAGTTCTTTAGGTTGGGTTTGGGTTTCATACTCACTTCTCCATGTCTACGCTGGGGTTTTGTCTGGTTTGAACTTGCATAAGGCTAGTGCATTCTGTCAATATTTTATTTGTAGTTGTTGTTTTGCTTGTTTGCTTTTTGAGACAGGTTCTCTTGTAGCCCCAGCCTGCCTGGCACTCCCTATGTAAACCAAGCTGACCTTGATCTCACAGAGCTCTGCCTGCCTCTGCTTCCAAGTTCTGGGATCAGAAACATTAATATATATATA
>NW_008360320.1:1970748-1976781 GCF_000622305.1 Nannospalax galili | reverse complement strand
ATGCATACACACATATACATATAAAGGCCCAAAGGGTCAAATTTATGTCCCCAAATGCCCTTCAGAGTGGGTTCATCCACTGGAACATGATCAATCTACCAAGAGTCTCACGCTTAAATTAGACTGACTCTTCTCCTCCAAGTGGTCATTGGCTACTAATACTTCATCAGGTAGGGTTGGGGTTTCTTAACTACTTCCCCATGTCTATGCTGGGATTTTCTCTGGCTTGAGTTTAGATGATAGTATTTTCAACTGGATAAGAAGTTTTCAAATTTCATGTACTCGCTACACAGGTTCATTTACACACATGCAGGCAGAACACTCATACACGTAAAATTTTTTAAAAAGTAGTTCTTGAATTTCAAATGGAAAGTTATCTCCTTTAGGTAGTTGAGATTGTAAAAATTAGGAGTTCAATAGGTCTATTTGCTTAAGAAGTCAAAATATAAATGATGGTAACAAACTATAAAATTGTTGTACATCATGTGGATATTTATGAAGAATAAGATCTAGACAAATCCAGTGAATATGAGAGCATAGAACTGCATAGGTAGAGAAAGGTTGGTATGCTTAACTTTAAATGAATATTTCTTTTTTTATTAAAAAATATCCAGGTGCAGCAAGATGCATTAGTTGGTAAAGACACTTGCTGCCAAGTCTGATGATGTGAGTTAGATTTGGGGACCCACATAAGGAGAGACCCAACTAACCAAATTGTCCTTTGACCTACACATGTACCATGGCATAAGTATTCTCCTCCCCCAACTCAAAATAAATAATAAATAAAAGTGTATTTTTAAAAATTTTTTAAGAAAAGCTAGGAGACTATATGGAAGTTGAGAATTTGAGGAAACCTTATTAACCAATTATATTAGTTACTTTTCTGTTGCTGTGATAAAAACACTGTGAACAAGGGAACTTATAGGAAGAAGAGGGGTATTTTTGGTTTACGATTCCAGAAAGATTAGGATCCATCATGGCAGGGGAGGCATGCCAGCAGTGGTGGCCAGTTTAGAAAGCAGGGTGATTACATCTTCAAGCAGACACAAGAAGCAAAGAGAGACGGGAAATTTGACAGGGCTTAAGAACTCTCAAAGCCCTCCCACAATGACATGCTTCCTCCAGCATGACCACACCTTCTAAGACCTCCCAAAACAGTGCCACAAACTGGGGACAAAATGTCCAAATACTTGGAGCATATGGGGGACATTTTCATTCAAACTACCACACCAATTTAAAAAAATACAGAAGTTATAACAATTTCAGTATAACTACATCATAATCTAAATCTAAAGATTACATAAAGAATGCTATATATTGGAGTAGATGAAAACATCCAATAGTAAAGCAAAAAAGTTTCCCTGTAGATAGCAGAGTAAGGTTTCTATAAATAAATATAGAGAGCTTTTAAAAGTTAATTGGAAAGATGTGTAAGCTAATAAAGAATTGCAAGTACTATGAAGAGTCAATTCACACTTGCACATGGCTAATAAATATATATGGACACTTTGGGACCAGCTGGAATGTGAACAATAGAGCCTGTACTCACTCAACCTGAGTTAGGGTGAACTGCTGCCTGCCTTGTTTTTTATGGTGTTCCCTGTTGTAAAGCAGTGTATGGGAATAGATTAGGCCTTCAATGCATAGTCCATTTTGTTTATGAATATGTACATGTGTTTTCTCTCTCTTTTTCTCTCTCTCCCTCCCTCCCTCCCTGTGTGGGGGTGGAGCAATGTGTCTGCCTGTGGATGCCAGAAGTTGGTGTCTGGTGACTTCCTCTATTGCTTTCCACCTTAGTTTTGAGACAGGTTCTCTCACTAACCCTGGAGTTCACTATTTTAGCTACACACGCTGGCCAATGAGCCCCTGGGATCTGCCTGTCTCTGCTCCTCAGCTCTGGGGTTTTGGGTATTCACTATCATGCTTAGCTTTTCATGTGACTACCAGAGAGCTGAACTCAGGTCTTCATGCTTGTGCAGAAAGCACTTTACCAACTAAGTCACTTCCCCAGTGCCTCAGTGCATGTTCTTAAATGAAGAACATACACACAAGATTCTATGCCTCAGAGTAACCTGGACAATACAAATTAAAATAAACACAATATATAGGTTCACATCTATTAGATTGATCAGACCTCTTGTTAGTGAGGATATTGATTGAACAATTCAATCTAAAAACCAAGCAATAAAACATTCTATTATGTTTGTATACATGATTGTGTGAGCATGGAAAAAGTGGGCAAGATGCGCTCTGTGTCCTTACCACAAGTTATTTGGTGGTGACAAAGGAAGTCAATGCTGAGAAGCAGCACATCTGTATACGGCCATACACACTACACATCACACAAATCCAGGGGCACCTTCCATCTGGACTCGCATGGGCACACTTCAGGCGTGCTTCTTCATGTTCATACACACTTCTGATTACCTCAGCTTAGTGTAGGCAGAAACTATCATCTGTGTCTAACCATTAAATGCTGTTCTTCTATGGGCTGCTCAGTTGGTCCTCAAACTCATTCCCCTTATACTTTCCCTGTCATTTCCCTGTCATTAAAGATGCTTGCAATCTTGGACAGATGATATTCGAATAAGTTGTCATTTACCTGTATTTTACAAACTCTGATGGTGATTGAACTGAGAATATTTTTGATTAGTTTAAATCCCTTGGGTTTGGAAAAGTTCATTTTGATTCATTGTTATTTCTTACTTATCACCACAATTCCTACCAGCTAGCATGCTCCCACCCCACGATGAACCTACTCTGTTGACCTCATGACTTTCTCTTGGTGATTTACCTACCTCTGCCTCTCTGCTCCTGAGTCTCCACTGTATGGTGAGTGAAGAAAAGAGCTATCAGTTTAGTATTTCTGGCTTTATTAAACCATGACTAATCATTTAACATCAACCCTGCTCTATTATCAATATTTTCTGTCAACATACAAATAAGAATAATTTGCCTATAATCTCTTCCAACACTTAATTTTTAACCCTCAAAATGTTCTCAGTTCTTCTCTGATGATAAATACCTTCTCCACACAGCTTTACTTTTAGAACAATGTAAATCCTGTGAGTATTTTCCAAGGTGCAAAAGGCATTAAAGTTCTTGGGAAATGAGCTGGAGAGATAGCTCAGCAGTTATCACTGGCTGATCTTGCAAAGGACCTGGGTTCTGTGTCCAGGACCCACATGGTGGCCAACAACCAACCCTAACTCCAGTTCCAGGGATTGCAATGCCCTCTTCGGGTTTTTTCAGTCATTACATGACATGAATTCACTTATGTACATGCAGACAAAATACTCATACACACACAAAAATAAAAATAAGCTGAGCGTGGTGCATTCAGGAGGCAGAAGCAGGTAGATCTCTATAAGTTGAAAGCCAGCCTGGCCTACATAGCAAGTTCCAGGCCATCGAGGGCTACATAGTGAGACCGTGTCTCAAAAAAAAAAAAAACGAAAATATTAATTTTTAAAAGTTTTTAGAAAACAACAGTGATATCGTTTTTCCTTATAGCTCTAGCTTTTTCTTCATGTAATTTAGGTGCTCTGACATGGTTTGCATAATTGTCATGAGTTTACTGGGTATTTAAAATATACATGTGTATATAAAAATGTATTCACCCTGATTTTAATATTATAAATATACATACAGTATTTTACTATTTTTTATTTGCCATTATGAATTTTTTGGTTTTGTTTAAAGACATACTTCAGTATTTAACTATTTTTAAAGAAGTTTGAAAATCCTTCACTTTCATGAGGAGCTTAAAGCAGTTACATTCACTAACATCTCATTTGCAGTTTTCCTTTTGCTGCATGTTTTCTTAGTTTTTGCTTATATTTTATTATCATTTGGTTCCTATCTTTACCATATTTTTGTTAGTGATTTAGCAAATTTTAAGTCCATTATATATTATTTTGAGCCATTAATTTTTCAATCAATATTTTCCATCATTTGAAGATGAACATAGTAAGACAAAGCACTACATGGGTCATTCTTTGCTTTCCCACTATTTAATTATTTGCTTTGTGACATACATAGGGGTTGCTGGCTTTGAACTCCCTATGTAATCCAAGCTGGTCTCAAACTCAGGCTCGGGTCCTCTTTCTCTACCGCCCATGTGACATTATAGGCATGCACCACCATACCAGGGTTTTTGTTTTCTAGCATTTTTATTATAATATAGACTTTTGGATTTAGGCTATTATTATTTTCTTCATTTCACATCTTGCCCATAAGGAACCATTTTTAGCACAGATATTATACTTTGATTCAAAATATAGTAATTACATGATTATGTCTATTTTCAACTACTGTGAGTGTTGACTGTCAATTGTTTTATACCATGGATTTTCTATTCTTGGTGCTGTTATTAAACTGAAATACAAGTGTTTATTTACAGTGTTTTTTTTTCAGAATTAGAGATTATTTATTTCAATATAAACATATTTTTTGACACAGAGTCATTGTTTAATAAAAACAATTCTATTTATTTTTACTTGGCATATATGAGAGTGCATTTTAAATTGGAAAAATATAGTATTTAAAGCTATTAGAGTCTTTATCTGTAATTTAGTACATTAAAAATACATATTCACACCTGATCCTTTGCATCCAGACCAACCCAGTTCCTTTTTGCAGTCCCCAGGAGCCCTCTGGGCCTGGTTCTGCCCTCACCTCCCTCTGCTTCTCTGGGCTGCGTGCCCCACCAGCCTCTTTCCTGGACGCCTGGGCTGACCTCTGGGCTTGGGGCCACCACTCCTTCCTGATCCCTTTCATTCAGACAGACCCAGTTCCTTCTTGAGGTCCCTGGGAACCCTCTGGGCCTGGTCTGGCCCTCACCTCCTTCTGCTTCCCTAGGCTGCACAACCTTCCAGAACCCACGAGCCTCCTTCCTGGATGCTGGGGCTGACCTTTCAGCTTCCTGATCCTTTGCATCCAGACCAACCCAATTCCTCAGTGCAGATGCCAGGAGCCCTTAGGGCCTCTTCCCACCCCATTTCCCTTTGCATCTCTGGGTGGCATAGCCACCAGCTGCCTGAGACCAGCATCTTTCCAGGTCCCTGCTCTCAGGCCAGTCCAACTCCCAAATTCCTGAGGCCAAAATCTTTGGTGGAGCGATCCAGGCCTTAGGAGAAGGCATGAGAGCATATGATCCTCATCTGACTTGCGCCTCTGTGGGAACCCTTGAAGACAAAAGCAATCAGGCCACTCCAATATAAAATCAAAAGAGAGAACTGGAAGCTTAGAGAACCATGTTTTCATGCCCAAAAAGTAAACCACAAAAGTTTACAAAAAGAAGCAGACCTAAACTTGAAGGCTTGAGTCTCACACAAGAATGAGAAACTACAAAAGAAATTCACAGGTCAAAATCACAGAGGAAAAATAATAACTTGAAAAACCAAAATAACATATCCCTACCAAATACCAATAGTTCTCTAGAGGAGTATGATGAAAACCCCCTGGAGATAACACAGGATCATGGAATTCAAAAGAACAATTATAAACATGTTTAAAGAATTCAGTGAACTTACAGACACACAAAGAAATGAAAGAACTGAAAGAAGATAGGAATAAACTTCTGAATGCATTCATAAGAATTAGAAATATTGAAGAATACTCAGGCCGAAATGAAAAAGGAAGTGAAACACTCAGTAAGCCAATTAGAAACAACAGGAGAAAGCCTCACCAATAGGATGAATGAAATGGAAAACAGAATATCAAGACAGGCAGATAAAGTGAACAAACTAGACCACTCAAGCAAAAAGTATGAAAAATTTAAGAAAGCTCAAGAATAGGATATGCAGTAATTGTGTGACACCATAAAAAGACCAAACTTACAAATCATAGGCATACAGGAAGGAGAAGAATCCTGAGATAATGGCCAGATCTTCAACAAAATTGTAGAAGCAAATTTTCCCAAATTAAAGAAAGACATGCCCATACAAATACAAGAAGCATATAGAACATCAAACAGACAGTACCAGAAAAGGAACTCTCCATGGCACATCATAGTAAAAACACTAAACATAT
>NW_008360320.1:1934837-1970608 GCF_000622305.1 Nannospalax galili | reverse complement strand
ATTACTATACCCAACCAAAATGTCTATTATAGTCGAAGGGGAAAGAAAAATCTTTCATGACATAAATAGGCTGAAGGAATTCATGTCCACAAAATCAGCCCTTCAGAGAGTTCTGGAAGCAATACAAAGCTCTGAAAAAAAGAATGACTATACCCAAGGGGGTGTAGAAAGAAATTTAATGAAGGTATAACTGTGGAAAAGTACAGCTATATCAAGAATGTAAACAGAAATAAAAATGACAGGATTCAATGCTCATCTTTCATTAATAACTTCAAATATTAATGGTCTGAACTCCCCAGTCAAAAGACACAGACTATATGAATGGATTAATAAACAAAATCCATCTTTTTGTTGTCTGCAGGAAACTCATCTCACTTTCAAGCACAGCCACTCTCTTATGGTGAAAGGATGGGAAAAAAATGTACCAAGCGAATGGTACTAAGAAAAAAGCAGGTGTTATAAATCTAACATCTGACAAAATAGACTTTAAACTAAAACTCATCAGAAGAGATAAAGAGGGCCACCTCACTCTGACCAAAGGAACAATAAACCGAGAAGATATTACAATCATGAACATATATTCACCAAACTCTGGTACACCAACTTCATAAAAATAATACTACAGGACTTTAAGACCCAGATTAATCCCAACTCATTAGTAGTAGGGGACTTCAATACCCCTCTGTCTCTATTAGATAGGTCAACAGGGCAGAGAGTTAACAGACTACTGAATTAAATAACACCATATATCAAATGGACCTAACAGACATCTACCAAGTATTCCACCCAAGCACCAAAGGACATACTTTCTACTCAGCACCCCAAGGAACATTCTCCAAAATCAATTGTATACTGCAGCACAAAACAAACTTCAACAAATACAAAGCAATTGAAATAATTCCATGCAAGTTATCAGACCACAATGCAATAAAGCTTACATTCAACACCGGAAGAAGCCCTAATCACCACATGAACACATGGAGATTAAATAGCACACTCCTGAATGATGAATGGGTCAAAAGAGAAATTAAGAAAGAAATAAAAGTATTCCTGAAACTAAATGAAAAGTACCAAACAACAGAACAAAACCTCTGGGACACGCTGAAAGCTGTCCTTAGAGGGTAGTTTATAGCTTTAAGTGCCTACATCAAAAAATTGGAAAGAACACAAATAAATGACTTAGCATTGCAACTCAAGACACTTGAAAAGAAACAACAAATGAAACCTAAACCCAGCAGTCAAGAAGAAATAAAAAGCAGGGCAGACAGAAATTAATGAAATAAAAACAAAGAAAACAATACAAAGAATCAATGAATCCAAGAGCCGGTTCTTTGAAAAGATAAACAAGAATGACAGACTGCTAACCCAGTTAACCAAAAGAAAGAAAGAGTACCTCCAAATCAACAAAGTCAGAGATGAAAGGGGAAACATCACTACAGACACCAGAAAGATACAGAACATTTTAGGGGAATACTTTAAAAACCTATATGCTAATAAATTTGAAAACTTAAAAGAAATGGATGAATATCTAAAGGCATGGGAACCACCAAAACTAAACAAGAGATTAACAACTTAAACAGACCCATAACATAAAAAGAAATTGAACCCATAGTACAAAAACCTCCTGACTAAAAAAAGCCCAGGACCAGATTGATTTACTGCAGAATTCTATCAGACATTTAAATAAGACCTACATCCAATACTACTTAATTTATTCAAAAAGATAGAAATGGAGGGAGAACTTCCAAATTCCTTCTATGAAGCCAGCATCACTCTAATACCAAAGCCAGATAAAGATACAACCAAAAAAGAAAACTAAGGACCAATATCTTTAATGAACATAGATGCAAAAATTCTCAATAAGATACTTGCAATCTGCATACAGACACACATCAAAAAAGTCATCTACTATGATCAAGTCGGCTTTATCCCAGAGATGCAGGGATAGTTCAATGTATGTAAGTCAATAAATGTCATAAATCATATAAATGGTCTCAAAGACAAGAACCACATGGTCATCTCAACAGATGCAGAGAGGGCCTTTGACAAAATTCAACATGCATTCATTTTCAAAGTCCTAGAGGGAATTGGACTGGAGGTAACATAACTCAACATAATTAAAGCCATATATAATAAAGCCGCAGCCAACATCATTCTAAATAGAGAAAAACTGGAAGCCTTTTCATTGAAATCAGGAACCAGACAAGACTGTCCACTATCTCCACTTCTCTTTAACTTAGTGCTTGAAACTCTTGCAAAAGCAATAAGACAAGAGCAGGAAGTTAAAGGAGTAATAATTGGAAAAGAAGAGATCAAATTATGCCTTTTTGCAGATGATGTGATATTATATCTAAGAGATTCCAAAAATTCCACCAGATAACTCTTAGAAATTATTAACATGTTCAGTAAAGTGGCAGTTTACAAAATTAACCTGCAAAAGTCTGTAGCCATTCCATATACCAATAAGCAATCAGAGAAAGTGCACATGGAAACACTCCCCTTCATAATAGCTTCAAAAAAATATCTTGGAATAAACCTGAGCCAAGACATTAAAGACTTCTACAATGAAAATTTTAAATCTTTAAAGAAAGAGATTGAGGAAGACATCAGAAGATGGAAGGACCTCCCGTGCTCATGAATTGGAAGAAATAATATTGTGAAAATGACCATCTTACCAAAAGCCATTTATAGATTCAAAGCAATGCCAGTCAAAATCCCCATGACATTTTTCACAGAATTGGAAAAAACCATCCTAAGATTCATATGGAAGCACAAAAGACCTCGGATAGCCAAAGCAACCCTGAGCACTAAAAGCAATGCCAGGGGGAGATTACTATACAAGAATTTAAGCTGTATTACAGAGCTATAGTCATGAAAACAGCATGGTACAGGCACAAAAATAGACCCATAGATCAATAGAACAAAATTGAAGACCCAAATATGAGTTCATGCAATTTCAGCCACCTGATATTCGACAAAGGGGCCAAGAACATTCACTGGAGAAAGGACAGCATGTTCAGCAAATGGTGCTGGCAAAACTGGATCTCTACTTGTAGAAGAATGAAACTAAACCAATATCTTTCACCTTGCACAAAAGTCAATTCCAAATGGATCAAAGACCCCAATCTAAAGCATGAAACTCTGAAACTGTTAGAAGAAAACATTTGCAAAAACCTAAAAAATATAGGTGTAGGAAAGGCTTTTCTAAACTGGACATCAATTGCTCAGGAAACAAGGTCAAGAATCAACAAATGGGACCTCAGTAAACTAAAAACCTTCTGTATATCAAAGGAGGCAACCAGGGAAGTGAAGAGAAAACCCACGGAATGGGAGAAAATCTTCAGCAGTGACACATCTGATAGAGGTTTAGCACACAGAATATATAACAAACTCAAAAAACAGAGAATCAAGACAGGAAGTAACTCAATTAAAAGATGGGCTAAGGAGCTGAACAGAGAGCTCTCAAAAGAAGTAAAGATGGCTAAGAAGCATCTTAAAATATGTTCAACATTGCTAATAATTAGGAAAATGCAAATTGAAACCACTTTCAGATTTCATCTTACTTCAGTCAGACTGGCCAAGGTCAAGAGAACAAATGATACCAAATGTTGGAGAGGATGTGGGGAAAGGGGAACACTTATGCACTGCTGGTGGGGCTGCAAACTTGTTCAACCCCTATGGAAAGCAGTGTGGAGAACTCTTAAAAAACTACAAGTGAACCTACCATTTGACCAAGTTAGACCACTCCTTGGCATATACCCAAAGCACTCATCCTATTGCGGAGACACTTGTACATCCATGTTTGTTGCTGCTCTTTTCACAATAGCTAAGAGATGGAAGCAACCTAAGTGTCCCTCAGTTGATGAGTGGATAATGAAAATGTGGTTCATTTACATGATGTACTTTTACTCAGCAGTAAAGAGCAATGAACTCATGAAATTTGCAGGTAAATGGATGGAACTAGAAACTTTTACACTAAGTAAAGTGACACAGACTCAGAAAAAAAAAATGACTTATGTTCCCCCTTATATGTGGATCCTAGAACCAAATCTTGATAAGTGAGTATGTATCCAGACATAACTACAGGAACCATGATAATGGAAAGGCCCCAGGGACGTAAAGGAAAAGAAAGAATCTGAAAGAGAAGAACAGTAGGGAACAGGCATTAATAAGGGAGTTATGGATGAAAATGGATTAGTTTATGGTAGGGGGGAAGGAAGGGTATACAAGGAGCCTAGGGGATAAATGGAAAGAAGGAGCTCAAGAGAGTTAGGACCATAGGAGAAGGGTATTATTAAGGGAGAAAGGAGGAAAATGGAAGCACCTTAATTTGGGGAAACTATGATGGAGGGGTTAGACAATGCGTGAGATAAGAAATATATGTCTAGGTAAGGTTTATCTGAGAACAATTGGTCTTTGCCCAAGATTTATCTACATAACACACAGTAATTAAAAGTACTGAACTGGTGGAACTAACCTTCTTGTATGTTTAACAGACATACTTTGAGGCCTATACTAATTTGGTCAGAGCAACATAAAGAACAGCTTTTGCTCCTTGCCCTCCTAGGTCAATGAGTTCTAGGGGACTATGTGCATCTCTCAAGATGTCCTGTAATTGTGTGTGGGGGGTCACCTGTCCTCTTGATCAAAGAGGCCAAGGAGACCCCACCAGATGGACTTGAACCAATGTCCAGCCTACAAAGAGGAGGGTCAACAAGAGGAAACATTTCCTCCATGCTTCCAAGTGAAGCTATCCATGGTTGAGTAGGACCTTTGACTTATCTTCTCATAGGGAGAACTGGTAAAAGGAGACAGGGGCTCCTCTCAAGCCCATGTGACCCCTGAGGAACAGATTCTCAAACCAGTAAAAATAAATTTGTTTATCTGGGCCAACTGTATGGCCTTAAACACCCAAAAGGAAAGTATAACCAAAGATTAAAGGTGCCCATATAATTTTTTAAGAGACCATATGTATACCTAAAGGCTACCTAACAAGCAACAATGCCAGATAGGAGATACCTTGTTTAGAGTTGTTGGCCAGGGTGGCCCAATGGGCTCTGAGATAGTAACCCAGCATAGAACTGGGAAAATAAATAGCAGACTCCAATCTTATCCAAAGGAATTTTGACAACTGATTTCTGCTAGATGAGGAACAGCTGAACTTCCTAAAACAAAGACCTCTAGATAGGCTGACTAGATTCACTGGATCGACAAGTAGTGGGGAACAGCTGGGGGTGCCAACAACACAGCAGACAGTAGCAGGGATAACAGAGTACAAAGGGCTCTAGTGGGGGGAGGGAGGCTATGGGAGGGTGCCATCTGGGAAGTGGGTGTATGGTTGAATAAGATGGTTTAGGATGTTCTGTGTGATATATACACACACACACAAAAAAAATCAACTAATTAAAAATGTATTATATTTGAAGAGGAAGCCTAAAAATTTGTTATGTTAATTAGTAGAGGTCATAAACATTACTATTGAAATCTATCCGATGACTTTATAGACATACACAGGTGTCAAGGATCTGACTGCAACTGATTATGACTAGCAATAATCAAATACATACAGATTAGGATGCATGCGCCACCATCTCAGTGTTAGTAGCCAAAACAATGAGTCTTTTTGTAAGAAACAGTATATTTTAAAATGAAATGGAGATCTTTTTTAAAGGTTAAAAACTCATTCAATTTTCTGTCTTACAGGGCTTATACTGAGTTCAGTATTGTATAACTATTAGTTCAATAGCAAACCTAAAAATTTTATAGCCACTTTTGTAAGAGCTGTATCTTTGTTCTGGAAACTGTTATTGAGACTATTGAAGCTGTAATTATATGCTTCTTCTAAAATAAATAAAAAATAATGTTAAAAAATGTAGGAAACAGCATATCTTAAAGTGAAGTAGAGATCTTCTTTAAAGGGTAAAAACTCATTCAATTTTATGTCTTCCAGGGTTTATACTGAGTTCAATATTGTATAACTGTATTAATTCAACTGTGAACCTAATAATTTACAGCCACTTATGAAAGAGATGTATCCTTGTTCTGGAATGTGTTACTGAATATGTTAAAGCTGTATGAAATGCTTCTTCTAATCATGTGGTTATTAAATTTTTTTAAAAAAATTAAAAATAACAATTCTTCAAAGCATAAAAATTACTCCTTAATAATTAGTAAATGTGAAAAAAATTACCATTGAAATCTACCTGATGACCTTATATCCATGCTCAGATGCCAAGGAGTCAGAAAGTAACCAACTGTGACTAGTAATAATGAGATATATATAGTTTAGAAACGCATGTGAAAACATCTTAGTGTCAATTGCATTAAAATGAATTTTTCTGTATGAAACTGTATATTTTAATAATGAAATGGAGATCTTTTTTAAAGGTTAAAAACTCATTCAATTTTTTATCTTACAGGGTTTATACTGAGTTCAATATTGTATAACTGTATCAATTCAAATGTAAACCTAAAAATTTACAGCCAATTTTGAAAGAGATGCACCTTAGCTCTGGAAATTGTTATTGAATATGTCAATGCTGTTGTAATGAAATGCTTCTTCTAACTGTGTGGTTATTAAATAAATAAATAAAAATTAAAAAATACATATTCACTTAATTTTTTCCAAGAAATATATAGAGTCTAATTCCAGTATCTTTACATGTTTAAAAATATTTCCATCATCTGAATGAAAAATTTTGTTTACATGTAATGCATTTGTAGAATTTGAAGGTTAGCATATTTTTTTCTTAGGTTTGTTCATGCATTTTTTTTCAGTGGAAAATTGGGAAGTATCCTAATTTAACAGCCATTATTGCTTGCTTTCTTAGTTCACCCTCCTTGTTCATCTGATTTCTTCTACTTTGTACAAGCCTATGTTTTCATCTGGTGTAAATGTATTTCTATTCATTGTGTCTGGGATATTGTTAGTCAACTTTGGTAATATATAATAATAATAATAATAATTTAATTTTGCTTAAGAAACTTCAGGTCAGCCAAGTAGTTATGCTGACTTGTACTACACTTGACTGTTCCTCTATAGAAATGCTTGCGCTGGGAATTTATGTGCTGGGGTTTGCTATAGTTATCATCATGGAAGATGACATTTCTCTGATGCACCTTGGTCCATGGGCCAGCTCAGGGTTGTTTACATGATTTCATTGAGGTTATAGGAGGGAATACACAGAAGCCCCTAGCATAGCATCACTCGTACTGTGTTCTACTGATCGATGTAAAATTACAGGAATATCTCAGATCAAAGGGTTGGAAAGAAGAATCTGTCAACTGAAAGGGGATCTGTAAAGTTACACTACAAAGGGCATCAATAGGATAAAGAAAAAGATTTGGAAGACCTCTACAGTATACCATGATGCCCACAATATTGAAAAATTTCTCAGCTTTGCCTTTGAAATCAGTTTTATTTCTGTGATTATTCCAAAATTAGAAATTTTAAAATATTTTATTTATTATTTTTAGCATGTATGTGAGTGCACCCATGTTGTGCAATGCCATAGAGGTCAGAAGAGGGCTTCGGATTCCCCTGGAACTGGAGTTAAGGATGGTTCATAGCTTCCATGTGGGTGCTGGGAATTAAACCCGGGTCCTCTGCAAGAGCAGTCAGTGCTCTTAACCACTGAGCCATCTCTCCAGCCCCCCCTTTTTTTAAAAAAATTTATTTACAAAATTAAAAACTTTAGCCCAGACTGTTATGTTTGGTTTTGGTTGTCAACTTGACACACCTGGGAAGAGGAACACCTCATTTGGGGGCTTCTTCCATAGACTGACCTGTGGACATGTCTGTGAGGTGTTTTCTTGATTGTTGAATGATATGGAGGGCTCAGCCCACTGTGGGTGGTACCAGCCCTGGGCAGGTGGTCCTGGGTTGTATAAGAAAGCAGGCCAAGTACAGACCAAAGAAGCCAGTAAGCAGCATTTCGATGGCCTTTGTTTCAGTTCCTGCCCAACTTCCTGCCTTGATTTTCCTCATTGATGGATTGTGACCTTAGAATTGTAAGATAAAATAACCCCTTTTCTCCCTAATTGCTTTTGGTCAGTGTTTTATCACAGCAACAGGGAGCAAACTAGAACGTAGCCTCAATGTCCAAGGCCAGACAACTTCCACTCATGTTATCTAAATTAATCTTTTTTTTCTCTCCAATCACATTCTTCTGTTTTCCTTGCATGCTCTTTGAAGGAAAATTCAGATTCATTCCTGTTCACTGTTTAGCATTCTGCTGTGGTAGTATATTAGTTAGCATGCTTTATTTTTTTATGAGATACTTGAGCCTGGGTATTTTATAGAGAAAAACGTTTTATTTAGTGCACTGTTTGGGAGGGTGAAGAGCTAAAATTAGGCAGCCTTTTGTGTTTGGCCTCTGTTGACTGCATTGTGGTAGATGATATCACAATGCCAGGAGCATATGCAAAATAGATCACACAGCAAGAGGAAGCCAGAGAGGTTGTGGGACCAGACTTGCTCTTCTTATAATAAGTTACTCTAACAAGAACTACATCATTTGTGGAGACCAGTAATAATCCCATCCTTGGTCAGCATCCTTATGACCTAGTTACCTGGCTCTGGTCACCACAACCTCTCAGGTTTGCCACTCTGGGAACCAAGCCTCCAAGATGTGAATCCTTAGGAAGCACACTCAAACTGTATCTAAAGCTCAGTAGGCAGTAGTGCTCTTCATGCTATCCCAGTAGCTGCTTAATCATTAGGCTTGCCTTCTTTTGTCCCTTTGCAATTCTCTCTTGACTTATTTTTATATTATTTTACAATATTTTTAATTGTTTTTCTCATCAACTCTCCCACCTCAATTCACAGGTCTTACGTTCTAATTCAATCACTAACTTGAAAACACAAGATTTTATTAGAATTCTTCAATTCCATCTGCTTCAATTCCATCTCTGGAAGCACTGAATCTCAGATCCTGCATATGCTTGGCTGTGACTTCCCTCTTTATTTGTGTTATGTGTTCATGTGTGTGTATGTTTGTATATATGTACAGAGGGTGTTCATGGTGTACAGATTAACATATCTTTGTCGTGGCTGTGTGCACATGTGTGTGCATATGCAGTGGCTCCAGAGGTCCATTTGTCTTTACCAACCCTTCCCCCTAGCACAGGGATTAGAAGTGCTTGCCACCATGCCTGGCATTTGTGGTCGGGGGAGTGGCGGGTTCTGGGAATAGAATTCAGGTTCTCATGCTTACAAGGCAAGAAGATTACTCACTAAACCGTCTTTGGTTTGTTTTCTCTCTTTGGGTAGAATAATTTTTTTCTTCAACTTGTCTGTGACACCACAACTTTCCACAATGGTACTAAATTTTTGTTCAGTTTTTTCATTATATTCATGATTTATTATTATTATTTATTTATTTATTTTGTGGTACTTTCTCTGTCTCTTTATTTTGGGTGCTCCCCGGAGCCCAAGTATGCTTTCTCTGGTACTTTGAGCTTTTTCATTCTTTCTTTGAAGCTATTTAGTCTTTGCTGTGTGGTTGTTTGTCAAACCTCCATGCTTAATTCAGAAAAGCATGGTTTTCTCTCTTCCTCTTCTCCATCCTCCTCCAAGAGGCTGCCGAGATTGACAGCTTGCCTATCCTGGAGTTTTTCTTTTAAGCTCTTATAAAATTGTCCTCAAGCTTCCTTCTGAGTGTGTTCTTAAATTCTTTTATTAGTGAGACTAAGAATTCTGAAAACTTCAACTTCCACAGTAATGTGTGGTACTCTGCATTTGACTCCTCAAGAGTTCTGGTAAAATATGTACATATCACAGATATAATACTCGAGCGTGTGTGTGTGTGTGTGTGTGTGTGTGTGTGTGTGTGTTTATACAGCCAGTTTCCTGATACAAAAGGAGTTTGGAAGCAAATAAAGTAGTGATTACAATATGGATTTTCATGTCTATGGATATAGGTGTGTATAAGCATAGTTTTTTATTATATATATATATAAGCATTAAAGTTCCTTGGAAGATTATCAAAATGTTGAATGGTTCTTTTTAGGTGTTAGGATTGCAGAAAAGTTTTTCTCATCTACTATTCTAAATTTGTTAAACTAATATGAGCTTTGGGAACTGAAATAGTTTAAAAAAAACAAGTCAATTTTTATTGCTAGGTAGGTCAAGAGAGATATCTTTGGTTCATTGGAAATGCTCAGTTCCCTGCTTTCCTTGAACAGGAAAATTTGCTAAGGCAAGTTAGGTAATTTACCTGGTTCCCTGGTATCCCAAAAGAATGCTTTTACATAGAGTAAAGCAAAGAATTACATAACAAACAAATCCACTAGAACTCTGTAGAGAAACTTTCCTTTTTGTTTCATTATTTCTTCTAAAAAAATAACAAGAAATGCTTTAGCTGACACGCATAGACTAGGGGACTTCCCAGCTGTGCAATGCCAAGAGTTTTATGAAATCACATCAGGCCAAGCAATTTGTTCTGTTCATTGACATTGTGCATTATTATTTACTAACTAGATTATAGTCTACTGCTCTTTTCAGCAATTTCCTAGCACTTTCTTTTTTTTTTTTTTAATTTCACATGTGGGTTTCTTTTGTTGTCAGATGTGAGTAACTCATTCATTCAAATTTCTGTGTGGAGAAGAATAGTTACATAGCAATCTTAAAACCACAGGAGAATGTCAAAGGTGTTTCTTAATCTGTTTCACAAATGATTATAACAAGTAAGACACAAGTCAATGGCAAGAAATCACCTTTCCAAGGATTTTATTGTACTTTTAGGTCCAAGAAAAATCCAGCTCAGTGGGAATGATTGCATTTTTTTTTTACTTTAAATTTAAAAGATTAAGAGATTCACACAATAGGGAAATACTTAACATCGCTATGTGAATATTTCAATTTGACTTACGTTGGACTACAGTTAGTTATAAGAAGACATGTAGAAAAGTAGATAGGGAAAAATAACTAGTTTGATTCTATTCAGAAAATTTCCCTTGAGTTTTATTTGTGTTGTTTTATTTTATATAATATTTTATAGAGTCTGATGTACTCAATGAGGTCTTAGTTTTCTTACTTGGGCCTAGAAGAAATAATATAGAACTGCACCAGACAAGTATGAGAAGAAATATGTTATTCAAATAATATCACTTTCCATGTAAGAGATATTCTTAAAATGTGACATATACTTAAAGATATACATATCTTAGTATTAGCTGCTTTTCAATATTAAAAATGGTAATTGTATTCACTCTTCTAGGGAGTCTGTGCTGCCCACATCTTCTTTAGCCCAACTTTGCTCCAGCCCCTGCTGTGCTATTCTGTACCGGCTGTGATCAGCCCAGTCTGGGTGTGAACTCACAAAGCCACCTTGAGCCCACACAGTGTATTTACCTGCTTCTTTCTGTCCTAAGGCTCCTGTACCATAGTGATGGGGGAGGTACTTGTGGGACTGCATCTGGTACTTATTCATGTGGGATGGGATGTTAATGCCTGTGACAATTCTCTACTAATGGAGGATGAAGTCTAGTGGCAAGATGTTGCCTTTCTTACCTCAGTGGAGACTTCAGACTCACTTAATGTTCCCTGCAAGGGATCATACCTCTTAAAAAAGAAGTGGCTCTCTCTTTCCTAGCAACCATCAATTGTTAACTCCTTGACTAGGGGTAGGGCCTCCTGAACCCCTCTCCCACCTGTGTTTCAGTGTTGACTGTCTTGATCTTATACAGGTTTTGTGTAAGCAAATGCAGCTGTTGTGAGTTCATGGGGACAACTGTCCTGTCATGTCTAGAATACTCAGTTTGACGCCAGTCTTCCATGACTTTCGGCCCTCGAAAAATTTTCTGCCTTTTCTTCAATGATGTTCCCTGAACTTTTAGGGGAATGGGTGTGATATAGATGTCATATTTACAGCTGAACACTCCAGAGATACTGATTCTCTGCCCATTGACCAGATGTGAGTCTCTATATTAACTGCTGTCTGCTGCATAATGAAGTGCCCACAAGGAGGACTGAGAGCTACACTGATCTACAGATACAGAGATACTACTTAGAAGGCAGTTCAATACTGTGGGGGAGGTTCACTCTAGGACCTATGAGTTCCTAGTTACAGATTTTTGACAAAATTTACAATACTAGGCATGGGTTTCCTCCTGGGGAGTGAGCCTTAAATACAATGAGAAAACAGTTGGTTACTCTCATAATATTTATGCCACTGTGGCACCAGTGAAATATTTTGCTTGGCTGGTTATCGTCCCTTGCAAGATTGACAGCTGGGTAAGACAGCTGATGACTTTTCTCCCCCAGCAGCCTGCCCTAGCACCTTACAGTACCTTAAAGCTAGCTCACAAAAAGGAAGCTTCCGGTCAATACCAGTGTCATTTCTTCAAGACCTATGACCAAAATGTGTGGCATCTTCATAAATAGAGTCCTACCATCATGTTTAGTGGGCAACCAAGAGCAATGGCAATAGCCTGTATTATTTTGAGGGGTCCCTGGGAGCTCCCTGACCAATTAGAGGGAGGTATCCCACACTTGGCACTGGGCTTTTCTATTTGGCAACTTATGGCTTTGAGGAGGAACAGTATCCCCATTCAGGTGACTATTCAACACACACACACACACACACACACACACACACACACACATTGAAAAATGGACATAGGACAAAAGAAAGTATGATTTATTCTTTTCCTGACATAATGGGACATCTTGTTAACAAGCCTTTCCTGAGATTACTTACTCTCTTTGAGAATATACTTACGCATGACCTTGTTATTTATTACTTAATGAGAACACTAAAGCTCTGGAATGCTTCCCTCCAGGAATGATTTCCCTAACAGTATTTTCATCCTGTTGTACCCAGTCTTTGTATTTTACTTAGATAATTAATATATCTGTGCTTTCAATGTCCATATAACTAGTTCCCCAAATGTTTATCAAATGAACTTAGTCTTTCTACTGATCATGTAATTAAATCATTAACAAATATGTAAGCTATATTTATTTTATATTTATGTAAGAGATTTGTCTTCAGTTAAAAAATACCCTTCAGGGGCTGGAATGATGGCTCAGCAGTTAAGAACACTGGTTGTTCTTGCAGAAAACCAGGGTTTGATTCCCAACACCCACAAGGCAGCTAACAACTGTCTGTAACTCCAGTTCCAGGGGATCCGACAGCCTCTTTTGTCCTCCGTGGGCATTGCACAACACAGGTGCACTTACAAACATGCAGGCATAACACTCATACACATAAAATAAAATTGAAAACAATACCTGTATCAGTCAGGGTTGTCCAGAGAAACAGAACAGGTAGAATGAATATATATGTATAGAGATTTATCAGCTTAGCTCACAGGACAGAGTCTGAGTAGTCCAACAATGGCTGCACCACACTGGAGAGGCTGAGAATCCATAGTCGCTCAGTCCATGAGGCTGAATGTCTCAGTAGTCCTAATCTGAGGCTGAAGGTCTGACGAATTCCAAAAGATCAGGTAGTCTTCAGTCTACAGCAACAAGACGAACTCACCAGCGAGAGAGAAGGTAGGCAGCAAGAAGCCAGGCGTTCTCATATGCCATGGTCTTTTATACGGGCTGCCATCAGAAGGTAACACCCACATTGAGGGTGTGTCTTCCAGCTTCAGATGATCCAATCAAGATCTCTGTCATTTCAGTTAATCCCAGATCTAGTCGAGTTGACACCCAGGAGTGGCCATCACAGTACCCTTCAATAGAAATGATGCTCATTCTTATTTATTCACCTCAAGAGTTTTCATAAATATTTAAGCCACTAATAGAACCATTTATTATTTCTTTTCATCCATCAAGTACATGAGAAACTCTCTCGCTCTCTTTGTATGTGTGTGTGTGTGTATATATGTATGTATGTTAAAATAAAATAACTCAAGTTAGCTGCCTATAGCTCTTCATCTTTGCCCTGTCCACCTTGGCAAATCAACTGGTTTTGTCCTTACACAGACCTTGTTAGGCTACCACACTGTGGAGGTTTCATGGGTGCAGCTTCCCTCTCATGTCTAGAATAGTTAAGCTAATACCGAGTGTCAAGGACTAACTCCTTGAGAAGTTATCTAATCCCAAATGTGCAGCCCTAAACATATGTACACATGAGCAACACTAAATGGACTCACTGCATTATACATAGACGTATTTATAAATGCACATATGTGTATGTAACAATAATAATCAAAGAAGATGACAAGAAATCATGAGGGAGTGGGAGGACATGGGAGAAGTTGAAGGGGGGCTGGGAGGGGTGGAAATCATGCAAATACAAAACATGTATGAAGTTCTCAAAAAAATGAAAGAAATTTAATTGGTAAGAGCTTACTTTGTTTTAGGATGATGGGACCTTCCTTACAAAGTGTTTTCTCATTGGTCTTGTTTGTTTTTTTTTTGTGAGGTATTGTTTTGTGTGTATGGTGGTAGGGATCAACTCCAGGGTCTCTCTCACGCCAGGGAAACAGTCCTGGTTGTATCTCCAGTCCTGTGAACCCGTCCTTTGGTAACAGAGCTACTCTGTTTTTGCACAAAGAATGCTACAATTTCACAGTCAATGTCTCCACATTCCAACCTCCTACAACAGTGCTCACTTAACACACGGATGACTCCAGTGGCTCTTAGGCACCTGCTGTGGGTGTTGGCTACTTCCACTGTTTAGATGCTTTCAACCTTTCTTTCCCACATTGGAATTTTTTCAGCATTTAAAGATCAGAAACCAATAGGCAGTCCATGGAAATGACTCAATAAGCATTTGGAGTCATTTATTTCTTGAAAATGTAAAAGTTATGTGAGATGTGACAGGGTCACCAACATGGGTGAGTTGTTACCAAGGTGGGCAGCCCAAGGGGTGGTATTAACAATGTCTTCTAAAACCATCTTTCGGCGCCTTTGTCCCTGTGAAGCCAGCACACCATCTGGCAGGTAGGCATGATGCCATTTTAACAGATGGAACCAAGCAGAGGAGGCTCTGAGACCTGCACTGCTTTCCGCCCTGGCCCCAGACAGAGTTTTCAGTAGAAATACTCAGCTGACTCTGTCAGCTCATCCTTTAGCTCCTCTGTGAAAGGAAACGAGAACTCCCTTTGCTGAGGAAAAGGTAGAACGCCCTGTGCTATTGGAGTAGCTCTGTTATTCCTACAGCTTTAGCAAAATGACTCACTAAAAAATTCTCTTTCAAAACAGTTTACAACATCCTAATATTTAGTTTCATAATTCAGTACACATATAGAAGTTTTGGGGTGTGATTTAGAAACAAAATAGTTTATTGCATCTTTTTTTCTCCTTTTAATGAGTTAGAATATTATTTGAACTGAGCAAGAAAAATCTAGCAATTGTTTGCTGCTTGGAACATTTTTAATAGACACTTTAATTTAGGCATAATGGATCCAAAGAAGTACATCACATAATTCTTGCCCTCCAGAAACTTACCAATTTGTTGAGGGAAAATAGAACATATATACCTAAAATGAGAAGAGTCTTCTCCCATTGTAAAATATTCCAATATTCCTTCTTTCATTATAATTATAATAAGTGAAACAATTCATTTTAGAAATACAGACAGGTAGAAGGAAAAATATCATCATCGTCTCATTACTGTAAACAGCACCCCTAGTAATGCTGTGGCACCTTAATCTCTAGTGCGTACTTGTGTTTGTATATGTTAAAATGTATGCTCTTATTTGCTCCTGTCCTTATGATCTGTTTCTGGAATATATCAGATATCGACAGAGTTATTTCTAAGTATGCTGGGTCATATGCAGATCTTCATGTTATAATGAATATTTTGTGAATATCATGTTATAAAGTTATCAATGCTTTTCATTTTTAAAAGTAGAATGTATCAGTGACAATCTCCAGGGCTTAGAAATTAATTTACTTCTTTTGTGTGTGTGTGTGTGTGTGTGCATGTATTGTGTGTGTTTGTGTGTGTGGTATGTTGTGTGTTTTGTGTACCTATGTGTTGTGCATTCTGTGTGTGTTTGTATGTTTGTGTGTGTGCTTGTGTGTATGCATTGAGTGTGTGTGGTTTATGTGGCACATGCACACATCTCTCACTCAATCAAAAGCTCACCATTTTTGTATAGGTTGGCTGACCAACCAGCTCTCAGACTCCACCTGTCTCCATCTGCCAAAGCTGGGGTCATCAGCATAGTAATCATGCCAGATTTTATGTGGCTATCAGGGATTCAAATTTAGGTTCTCATTCTTGCATAACAAATATTCGTATCCACTGAGCCATCTCCCCAAGTCCAGAACTTTATTTTTCTTAAACTTACATGTGCATGTGGGGTGCCTGAGGAGGACAGAAGAAGGCATCTCTTCGAGGAGACAGATCTCTTAGAGATGGAGTAACAGGTGACTATATGCCACTTAATATGGATGCCATGCCAGGAAACAAACTCAGCTCCTCTGTAAGAACAGCAAATGCTCATAACCACTGTACCATCCCTCCATTTCTTTATTTTTGGATATTGTGATTATTTTCAACATTGTTGTCAATGCCAATAAAGGCTGAATAAACACCTTTGTAATTAAAGTTGTCTCTGTTTTTATAATTATTTTATTAGAAAATATTTTCAGGAGTATATTTTCTGTATCAAAGGTAGTAAAATGTTTATTAAAGATTTTTGATGCATGATAAAATATATGATTACATAAGTATTAAGTCTAATTTGTTTCACTATATATATATACATATATATATAGTGTGTGTGTGTGCAAATCTTTCTTTAGCATTCATAACTGCCATCCTAGGTGAGATATTTTAATTCTAACTTAACTGATAAGGTAACTGAGAGAGCCAATAGTGAGGAAAATTCAAGGATTATATGCTGCCTTTGAACTTTCACTTCAGGTTTTATTTACACTGCAATACCCTACCCCGATTCCTTTAGATTAGATGTATTCAAAAATTAGAATGCTAATTTTTCATCCAATTGAGAAAAGGCAGTAGTATAGTTGCTTGGGGACACATAATTTACTTCTGGGTCTGGTGCCTTCCTGAACTCTATGTGAAGCCTGAGTCTTCTGTCTCCCTGAGTAAGGCTACTGCCTTAGACTAGACATGTCATGCCTCTATGCTCTGGTCAGGGGTTACCCTGATGGAAGGAAAGAGGAATTACCATTGGATATAGTAATTTGTATACTGGTTGGAGAGCTCCCTGGAGAAGAGAATTATAAGCTTACTCTCATGAAGTATATTGTCTTTCCATCTGGTGGTTTTGAAGTACACATGTATTAAGAGGGTGGAAATTCACAACAACAAGAACTGTAAGTACTCAATTCAAGTCTGAATTTATTTTCTATATTTCAGGATTTTCAATAAATAAAATCAGAAAGATAAATTTGATTTATTAGACTTATTATCCAATATGTTGCAATATGTATTTGTGGTGTATATGATGCATTTCCTCTCCCTGTTGTAAGATCCTTGAATTAAAGAATGACATCTCACATACAGTTCCCGGATGTACTGGTTATTAAATCCCTACAAAATGCTCGTGGAGTGGGGCATGTTATTTACATTTGATATTTACCTTTGTGTGGATAAAAAGGAGAGTAAATGTTTTGCTAGAGACTTTCTGTTTCAGGTTTCAAAGGAAATTATTCTTTTTTGTGCTTTTAGTCTTAAAATATCATCTGGTTACATGATATTCAGATACCTTTCATAAGGAAGTAATACACATAATGTGTTGCAGTAATTCTTTTTTTTCCATGCTAGATAGGACTTACATGGTTCTTCCATATCTCACAGCCAAGTCTGGCGTTTTGGTTATACTCAGAAAGGCCAGATCTTATAAGTTTGTTCACTATTTTGTTCCATTTTATATGTATATGTAATTTGTTTTAGAGACTAACCTGTTGAAAAATACAGTTGATGACAAAAAATATTATAGGACCAAACCCATCAATATAAAAAGTGATTCTGTGAATAAAAACGTGCATTTGGGTGTTTTATTTTAATTATAGAAATTATATAAATGAGAAATATGTAAGTAATTTTTAATGGATTAGAGGTACTCTGGGGAATGGAGTGAAATAAAAAAGCATTACTCATTTCTCAAGTGGCATGCGCTTATACTGGTTATTACTCTTCCGTGACAGAAACAGCCACAAGCTTCATTTTTTAATCTCCTTGACAGAATAGCTCTCTAAGTTTCCATTTCTGAAATTTAACAAAAATACACTTTCGTTAGTAGGAAAGATTTTACTCACATTCTTGCATTTGCAAGTAAAAACGTAGGTTATTCTAAATGATTCAGAATGTTGGATAAAAACCCACGAGAAAGTAAAGTGGGGTATTCTTTACAAAGAGATGAGAAACTGAACTGTAAAGACGGGCACGGACACGTGAACTAGCCAGCAACGTTAAGCTCCTTTGCATCAGCACACTAAGTGTCATCCATGAGTGTAGAAAAATCGAGAGGGTCTTGCTTGGACAGTAGTGCAGCTTCCATCACAGCTCGTATAGTTCTCTCGTTTAGTGCTATTCATATACTTACATGGACTGCCTTAGAGACTTTTAGAAAGGCTATAGTTATTTTTTATGATCTTTTGTGAAAACTCTGAACATTAAAATAAAAAAAAAAAATCTCTTAAAATCCTAGAAAGATGGCCGGGCGTGGTGGCGCACACCTTTAATCCCAGCACTCGGAAGGTAGAGGCAGGTGGATCTTTGTGTGAGTTCAAGGCCAGCCTGATCTACATAGTGAGTTCAGGTCAGCTGGGACTACAGGGAGACCCTGTCTCAAAAAGGCCAAAAAAAAAAAAAAAAAAATCCTAGAAAGACTTTTGTTCATGTGTGCGTTGTCATGTGTCTAAAAATCTTCATAGCTCATGATGGAGAACAAGCAAGCCAACATAAAAAGATATATTTTCTAAATATTCAATTGAAAATATTTAAAATATAAATTTACAATAAATCTGGATGCATGTTGATTATATTTATTTCAGTGAAAACTAAAAAGGAAAGAGAAGGAATGAGCTACAACATGGATTAATCTCAAAAGTTTAATCCTTCATAAATAGTGCACCATAGACAAATGTATATATGAATCCAGTCATATGAGCTTGAAGAGAATAACATTAAATGAGTGATAAAAATTGTTTTTTGCAACTGGGCTATACTTTATAGGAAAACATTTGAAAATTCTTATTATAAAAGAATTTATTGAATATTTGTGCATTTCATACATCTTGATCATATTTAGACCCCCTACTCTATCTGCACCCCTCACAGCCCCCCGACCAGATTTCATGTATTCTGTCATATATGTTAAGGCCTATTGAGTCAAATTTGTGTTCTCAGGTGTTCCTCAATGTGAGTTCGTCTGCTGGAGCCTGATCAGCCAATCTCATGTCACTCAAAGGAGACCAACTTTCCCTCACCCAGCAGTGATCAGCTGCTAATAGTTCCTCAGCAAAGTTGGGGCTTCTTACCCATTTCCCCAGTTCTGTGCTGGGTTTCTGTCTGGTTTGAGTTTACATGGGTCTTGTCCATGCTGTCACCATTGCTATAAGTTCACATGAGCAAGTTCCCAGCCACCTGAAAAGTTATGGTTCTTGTGGTAATCCACCACCCCTGGCTCTTCCGATCTTTCCACCTCCTCTTCCACAATGGTCCCTGGGTCATGGTTGGCTGATATTTAATATAGAAGTCCAATAAAGGAACACTCACTCTGCAGTCTCTTATTCTCTACATTTTTACTAGCTGTGGCTTTCTGTGTTAATCACTATCTGTTGCATGAGAAAGCTTCACTGGCGAGAGTTGAGAAATGCATTAGTATTCTCTCTACCCCGTGTTCTGCTATTAGGTATAGAGTCTGCCTTGTACATGTATCACTTAGGGCTGGGCATCTCACAGACACTTACTGTCTCTGTTTGACTAGTTGTAGAACTCTGTAATCGTCTCCATCTGTTGCAAAAAGAAGCTTCTTTGATGAGCTGTGAGCGGTATACTTCTCTGTAAAAATAAGGATACGTATTTAGCATGCAGTAAGAAATTATTTGTTTAGGGATGTGACAGACATAGGTTTTTCTCTAGGATCTATGTCCTCTCCAGCCATGTGTATTTGGCTATATTTAAAGTACCACACATGAGTTCTCAATTTTAAAAATTGCAAAATAGTGTTTTATTATAGTATCATTTAAAATTATGTATAATATGTTGGATTATGAATCATGCAAAATTCTCTAGAGATCTAGACTTAAAACTCATGCAAATTCTGCTGTTGCTACTGACAGTAAGAGCTATGGGGAAATCACATAATTCACTAAGATCAATTTTCTGACTTTTAATTGAAGAATAACTCATAGCTTTTGCTATTTGACAGAATTATTGTTAGGTTCAAATGAGTTCTTGAATGTATCTAATAGACACATATGCAATTCAAATTCAGAGTTAAAAATGTCACTCACTCCCTTTCCAAATTCTCCAACCTATATAAAGTCTTTCAATGTAATAATGTTATTTTTTAAAGAAAGCAATGCTAATAAAATATCTTAAAACTAAAAAAAATCAAACTGATATATAAAACCCTAAAAGTATTCATATCAATGAAATTCCACATAGTATTTTGGTGCATTGTTGAATGTCTGACTCAGTTTAAACATATTTATCCCCATAAGCATTATCATCTCATTATTTCATCTCCTTATTATCATCTCATTATTTTGTGATTCCTTATCATGAATCTGTAAGTATGAATTTATAAGATATGGAATGTTAATTTGCAATATTTAGAGAAAGCTGGAAATGTCTCAATATACTGTGAACTTTCTGCAGTTGGATTTATTTTCAAGGGTAAAATGGAGATGAGTTTTTTTTACTGCCGTTTAGGAAGAAATAACTTCTCACCACACAACTTTTACAATATTGATTATATTCTTATGGAAGAGCAGATATCTCAGAATTATAACTGATCAATATACCTAAAGGGCGTTTTGCTGAAAATAAATTTCTTGAAAAATACTCTGCTAACTCATAAATATTTAAAGTAGAAAATACATTGAACTGAATAAATATTCTAATTTCTTTATTTTTTGAAAATATTTATCATTTTCCTCAGATGATTAAGTGTAAAATTTTAAGAATTGTACAATTTATTGAAAATTACACAACACTGAGAGTTTAACCCACTTTTAAGTTCTGACATATTCTTATTTGTTTATTATTACTGATTCATAAAATAGGAATGTATGGGGTACCATGAGATATTTCAATGCCTGGGTACATTGTGTAAAGTTCAAATCTGGGTAAACATATTTATCTTTTAAAATACTTATACTGTATCATAAAAATGCATTTAAAATGAACAAAACATTTATTCACTATAGTCAATAAAGTAATATTCTAAATATTTCTGAAAATGAGGTGAATTAGGTAAGTCTGACAAGCTGGTTACTAAGTTAATGTTTTGGAGACTAATTTTTTAAATTCTTTTAAAAAATTGAATTGGGGGGCTGGAGAGATGGCTTCGAGGTTAAGAGCATTGGCTGCACTTGCAGAGAATCTAGGTTCAAGTCCCAGCACCCACTGGGACTAACAACTGTCAAAATTGCAGTTTCAGGAGCTCCAGTGCCCTCTTCTGACATCTGTGGGCATTGCATCATATGGGTGCACTTACACACATGCAGTCAATATACTGATACATATAAAATAAAAATAGTTTTAAAAAGTTGAATTGTTGCAACATATTTTGAACACATTTAGATCTTTTCCCCTACCTGGACTCCTTTGCTGTCTCCCCACTAATATATGTGTATGCATCTGTGTGTGTGTGTGTGTGTGTTTGTGTGTGTGTGTGTGTGTGTGTGTGTGTGTGTGTGTGTGTGTATTTTGCCCATAGAGTCAACTTTGCATCCCCTGTGTCCTTTAGTGTGGATTCATCCACTAGAGCTGGTTAAACTACCAAGAATGGAGACTAATGTTTTCATGGGATAACTTGCTTCATTATGGCAGTTCTGGAGAAACCTCACTGTTTTATAGTAGAAAGGAAATCTACATGTTGGAAACAAGGTCACACACAAAGAACTTTGGAAGATTTGACTGATAGATGTGGAGCCAACACAAGATTGGATTACCAAGTTAGACACATTAATTAGAGATTTTAGCTAGGGCTACCCTTCCTAGTGACTAAAGGCATAGAGCCAACCACACAAACTCAAGATGAAGTGTCCTGCCCTTCTTTAATGGTGTCCATGCATAGCTGACAACATCTCTAGTGGGGTATAACAGAGAATGTTTAAGTTCTGAAACATCCCCATTCTATAACCCAGAGAACTGACTTGTTGATATGATATTCTCCATGGAGCCACACTTCAATATCTGCAGATGCTGAACTTTTGACTTGGGATAGCTAGCAAATGGCATCCCATGAATATGCTCTTTCCATGCTATACTTTCAGTCATCTATTTCCATAAAGCTGATCATAAAAGCCTTTGGGCGGGTCTCTGGCACTTTCCTCTAGTGACCTCACAGTGGAAAGGGAGAAAATGATTGTAAACAGTTGTGTGACTCCTTCATTTGAGTGAATTTAAAGCAAGTTAAATGTAAACACAAGCTGGATCGCGTCCTTAATCCCATGATTTGAGAGGCAAAAGGAATATATTCAACATGTAAAAAATGTGAAATCCCCATTCATATTTTTATACAGATTAAATGTCAAGATGATAATATACAGTTATTTAAAACAGTTTATATTTGAAAAAAATGGTTGTTTGTGTTTCTTCTTTTGAGAACTCTCTTTTCATTTCATTTATTGATAGGCAGTTTTGATTTTTGGCGTTTAACTTTTGCAATTCTTTGTGTACTCTAGATATCAACCCACTGTCTAGGTATAGCTGGTGAAGGTGACCCATTTTTGGACCTCTGTTTGGGGCTCTACTGATCAGTTCCTTTGCTGGCAGAAACTTAAATTTCATGTAGTGTTGTTTATTGATTCCTCTTTGGAAAGTTCTTGCCTATTATATCTATAATTTGAAGCATAGTCTCCTATGGCAGTTTCAGTAGTTACGCTTTAAATTAAGATCTTTGATCTACTTTGATTTGATTTTTGTGCAGTATAGGATGAGAGATGTGGCTCTAATTTCATTTTTCTGCAGGTTGATATCCAGTTTCCCATTCATTATATAGGCTGTCCTTTTTTTCTCCAGTGTATGTTTTTGACACTTTTGTCAAAAATTAGGTGACTATAAATGTGTAGGTTTATTCTGATATTCTGTTTCAATGGTGTACATGTGCCAATACCATGCTGTGTGGATCACTATGGCTCTACAGTATAATATAAAATTTGGTATTTTGATATCTTCAGCATGTTCCTTCTGTTTAAGATTGCTTTGGCTATGCGTAGTATTTTCTCTATGTATTTTCATTTTATTATAGTATGTCAAAGACAAATGCCATACTAAAAGAAAGAGAATGCATAGAATAAATTTCCATGAACTACAAATGGGGTCCATAAATCAATACTATGAAAAAATACCAACAGAGAAATGGGCAAATAAAATAAAGTTTACCCAAGTTTTTTAAACAGCCAAAGATACCAAGAAAATATAAGATAGTCTATTTAATTAATATTTAATGGCTTAAAAGGTAAAACAAGATCATATTTTTAATTCACAGATTGACAAGATGGAAAATAATGCTGAATTTGCAGACCTTGCAAAATAAATTCTTTGCTAAGTATTGATAGGAATATAGAATTCATACGCCTACTACTTTAGATCAGTTTTAGATATACAGAAATACTGTGATCATAGTTGAGAATTTCCATGTATCTGCACCCAGTTTTTCTGACTACTAGCAATTTACATTAGTTTGGCATATTTGATACAACTACTACATTAGTAATGATGTGTTAGGTTCAGATTTTATCCTGATTTCCCTGATTTTACCTACTGCTATTTTTTATTTCTGGTCCAGAACCCTACCCAGAATACCACATTATATCTAGTTCATATGTGTTCATATGTTTCTTTTCAGTGTGACAATTTCTCAGACTTTCCTCATTTCCTTATCTTCTGATAAGATGACTGGTCAGGTATTTTGTAGATGGTATCTCAAATGAAATTTGTCTGATAATTCTCTCATGATTAGACTACGTTAAGAAAGAGACCATGTAGATAAAGTACCCCTTCCATCACATCCTAACAAAAGCACATATATCTATATAACCTGTAATTGTAGATGATAACCTGGCAGGTTTCTCCACCACACTATCACTCTTTGCCCTGTACTGTGAGGTACCATATGCTTCCATACTGTATTCATTGAAAAGAAATCACTACATATCATTCACATGTAAGAAGTTAGGAACCATGATTGATAGAAAGCTGTCTCCCAAAGTAAATTTTAATTACCTTGTATACTTTATAGTTTTATTTTATTTTGAAGTGTTATCTTTTCCAGAAGATTGATGTTGTGTTATGAAAGGAGGGAAGTAGAAGGAAAAAATGATCACTTTGTACTTTCCTATAGTGCTTCGATTTAAATTATAATTTCAATTATTTTTAATAAAAAATTATAGCACTGAATATAACTTCTGAAAAGGAGACTTCTTTCTATAACTTGAAAAATGCATTATTTCAAACATAGAAATAACATTTTACATTTAAAAAATTAGATATAATTGTGTCCAAAATTCAAAATCTGGCTATCATATAATTTGTGTCAAAGTTTAGAATGTTTCCATTGAATATAAATCTTAAATGTGCAGTATATTCTCAATTCTGTCACTTTTTCTCATTTTGCCTAAAGATCCTTCTAGTGTATTTGTGTGTCAATGTTCAAGTTAAACCCATCATTTTTAGACTTCAGAAAACATTTGAAGACTGGCAAGTGAGTGGCTTGATGTGCAGATGAGTTCAGATAATCCTGATCCAATATTTGTGCAAGATAATTCAATAGAAAGCACTTTGCAAAGCAGTAGCTCTGGGAACTCTCTTTAGAGAAACATGAAAAACATAATCAATTAAACAAAGTTGAAATCTTATCAATCAGTGATCTATTTGGCAAGCTGATTTGTTCCTGTATTTTTTGATGATGCTTCAATGAACAAGGATTCATTGATCTCTGTTTTTCAGATGAACACAACAGATTCCGTTCTTAGTGTTCTGTGCTGACTCTTCCATTCAGGCCAATCGTAATAGAAATTGACTGAAGATTAGAGAGTAAGATCATGAGCTTTTTCAAAAAGCATCATTTCAGTGCAAACAAAGCAAACATCAGAGGGAAATGTATTAAGGCAAAAGCCTACTGAAAAATTCACATACAATATATGGATATAAGTGCATGTGTATAGCTGAAGGCTATATAACAAGAAACAGTGCCAAACAGGAAAACTCTCCCTTCTGGTTGTTGGTCAGGGTAGTCCAAGAGATCCTCAGAATAACACAGGCTATTGCCACAGCCCTTGATTGCCTCCCAAAACTTGAAGATAAGACCCTGTTGCTGAAGATAGGACATATTTAGGACACAGAACTTAGGGCAGTAGAACTAGAATTGACCTGGAAGCCTCCTCCCTGAAGACTACCTCTCATAGGACCAGAGACTACTCCACAAGCTGCTAAGGAAGAAAACTAATCAATGGTCCAAACCCCAGTTGTAAGGCCTAAAAACCTCAATGACCAACACAGCAAACTATCTCTATTAGTGCAGTAGTGGCACTTTTATCTTGGGGGTAACCAACAGCTCTCTAATTGAACTTAAAGCTTGCTCAATGGGAGAGAACTCATGTGTGGTACTGTAAGTCATCTATCTTACAGAAAATCCTATGTCTGTTACATCTCTAGACATAATTTCTTAGATGCTAGATATATGTCATTGCATTGACAGACAAGTATGCCAATCACCATTCATCAAATAAGTTTCTTTTTGCAACAGACAGAGATTATTAAAGGTTTCCACAACTGGTTAAACACAGACAATAAAGTGTCTGGGAGATGCTCAGTCCTAAATGACATATCTGCAGTGAGATCTCTACACCTAAGGCTCACAGAATATAGTGGGATTGGGGGTGGAAAGAATAGCAATGCATTTTTCAGCTCTCACCAGTGGAGCTTCTTCAAGCAGCAGAGGGTCATTAACACAGAAAGTCACAACTGGCCAAAATGTAGAGAATAAGAGATCGCAGAGTGCATGTCTCTGGATAGGACTCCTATATTAAAACCTCACCACCCAAGGCTCAGGAACCACTGAGGGAGAGGAAGTGGAAAGACTCTCACAGCCAGGGGTGATACATGACCACCAAAAACAGAGTTTTCTTGCTCATATGAACTTGTAACAATGGTGACAGCATGCCCAAGAGCCATGCAAATTCAAACCAGACAGAAACACAAGATAGAAGCAGGGAAATGGGTAAAAAGCCCCAACTTTACCTGAGAAACTATCGGCAGCTGATCACTGCTGGGTGAGGGAGAGTTGGTCTTGCAGTGGAGGAACTCACACTGAGGGCATCTGGGTACACTAATTTGACTCAACAGGCCTTAAGATAAATGACAGAATACGTGAAATCTGGTGGGGGGGTAATGGGGGGCACAAAGGAAAGGGGTCTAAATATGATTAAGATGTATTGTATGAAATGCACAAAGGCTGGCCTTGAACTCACACAACACACACACACACACACACACACACACACACACACACACACATATCCTGCCAGTTGCAGCGAGTAGTCCTCATTGAGTCCCTTAGTAGGATAGACAGCAAAGGGTATTAAATGTCTGGAGATAGGAAGAGGATTCTTAATGCAGCACAGATGATTAGAAAATAAGACTGACTAAATATCCAGGAATTCTTTGAAGAAGGAGAGAAGAGATTCATTGTGTGGAGCAGAACGTGAGCTTGCAGACTTCTGTTCAGGGGCATGTACCCTCATGCATGTAGTGACTGCAGAGAGGGAAGGCTAAGCAGAGTACTTTCATAGAAAAGGCCAGAGTCAGGAAGTGTAAACTACAAAGGGCACAAATATAGAAATCAACACACAAAAATAACTTATCATAATACTTCCTCATTACAGTTTCCTACACAAACCTGACCATAATGTTAAGGTCTGAAGACTGATACAGACAAAACATCTGGCAAATGAGTGTCATGTTTTCTCATTCGGTCTGTCCCTAAGCAGCTTATAATTTTGCTAGCTAACATTGTCAAATTCAAAGCTGAAACCAGATCAAAATTTTCATTTCATTAAATGACCTCAATTATCACATATTCCTGGCAGATTTTAAATACTGAATCATCCCTTCTGGCTAGCTGCCTTCCCCCAATGCTAGGACTTTAATCATCTTAAACTAAGCTGGGAGACAAGTACTTAGAAATGAGATTGTAGGTAGCCAGTCTAAAGTGGAACCCATCCATGGTTAACCACGAAGCACCACTGCATGGCAGAATGCAGCTGACTGCTGAAGTTATATTGAAAACGAGTTGGCCAGTTAATCTCTAAGCCCATTTTAGAAGAAGTCACATCCTTTACTCCACCAAAAGGTTTACCAATGGTGGCAAGTTTCAAAGATCTGGACAGGGTTCAGAGTAATGAAGGAATGATGAAATCAGAGAAGCATGATAGTAAAGTTCTTTCAGAGTCATGTGGTGCTTGACTTTAGCCAAGGCCCTTCTGCCTATCACAAGAAATAAAAACTGTCTGTCTTTAGACAAATGTCCCATGCAGAGGAAGCACAGGTTAGAACCAGCAAGCCTCCTCAGTGATCGCAGGCTATTAGGAAAGTCATGTTGCAGCAGTGGTTGAGAAATGACTCAGGAATCTTAGCCTGCTTGGGCAATGCCTGCCTGAGTCTTTCAGGAAGTCTGAAATCTGACTCATTGGGTAGTTACTACGTGCTGAGGCCCATGATAAATACTTTATGTGCACTCTATATTTTGTCATTAAATGAGGAAATGAGTGCAGAAAACTGGATCGTTTGATCAGAATGCTCCATCTGGAAAGTTACGGATATAGTAATTGCGTTCTGGTTTCTGCTCTGAGTCCTGTCTTCAATCCTTTGCCATATGTAGCTATATCTTGTTAATAGGTTGACTGATTTTTTTAAATCCCACTTTATAACCTTTTGAAGAGCAAAAATTCTCATTTACAAATGTTTTAACCAGTATCTCCTGAACAGACATAACAAACTTAGATTCAAATACATTGTTTAATTATCACTCTTTCATTTTTGTGATTAGATTTCAGTCATTTATTTAGGGGACAAATGGGTACTGAAAAGTAATGTCTAACTTCCCCTGATCTTTGAAATGTATCCTCACGTAAGTGTTTTACAACTTTATATGATCTCAGTGTTAGTGGGGAATTCCCAGATGGGGTGATTCTCAGGTAAAACCTGAACAAGGATTCAATTGCGATTATTTGCCACGGATAGAGACACCAAAGAAAGAGTAAAGGAGTGATGAAGAGAAGAGGTGACATCAACAGGGGTGAAGTGTGGGACCCTCTGTCACAGTGCGCGGCTGTGCTTTAATCCCAAGGGGGAAATGTTCAAACAGCCTGGAGGTCTCTGTTAAGAGCAGTGAACCTGCAGCAGCTGCACACTATGCAAACGCTCTGGAGATGTGGGCTCATCTCAGAGAATCAGTCCCTGCGGACAGGCTGTCTTCTGGCATTTCTGGGTTAGGGGTGCCCTTAGGCACAGAGGTGAGCAAGATGTTCTCAAAAGGGAGGCAGGGTAAGGGCAGCTTCCTTTCAAAGAAATCTTTTGTTCATGTGCTAATTTCAGAGACTTATGTCCCACTACGAGACAATAATCTTGAAAATGGTAGTTAGCTGAAGTTTTGAGGGATAAAGTTTTTAAAAGATGCTCTTTCTCTAACAAGGAAAGTACGTGGAGGTATTGGTCTACCTTTGTCGAGATATAAGCTTTGGTATAAGCTATGTCAAGACACTAATTTTCCATGGCTTTGGTTTTGTAGAGCCTTCTTGCTCTAAATCATTTGAGTGTGGAAAGCTTTGGAGGGAGGGGGTGGCAGGATGACAGCAAGACCATGGAGAACTGTCTCTTCTTCACAAAACTGCAACTTTCTCCACAATTTAAATACTCAGTCTCACAAACACAATGGAACATTGAGTTCCCAGAGGAGAGAGACAGAGATAGGGACAGAGAGGTGAATTTTGGAATTGTCTGTATGTGGGCCACAAGACCAGACAGTGGTCAAGATGTACATTGGCTGTTGAACCCAGGACAGAGACCATGGTCATAGAATAATCAGTGCACACATCTGGAAAGGTCAATTATTAACCCTGGTGCCAGCAGATGGGCACACAGATAGAAGGACAGCCAAGACAGCTGGCAAAAGTGAAAGGAGCCAGAAAGACAGATGTGCAACAGAAAAGGGAACTGACTGCCTCACTCTTCACTTTCTCTACTGCCTTCCACGTGTTCAACTCTAAGCATTCTGGTGTTCTGATTCTGGATGAACTATGTGAGTCATGTCCCTACCTCAGGACCTTTGCCCTTGCTGTTCCCACTCAATGGCTCACTCTTCCCTTTTACTCTGTGTCCCTTTCCTTGCCTCTTGCAAGTCTCTCAAATGATAGCTTCTCCAAAGGACTCCAGTGTTTCCTGTCCCTTGTGTCTGGAAGAATGGAATGGAACAGAACAGAACAGAACAGAACAGAAGACTAGACTAGACTAGACTAGACTAGACTAGAATAGAATAGAATAAAATAACTTTCAAACCTCTGTCCCTCCCAGCATGACTGAATCCTCCATGAGGACAAGAATGCTTGCCTGTTGGGCTCAAGGCTGTTTTCCTAACACTTAGCAGATTGTCTGACATGTGGCAGGCAGGCCCTTGGTAAATGTCTCTTAAATGAATATACTAATCATCAAGTACCTGCCATTTGATTGTGAACTTCTCTTTAGCAGGTGGTTCTTCATAGGAATCTACTTGGACTTAAATAAGAGTCAGTACATGACACACAGGCAACACATCCTAGTTTTGGTGTCTAAGGCAACGCAATCAATCTCTGAGCATTAGTTTCTTCTAAAAGATAGGTTTAATCATCCTTGCCTCACAGGTTATTGATTCCTTTTTAAACATTTGTTTATTAGTGTATGTGTGCACACTCTTCCGGAGGTCAGAGGACAATTTGTGACAGTCGATTCTCTCCTCCCACAATTCATTTCCCTGGAATTGAACTCAGTTGTCAGATTTGAGACAAATACCTTTACTCATCACACTGGCCCCTCATAGGTTATTTATAATGATCAGCACAAAATTAGAGGTCATTATTAATGTTAAAAATGGATCTAGATCTGATTGAAATCTCTTGTGTATGTCTTTAAGCTGGTCACTGTTATACAGTCTCTTCCAGCAGTGTTTGAAGACTGGCATCGTGCCGCTTATTCATTCTCCAATGCTGAATTTTGCCACCAGCAGGATGTCTCCCTCTAGAACTCAGTCAAGACCTCTGGGCCAGTAAATATTCTAGACAAAGGATTCCTGAGCAGGGATTGTTCTCTGTGAATGTCTTCAACACTGGAAAAACTCAAAATTCCATGTCACATAATATTTACCTTTCTAGTTAGCCATTCTGTTTTTTTAATTTAAAAAGATTTAATTAGTACTGCTTTCTTTAAGAAGTAACATAATTATATTGAAAGACTTTGTATTGGTGGAGAATTTGGAAAGGCAGTGAGAGGGGCAAACTCATATTGTAGGAGGAGTGACAAATTTCACATTATTGCTGAAGCTGGGTAGTACGGTTTTGTCAGCAAAGAATATTCAAAGTTATATTAGATATATAAAGTTTGGAATTTTCAATTTAGTTACTGCAGCACTTTCTAGTTCTATTTTTTTTAACTGCCCAGCCCTAATATGCCTTCACCTATGCCCTGACTGAATTTCTATAAATAAAACCACTCTGTTTTATAGGAGAGAGAAAACCCTATCCTCTGCCCTCTTAGATTCAGTAATTAAGCTCTCAGTTAAACTGACAAAAGACAGATTAACAACGAAAACAAAATAATTTATTTGCCTGCTAAGGGAACATACAGGCATTAGTCAGTGATGAATAACTCAAAGAGGTTCCTAGAATTTGGGCCTTGGGTCCCATACTAGCAGAGGATGAACTTGACCAGACAAAGGAAGGGGAAGGTCTGAATTTGTAGGGTGGTCATTTTGGGAAGTTGACTGGGAAATATGTGACAGATACAGAGTGTTTAGTAAGGTTTATCCAGATTCATTCCCCTCTGTTTTTTGATCCCCTGCGACCAAAAAGATTGTTCTGCTCCTGGTAGAGAAGAGGAGAGTTGGGACACTTTCATAAAGGTAAATTCATGTTACTTTTTTCAAGGGAACTTTATCTCCTATGGAAAAGGAGAGAACGGAAAGTTCTTTTTCTGCTTGTTCTTAATCACCTGCAGGTGAAAATAACACTTTGTGCCAAGGTGGCATACTTGGGGGTGTGACATATTTTGCTCCCTTTCAGATTCTTACCCCGTGTCAAGCAAGAGTTGCTCCCTTTTTCAGCTACAAAAACAAGAATGGGATGAAAGCGCTGTCTGTGAGCATGTGCACAGGCTTTCTAGCACAGCTTGGGTGGAAGTCACTCAGGAGAGCTGCCAAGTCTTCTTTGACCTGGAGAGTAGTTGTTGTGGTTTCCAGGGCCTGCTTGGCTACTTTAAACAAATACCTGGCTTATTATCAATAACATTCTTGGGCAAAAAGGTGACAATGTCAGGAGGAATTTCAAAAATACCCATGGTGATTTAAGAAAAAAAAAAAAAACCTCTGGTTTTAGAAACACAATCACAAATCTAATGAGTTCTAAGTTCCTTAGGCCCAAGGAACATTGTGTGCCACTGTACTGAAATTGCCCTTGGACAGAAATGGCCCTGGCAGCTCGCAGTCTCATTTGAAATGTTTTAGGCAATAGAGCTGCTTTGGCATTTCTCCCACATGCCAATAAATCTCTTGATCTTGAGAAAACATTTCCCAATATTCAGGAACTTTCCTATTGTTCCTTGCGACTTTCTCTAAAGGACACATCAGGTTTTCCTAGACCCCTTGACGCCCACATAGTCTCCATAGTGTAGGTGATAGCAGTTCACAAGGAAGGCCCAGTAGCTG
Organism: Nannospalax galili; assembly: GCF_000622305.1. Classification (NCBI taxonomy): domain Eukaryota; kingdom Metazoa; phylum Chordata; class Mammalia; order Rodentia; family Spalacidae; genus Nannospalax; species Nannospalax galili. Next base: position 1,938,544 of record NW_008360320.1, on the reverse strand, counting down.
GGGCCTGAGGTTTGAACAATTATTCCACAGACTTTTTGACATTTGGAGGTGAAGGAAGGGTTCCTTAAATTCTACAATGAGGGCAAGTTTTGTGCATGGTGTTCTATTATGGTATACTATCCTAGTATTGATGAACTAACATTATCCAGGTGTTCTGAATAGAGGGCTAACTGCCACAAGAGATATTCCAAATTTATGCAAGTCCAACATACTTATGTAACCTGTGGCAATCATGTTGTTCAAGTTAACCAGCTGCTTCTTAAAGTTGAGTATGCTTAAAGACAGACACGCTGTGATCTGGTACAGTGTTGTCAGATCTGCGAGTGGGTATTAGTCCTTTTCCACACATTATGTTCCGTTAGTATGACCTCTATGAGATGCCCCACAAAAGGAATGTTTTCTAAGGCCAAGTGACTTTAGTGACTTTTTTTATAATCTAATCTCCTTTTGTAAAGTTGTTATATATAGTGAAACATTAAATGACTTGTCCAGAAATTGCTGAAGTTATTTGGTCACAATTCCCATTTTCGCTTTTGTTAAATCTGAGAACATTCTACAGAACTAGCAAGTATTCCAAGAACTCATCTTGGAGAACATTAGAGTTACAACAAACATAACTGAGTGTTGCTCAGTGTTTTGAGGTCAAACTGTGGTTTATTTGGTAATCCCAAATGGAATTGTTTTAGTACAGGAGCCTCTCTCTAAGGGTGTAACTGTGAACCAATAAAACTTTATTGACAAATCAGGCCATAGACTCAGTTTGAACCCTGGACTATAGTTTGCCAAACTGTTTACAATGTCATCTAATACTTTGCAAGGATGTATAAGAATTTTCTAAAAGGAGGTCACTGTAATTTTGTTCTGTGCTTAGCTCACACAGGCCATTATAAAATACCCATCACAAGGTGATCTTACCCAGGATGAAGCACATCCTCAGAGAGAGCCTAGAACATGCACGTCACCTGCAGGTCCTAGAACAAGTGATGAGATGAGTTTTCATACTGTCTTTACTTCTCAAGTAATCAAGCAAGAATTTTCTAGTAAAGGGGGAGGTCATTAAACGGCAGGACTCCAAACTTCCTTCTGATGGTTAAGTAAGACAGTGAGGTACTTGGAAGTGCACAATAAGTTCTAGAAAATACCAAACTTGGGGTTATTTTAAGTCAAGATCTACTGTAAAATCAACAATGTCTATTATGCACAAGGAGCAGGCAACAGAGCACCCACAGACAATAATCAATGACAGAAGAGACCACAGAAATGCACGTGCTGAAATTCTGGCAAGCCCAGCCTCCTTGTGTTTAAAGAAGTGATTGTTCCTTAGATATAAGACTGCCATCAGCTTCACATAAACTAATTGGCAATATTTCTGCTTATCAATGTTTTTCTTTGTGTGACTCTTTAAAAAAAATTCTTTCCAAACATTTTGTGGTCCTGAAAAAAAAATTGAAGGAAATAAAAATCTTACACAAAGCTTCTTCATTAATGTAATGAGAGAATTTCAGTTCCAGAAGTAGTCTAAACATTCCTAATCTAACTATATTAAAGAGATCTGTTAGGCATCTTATCTAAGATACCAGATGATCAGTGACCCACCCTGAGAGCAAGCTGGCTTTGAGTCTTGCTGGAAGCTGGTAAGAGGTTGGAATCTGAGAGTGAGCACTCAAGTTTGTGAAGGTTCATTATCAGGGTCCCAGCTGGACTTTTGTCTCAGCATGAAAGGCACGCACACTTCCAAGGTGGGGAATATTACCAAATGCCTCAACCACACTCGTTTCTACTCTGTTGTAAATTGCTTGTCCCTTCTGAAAATAGACAAAACTTAGGTTCCAGGATACATGCCTTTGCAAGTAGCAGGTGCGTGGGAAAAACATGAATGGGGAAAGGCAATCCAGTGGTGCCTGCCAAGCTAATAATCCCACCTCTAATGAGCTGATATTCCTGGCAAGGACATGGTGCTGCTGAGGTGTTGAGAAGTGTTACATGGGGTGGAAACTGGAAGAGAAGTTTAAATTGATCACGTCTTCAGTTAGAAACCCTGAGCTTTGTGCAGATGGAGGCGAAGAGACTCCACACAGGGTCTAGAATTGGGAAGAACCCCCTTTCAATTTACTTTGAGCATTGTGGAAGGTCAAGGGAACTTGGTACAGTTGGGCACCTTAAGGTTCTACAAGTTTGGACAGCTCAAGGGAATGATGAGCAGGCAGAACAGCTGTAGCCAGTGGTTTAACAGGTGGGTAGTATTTAACCAACATAGAATGAGATAGGGGAGGAGAAATAATCTTTTTTAAAATTTTTCATCTTAAATTTATGGATGAACTCCTATAATTTCCTTATAAAACAGATCAATAAGACAAAAGCATATTATGTTACTTCATATAAGTTTTACATGGACCAAGAGCCCCCAGGAATGAAGACTTAAATAGGGGAACCTTGCATTTTTATGCTTGAGGTTCAGAGCAGAGTGGCTAATCTTATAGAAATATGACTGAAGCAAAAGTTAGTCTTGTGGGGATGAATGGCAGGGTATCCCTTTACAAAGCTTCTTGGCCTAATTTCATCTCTGAGTCCCCACATCTTGAGATAGAGATATTCCTTTTCTCTGGGAATGAGGGAATTCCCTCAAATGTAAGTGTTAGGACCTATTTCAGGGAAGAACTGGAGGTCAGAGACAGACCACCCTCATTTTTACAACCTGCTGCAGAGCAGAAGAGGAAAAGGAAGCTGAGCATCAGCTTCTGCTTCTATTGTTCTCTCAGGGGCCTACATTTGGGGGTGCATGTCCCAGACCCCGCAGGCAGCAAGCATCTGCACTGTAACTTGTTCCTGCGACATTGTGAGATATAATTGAGGACAGAACCCCTGGGGATTTGAGGAAGGGAGAGCTCTGAGGCCAGTTTATAGCTGCAGTCTTGGTGAAAGAAGGTGGCATGAGATAGTCATATCAAGGGATTCCATTTTTACACAAGGCTACTGAAGTCTGGGAAAGTTTTGGTTATACTTGGCAATGTTAACATGCAAGTTTCTCAAAGCCATTTTGAAGCACTGTCTCAAATAAAATAAGATTTTCAACTTTCTGCAAGTTATAACCCATGCATTTGTAGTTAGAGCAACTTACCACCAGAAATTTAAAAAGAAATACAACCTTTCATTGCTTATATTCTAAGATATATTCAAACACTCATTTTTTCACGTACAAAGGTTTGTAAAAAGCAACACAGTGTGTATATATGAATCATAGTACAAGAAACTAAATAAAATGTAAAGAAATATCATACTTCCAACCAATTCAAGAATGTTAAATATTCCAACCGTGAATTAAGAACAATATTCATTATAGGTAGTTTAGACAGATAAATATTATGTATATCACTTTTAATTTAAAATGATACGGTATTTATTGTAAAAGGTTTTTGTTGCTGTTGTTCGTTTTTTGAGATGAGATCTCATGTAGTCTAGGCTAGCTTCAAATTCACAATGCAGCTGAGGATGACCATGCATTCCTGATCCTCTTCCTCCCTCCACTCAAGTTCTGGGCATCACCACATTCAGTTTAAATGACTGTCAAATGTATGAGACAGTTTTTCAAAGTGAATAAGCACTGGGTGATGGAGCTCCAGTCCCACTCTCTCTGGGAATGTCCTGGTTCTCCCTGCCAGTCACTCAGTGCCCCCCCCCCCACTTTCTTGGTATAGCCTTTTCTTCAA